>NC_041387.1:27970048-28050665 GCF_002162155.2 Triticum dicoccoides
AGATTCGATCGTCGGTATCCAATACCTTGTTCAATCTCGTTACCGGCAAGTCACTTTACTCGTTCCGTAACACATCATCCCGTGATCAACTCCTTGGTCACATTGCGCATATGATGATGTCTTACCGAGTGGGCCCAGAGATACCTCTCCGTTTACACGGAGTGACAAATCCCAGTCTCGATCCGCATAAAACAATAGATACTTTCGGAGATACCTGTAGTGCACCTTTATAGTCACCCAGTTACGTTGTGACGTTTGATACACCCAAAGCACTCCTACGGTATCCAGGAGTTACACGCTCTCATGGTCGAAGGAAGAGATACTTGACATTGGCAAAGCTCTAGCAAATGAACTACACGATCTTTTGTGCTAGTCTTAGGATTGGGTCTTGTCCATCACATCATTCTCCTAATGATGTGATCCCGTTATCAACGACATCCAATGTCCATAGCCAGGAAACCATGACTATCTGTTGATCACAACGAGCTAGTCAACTAGAGGCTCACTAGGGACATATTGCGGTCTATGTATTCACACGTGTATTACGATTTCCGGATAATATAGTTATAGCATGAATAAAAGACAATTATCATGAACAAGGAAATATAATAATAATACTTTTATTATTGCCTCTAGGGCATATTTCCAACAGTCTCCCACTTGCACTAGAGTCAATAATCTAGTTCACATCGCTATGTGATTAACACTCATAGGTCACATCGCCATGTGACTAACACCCAAGAGTTTACTAGAATCAGTAGTCTAGTTCACATCACTATGTGATTAATACTCAATGAGTTTTAGGTTTGATCATGTGGCTTGTGAGAGAGGTTTTAGTCAACGGGTCCGAACCTTTCAGATCCGTGTGTGTTTTACAAATCTCTATGTCATCTCCTAGATGTAGCTACCACGCTCTATTTGGAGCTAATCCAAATAACTGTTCTACTTGGAGCTATTCTAAATTGTTGCTCCATTATATGTATCCGGTATCTCTACTCAGAGCTATCCGGATAGGTGTCAAGCTTGCATCGACGTAACCCTTTACGACGAACTCTTTTACCACCTCCATAATCGAGAAAAATTCCTTAGTCCACTAATTTCTAAGGATAACTTTGACCGCTGTCCTGTGATCCATTCTTGGATCACTCTTGTACCCCTTGACTGACTCATGGCAAGGCACACTTCAGGTGCGGTACTCAGCATGGCATACTGTAGAGCCTACGTCTAAAGTATAGGGGGCGACCTTCGTCCTTTCTCTCTTTTCTGCCATGGTCGAGCTTTAAGTCCTAACTTCGTACCTTACAACTCAGGCAAGAACTCCTTCTTTGACTGGTCCATCTTGAACACCTTCAAGATCATGTCAAGGTATGTGCTCATTTGAAAGTATTATTAAGCATTTTGATCTATCCTTATAGATCTTGATGCTCAATGTTCAAGTAGCTTAATCCAGGCTTTCCATTGAAAAACACTTTCAAAATAACCCTATATGCTTTCCAGAAATTCTACGTCATTTCTGATCAACAATATGTCAACAACATATACTCATCAGAAATTCTATAGTGCTCCCACTCACTTCTTTGGAAATACAAGTTTCTCGTAAACTTTGTACAAACCCAAAATCTTTGATCATCATCAAAGCACACATTCCAACTCCGAGATGCTCACTCTAGTCCTTAGAAGGATTGCTGGAGCTTTGCATACTTATTAGCATCTTTTGGGATTGACAAAACCTTCCGGTTGTATCACATACAACCTTTCCTCAAGTATAACGTCGAGGAAACAATGTTTTGACATCCTATCTGCAAGATTTCATCAATCATGCAGTAACTGCTAATCCAATTCCAACAGACTCTTAGCATCGCTACGAGTGAGACAACCTCACCGTAATCAACTCCTTGAACTTGTCGGAAAATATCTTAACGACAAGTCGAGCTTTCTTAATGGTAATTCTTACCATCATTGTCTGTCTTCCTTTTAAAATCCATCCGTACCCAATGGCCTTACGACCATCAAGTATTTCTTCCAAAGTCATGGATCCGTTCTCGGATTTTATGGCCTCGAGCCATTTATCGGAATCCGGGCCCACCATTGCTTCTCCATAGCTCGTAGGTTCATTGTTGTCCAGCAACATGACTTCCAAGACAGGATTACGTACCACTCTGATGTAATACATATCCTTGTCATCCCACGAGGTTTGGTAGTGACTTGATCCGAAGTTTCATGATCAATATCATAAGCTTCCACTTCAATTGGTGTAGGTGCCATAGGAACAACTTCTTGTGCTCTGCCACACACTAATTGAAGAGACGGTTCAATAACCTCATCAAGTTTCCACCATCCTCCCACTCAATTCTTTCGAGAGAAACTTTTCCTCGAGAAAGGACCCGATTCAAGAAACAATCCATATTGCTTTCGGATCTGAATTAGGAGGTATACCCAACTGTTTTGGGTTTCCTATGAAGATGCATTTTATCCGCTTTGGGTTCGAGCTTATCAACCTGAAACTTTTTCATATAAGCGTCGCAGTCCCAAACTTTTAAGAAACGACAACTTAGGTTTCTCTAAACCATAATTCATACGGTGTCATCTCAACGGAATTACGTGGTGCCCTATTTAAAGTGAATGTGGTTGTCTCTAATGCCTAACCCATGGACAATAGTGGTAATTCGATAAGAGACATCATGGTACGCACCATATCCAATAGGGTGCAACTATGATGTTCGGACACACCATCACACTATGGTGTTCCAGGCGGTATTAATTGCGAAACAATTTCCACAATGTCTTAATTGTGTGCCAAAACTCGTAACTCAGATATTCATCTCTATGATCATATCATAGACATTTTATCCTCTTGTCACAATGATCTTCTACTTCACTCTGAAATTACTTGAACCATTCAATAATTCAGACTTGTGTTTCATCAAGTAAATATTCTCAACATCTACTCGAATCATCTGTGAAGTAAGAACATAACGATATTCACTGCATGCCTCAGCACTCATTGGACTGCACACATCAAAATGTGTTGCTTCCAATAAGTTGCTATCTTGTTCCATTTTATTGAAACCGAGGCTTTTCAGTCATCTTGCCTAAGTGGTATGATTTGCATATCTCAAGTGATTCAAAATCAAGTGAGTTCAAACGGTCCATTTGCATGGAGTTTCTTCATGCATATATACCAATAGACATGGTTCGCATGTCTCAAACTTTTCAAAAATGAGTGAGTCCAAAGATCCATCAACATGGAGCTTCTTCATGCGTTTTATACCATTATGACTTACATGGCAGTGCCACAAGTAAGTGGTACTATCATTACTATCTTATATCTTTTGGCATGAAAATGTGTATCACTACGATCGAGATTTAATAAACCATTCAGGTTTAATACTAATCTTGATGGTAGAGGGAGCGTGCGATGTTTGATCACATCAAACTTGGAAACACTTCCAACATATATCGTCAGCTCACCTTTAGCTAGTCTTCGTTTATTCCGTAGCTTTTATTTCGAGTTACTAACACTTAGCAACCGAACCGGTATCTAATACCCTGGTGCTACTAGGAGTACTAGTAAAGTACACATTAACATAATGTTTATCCAATATACTTCTATCGACCTTGCCAGCCTTCTTATCTACCAAGTATCTAGGGTAATTCTGCTCCAGCGGCTATTCCCCTTATCACAGAAGCACTTAGTCTCGGGTTTGGGTTCAATCTCGGGTTTCTTCACTGGTGCAGCAGCTGATTTGCCGTTTCATGAAGTATCCCTTCTTGCACTTGCCCTTCTTGAAACTAGTGGTTTCACCAACCATCAACAATTGATGCTCCTTCTTGACTTCTACTTTCGCGGTGTCAAACATCGCGAATACCTCAAGGATCATCATATCTATCCCTGATATGTTATAGTTCATCACGAAGCTCTAACAGCTTGGTGGCAATGACTTTGGGGAAACATCACTATCTCATCTGGCAGATTAACTCCCACTTGATTCAAGTGATTGTTGCACTCAGACAATCTGAGCACAAGCTCAACGATTGAGCTTTTCTCCCTTAGTTTGCAGGCTAAGAAAATCGCCGGAGGTCTCATACCTCTTGACGTGGGCACGAGCCTGAAATCCCAATTTCAGCCCTCGAAACATCTCATATGTTCCGCGACATTTCAAAAATGTCTTTGGTGCCTCTACTTAAACCATTTAACTGAACTATCACGTAGTTATCAAAACGTGTATGTTCGATGTTCGAAACATCCACAAACGACGTTTGGGGTTCAGCACACTGAGCAGTGCATTAAGGACATAAGCGTTCTACTGTCCGCATAATCGCTACTGTCAACTTTCAACTATATTTTCTCTAGGAACATATCTAAACAGTGGAACTAAAGCGCGAGCTTACGACATAATTTGCAAAAAGGTCTTTTGACTATGTTCAAGATAATTAAGTTCATCTTATGAACTCCCACTCAGATAGACATCCCTCTAGTAATCTAAGTGATTACATGATCCGAGTCAACTAGGCCGTGTCCGATCATCACGTAAGACGGACTAGTCATCATCGGTGAACATCTTCATGTTGATCGTATCTACTATACGACTCATGCTTGACCTTTCGGTCTCCGTGTTCCGAGGCCATGTCTGCACATGCTAGGCTCGTCAAGTTAACCCTAAGTGTTTTCGCTGTGTAAAACTGTCTTACACCCGTTGTATGTGAACGTAAGAATCCATCACACCCTATCATCACGTGGTGCTTAGAAGCGACGAACTGTAGAAACGGTGCACAGTTAGGGGAGAACACTTCTTGAAATTTTGTAAGGGATCATCTTATTTACTACCGTCGTCCTAAGTAAACAAGATGCATAAACATGATAAACATCACATGCAATCAAATAGTGACATGATATGGCCAATATCATTTTTGCTCCTTTTGATCTTCATCTTCGGGGCTCCATGATCATCATCGTCACCGGCATGACACCATGATCTCCATCATCATGATCTCCATCATCGTGTCTTCATGAAGTTGTCACGCCAACGACTACTTCTACTTCTATGGATAACGCGTTTAGCAATAAAGTAAAGTAATTTACATGGCGTTGTTAAATGACACGCAGGTCATACAATAAATAAAGACAACTCCTATGGCTCCTGCCGGTTGTCATACTCATCGACATGCAAGTCGTGAATCCTATTACAAGAACATGATCAATCTCATACATCACATATCATTCATCACATTCTTCTTGGCCATATCACATCACAAAGCATACCCTGCAAAAACAAGTTAGACGTCCTCTAATTGTTGTTTGCATGTTTTACGTGGCTGCTATGGGTTTCTAGCAAGAACGTTTCTTACCTACGCAAGACCACAACGTGATATGCCAATTGCTATTTACCCTTCATAAGGACCCTTTTCATCGAATCCGTTCCGACTAAAGTGGGAGAGACTGGCACCCGCTAGCCACCTTATGCACCAAGTGCATGTCAATCGGTGGAACCTGTCTCACGTAAGAGTACGTGTAAGGTCGGTCCGGGCCGCTTCATCCCACAATACCGTCGAAACAAGATTGGACTAGTAACGGTAAGCATATTGTACAACATCAACGCCCACAACTACTTTGTGTTCTACTCGTGCAAAGAATCTACGCAATAGACCTAGCTCATGATGCCACTGTTGGGGAACGTAGCAGAAATTCAAAAAATTTCCTACGTATCACCAAGATCTATCTATGGAGAGACCAGAAACGAGTGGAAGGAGAGTGCATCTACATACCCTTGTAGATCACTAAGCGGAAGCGTTCAAGTGAACGGGGATGATGGAGTCGTACTCGTCGTGATTCAAATCACCGATGATCAAGTGCCAAACGCACGGCACCTCCGCGTTCAACACACGTACAGCCCGGTGACGTCTCCCAAGCCTTGATCCAGCAAGGAGAGAGGGAGAGGTTGAAGAAGACTCCATCCAGCAGCAGCACAATGGCGTGGTGGTGGTGGAGGAGCGTGGCAATCCTGCAGGGCTTCGCCAAGCACCACGGGAGAGGAGGAGTACTTGTGAGAGGGGGAGGGCTGCGCCAGAACTTCGTGTTAAGCTCCCATGCGCCTCCCCACTATATATAGGGGTGGAGGGGCTGGTTTCTTGCCCTCCAAGTCCATTGGGGCGTTGGCCAAGGTGGGAGGAAAGAAATCCCATCATTTCCTTCCCCACCGATTGTTATCCCCCTTTTTTAGGGATCTTGATCTTATCCCTTCGGGATAAGATCTTATTCCTTCTAAGGGGGGATCTTGTTGCGCCTTGACCAGGGGTGTGGGGCCTTGCCCCCACTACCCACGTTCATGTGGGTCCCCCCATGCAGGTGGGCCCCACTCCGGAACCTTCTAGAACCTTCCCGGTACAATACCGAAAAACCCTGAACATTTTCCGGTGGCCAAAATAGGACTTCCCATATATAAATCTTTACCTCCGGACCATTCCGGAACTCCTCGTGACGTCCGGGATCTCATCCGGGACTCCGAACAACATTCGGTAACCACATACCAACTTCCTTTATAACCCTAGCGTCATCGAACCTTAAGTGTGTAGACCCTACGGGTTCGGGAGACATGTAGACATGACCGAGATGTTCTCTGGTCAATAACCAACAGCGGGATCTGGATACCCATGTTGGCTCCCACATGTTCCACGATGATCTCATCGGATGAACCACGATGTCAAGGACTCAGTCGATCCCGTATACAATTCCCTTTGTCTAGCGGTATGTTACTTGCCCGAGATTCGATCGTCGGTATCCAATACCTTGTTCAATCTCATTACCGGCAAGTCACTTTACTCGTTCCGTAACACATCATCCCGTGATCAACTCCTTGGTCACATTGCGCATATGATGATGTCCTACCGAGTGGGCCCAGAGATACCTCTCCGTTTACACGGAGTGACAAATCCCAGTCTCGATCCGCATAAAACAATAGATACTTTCGGAGATACCTGTAGTGCACCTTTATAGTCACCCAGTTACGTTGTGACGTTTGATACACCCAAAGCACTCCTACGGTATCCAGGAGTTACACGCTCTCATGGTCGAAGGAAGAGATACTTGACATTGGCAAAGCTCTAGCAAATGAACTACACGATCTTTTGTGCTAGTCTTAGGATTGGGTCTTGTCCATCACATCATTCTCCTAATGATGTGATCCCGTTATCAACGACATCCAATGTCCATAGCCAGGAAACCGTGACTATCTGTTGATCACAACGAGCTAGTCAACTAGAGGCTCACTAGGGACATATTGTGGTCTATGTATTCACACGTGTATTACGATTTCCGGATAATACAGTTATAGCATGAATAAAAGACAATTATCATGAACAAGGAAATATAATAATAATACTTTTATTATTGCCTCTAGGGCATATTTCCAACACCTGTGCCCTGCTACACACTAGTTGAAGTGACGGTTCAATAACCTCATCAAGTCTCCACCATCCTCCCACTCAATTCTTTCAAGAGAAACTTTTCCTTGAGAAAGGACCCGATTCAAGAAACAATCCCTATTGCTTTCGGATCTGAATTAGGAGGTATACCCAACTATTTTGGGTGTCCTATGAAGATGCTTTTTATCCGCTTTGGGTTCGAGCTTTTCAACCTCAATCTTTTTCACATAAGCGTAGCAGCCCCAAACTTTTAAGAAACGACAAGTTAGGTTTCTCCAAACCATAGTTCAAACGGTGTTGTCTCAACGGAATTACGTGGTGCCCTATTAAAGTGAGTGCGGTTGTCTCTAATGCCTAACCCATGAACGATAGTGGTAATTCGATAAGAGACATCATGGTACGCACCATATCCAATAGGGTGCAACTATGATGTTCGGACACACCATCACACTATGGTGTTCCACGCGGTATTAATTGTGAAACAATTTCCACAATGTCTTAATTGCGTGCCAAAGCTCGTAACTCAGATACTCATCTCTATGATCATATCATAGAAATTTTATCCTCTTGTCACGATGATCTTCAACTTCACTCTGAAATTACTTGAACCATTCAATAATTCAGACTTGTGTTTCATCAAGTAAATATACTCAGTATCTACTTAAATCATCCGTGAAGTAAGTACATAACGATATTCACTGCATGCCTCAGCATTCATTGGACTGCACACATCAAAATGTGTTACTTCCAACAAGTTGCTATCTTGTTCCATCTCACTGAAAATGAGGCTTTTAAGTCATCTTGCCGATGTGGTATGATTTGCATGTCTCAAGTGATTCAAAATCAAGTGAGTCCAAACGATCCATCTGCATATAGTTTCTTCATGCATATACACCAATAGACATGGCTCGCATGTCTCAAACTTTTCAAAAACGAGTGAGTCCAAAGATCCATCAACATGGAGCCTCTTTATGCGTTTTACACCAATATGACTTACATGGCAGTGCCACAAGTAAGTGGTACTATCATTACTATCTTATATCTCTTGGCATGAAATGTGTATCACTACGATCGAGATTCAATAAACCATTCCTTTTAGGTGCAAGGCCATTGAAGGTATTATTCAAATAAACAGAGTAACCATTATTCTCCTTAAATGAATAACCGTATTGCGACAGACATAATCCAATCATGTCTATGCTCAACGCAAACACCAAATAACAATTATTTAGGTTTAACACCAATCTCGATGGTAGAGGGAGCGTGCGATGCTTGATCACATCAACCTTGGAAACAATTCTAACACATATCGTCAGCTCACCTTTAGTTAGTCTCCGTTTATTCCGTAGCTTTTATTTCGAGTTACTAACACTTAGCAACCGAACTGGTATCTAATACCCTGGTGCTACTAGGAGTACTAGTAAAGTACACATTAACATAATGTATATCCAATATACTTCTATCGACCTTGCCAGCCTTCCTATCTACCAAGTATCCAGGGTAATTCTGCTCCAGTGGTTGTTCCCCTTATTATAGAAGCACTTAGTCTCGGGTTTGGGTTCAACCTTGGGTCTTCACTAGAGCAGCAACCGTTTTTCCGTTTCATGAAGCATCCCTTCTTGCCCTTGTCCTTCTTGAAACTAGTGGTTTTACAAACCATCAACAATTGATGCTCCTACTTGACTTCTACTTTCGCAGTGTCAAACATCGCGAATACCTCAAGGATCATCATATCTATCCCTGATATGTTATAGTTCATCACGAAGCTCTAGCAGCTTGGTGGCAATGACTTTGGAGAAACATCACTATCTCATCTGGAAGATCAACTCCCACTCGATTCAAGTGATTGTTGCACTCAGACAATCTGAGCACAAGCTCAATGATTGAGCTTTTCTCCCTTAGTTTGCAGGCTAAGAAAATCGCGGAGGTCTTATACCTCTTGGCGTGGGCACGAGCCTAAAATCCCAATTTCAGCCCTCGAAACATCTCATATGTTCCGCGACATTTCGAAAAACGTCTTTGGTGCCTCTACTCTAAACCGTTTAACTGAACTATCACAAGTTATTAAAACGTGCATGTCCAATGTTCGCAACATCCACAGACTATGTTTGGGGTTCAGCACACTGAGCGGTGCATTAAGGACATAAGCTATCTACTGTCCGCATAATCGCTACTGTCAACTATCAACTATATTTTCTCTAGGAATATATCTAAACAGTGGACCTAAAGCGCGAGCTTACGACATAATTTGCAAAGATCTTTTGACTATGTTCAGGACAATTAAGTTCATCTCATGAACTCCCACTTAGATAGACATCCCTCCAGTCATCTAAGTGATTACATGATCCGAATCAACTAGGCCGTGTCCGATCATCACGTGAGACGGACTAGTCATCATCGGTGAACATCTTCATGTTGATCGTATCTACTATACGACTCATGCTCGACCTTTCGGTCTCTTGTGTTCCGAGGCCATGTCTGTACATGCTAGGCTCGTCAAGTTAACCTAAGTGTTTCGCGTGTGTAAATCTGGCTTACACCCGTTGTATGTGAACGTAAGAATCTATCACACCCGATCATCACGTGGTGCTTTGAAACGACGAACTTTCGCAACGGTGCACAGTTAGGGGGAACACTTTCTTGAAATTTTAATGAGGGATCATCTTATTTACTACCGTCGTTCTAAGCAAATAAGATGTAGAAACATGATAAACATCACATGCAATCAAAATAGTGACATGATATGGCCAATATCATTTGGCTCCTTTTGATCTCCATCTTCCGGGCTCCATGATCATCATCGTCACCGGCATGACACCATGATCTCCATCATCATGATCTCCATCATCGTGTCTCCATGAAGTTGTCTCGCCAACTTATTACTTCTACTACTATGGCTACCAGTTAGCAATAAAGTAAAGTAATTACATGGCGTTGTTCAATGACACACGGGTCATACAATAAATAAAGACAACTCCTATGGCTCCTGCCGGTTGTCATACTCATCGACATGCAAGTCGTGATTCCTATTACAAGAACATGATCAATCTCATACATCACATATCATTCATCACATTCTTCTTGGCCATATCACATCACATAGCATACCCTGCAAAAACAAGTTAGACGTCCTCTAATTGTTGTTTGCATGTTTTACGTGGCTGCTAAGGGTTTGTAGCAAGAATGTTTCTTACCTACGCAAAAACCACAACGTGAAATGTCAATTGCTATTTACCCTTCATAAGGACCCTTTTCATCGAATCCGATCCGACTAAAGTGGGAGAGACTGGCACCCGCTAGCCACCTTATGCACCAAGTGCATGTCAGTCGGTGGAACCCGTCTCACATAAGTGTACGTGTAAGGTCGGTCGGGGCCACTTCATCCCACAATACCGTCGAAACAAGATTGGACTAGTAACGGTAAGCATATTGAACAAAATCAACGCCCACAACTACTTTGTGTTCTACTCGTGCAAAGAATCTACGCAATAGACCTAGCTCTGATACCACTGTTGGGGAATGTAGCAGAAATTCAAAATTTTCCTATGAGTCACCAAGATCTATCTATGGAGAAACCAGCAACGAGGGGAAGGAGAGTGCATCTACATACCCTTGTAGATCGCTAAGCGGAAGCGTTCAAGAGAACGGGGTTGAAGGAGTCATACTCGTCGTGATCCAAATCACCGGAGATCCTAGTGCCGAACGGACGGCACCTCCGCGTTCAACACACGTACAGCCCGGTGACGTCTCCCACGCCTTGATCCAGCAAGGAGAGAGGGAGAGGTTGGGCAAGACTCCATCCAGCAGCAGCACAATGGCGTGGTGGTGGTGGAGGAGCGTGGCAATCCTGCAGGGCTTCGCCAAGCACCTGCGGGAGAGGAGGAGGTGTCACGGGAGGGAGGGAGGCGCCAGGGCTTCAGGTGCGGCTGCCCTCCCTCCCCTCCACTATATATAGGGGCAAGGGAGAGGGGGGGCGCAGCCTTGGCCCTTCCTCCAAGGAAGGATGCGGCTAGGGAGGAGTCCATCCTCCCCAAGGCACCTAGGAGGTGCCTTCCCCTTTTAGGACTATCCCTTTCCCTTATCTCTTGGCGCATGGGCCTCTTGGGGCTGGTGCCCTTGGCCCATATAGGCCAAGGCGCACACCCCTACAGCCCATGTGCCCCCCGGGGTAGGTGGACCCCCGGACCCCTTTCGGCACTCCCGGTACAATACCGATAATGCGCGAAAGTTTTCCGGCGACCAAAACATGACTTCCCATATATAAATCTTTACCTCCGGACCATTCCGAAACTCCTCGTGACGTCCGGGATCTCATCCGGGACTCTGAACAACATTCGGTAACCACATACAAACTTCCTTTATAACCCTAGCGTCATCGAACCTTAAGTGTGTAGACCCTACGGGTTCGGGAACCATGCAGACATGACCGAGATGTTCTCCGGTCAATAACCAACAGTGGGATCTGGATACCCATGTTGGCTCCCACATGTTCCACGATGATCTCATCGGATGAACCACGATGTCAAGGACTCAATCGATCCCGTATACAATTCCCTTTGTCTAGCGGTATTGTACTTGCCCAAGATTCGATCGTCGGTATGTCGATACCTTGTTCAATCTTGTTACTGGCAAGTCTCTTTACTCATTCCGTAACACATCATCCCGTGATCAACCCCTTGGTCACATTGTGCACATTATGATGATGTCCTACCGAGTGGGCCCAGAGATACCTCTCCATCAACCGGAGTGACAAATCCCAGTCTCGATTCGTGCCAACCCAACAGACACTTTTGGAGATACCCGTAGTGCACCTTTATAGCCACCCAGTTACGTTGTGAAGTTTGGTACACCCAAAGCATTCCTACGGTATCCGGGAGTTGCACAATCTCATGGTCTAAGGAAATGATACTTGACATTAGAAAAGATTTAGCATACGAACTACACGATCTTTGTGCTAGGCTTAGGATTGGGTCTTGTCCATCACATCATTCTCCTAATGATGTGATCCCGTTATCAACGACATCCAATGTCCATGGTCAGGAAACCATATACATCTGTTGATCAACGAGCTAGTCAACTAGAGGCTTACTAGGGACATGGTGTTGTCTATGTACCCATACATGTATCTGAGTTTCCTATCAATACAATTATAGCATGGATAATAAACGATTATCATGAACAAGGAAATATAATAATAATAACCAATTTATTATTGCCTCTAGGGCATATTTCCAACACAGGGTAGCTATATCATTCAACTTGGTAAGATGTGCCACAGCAGTTTCAGATTCAAGGCCATAAAAAGGATCAGATTCAACAAGAGTTAGAATCTCGGGATCAACAGAGAATTCATAATCCTTATCAGTAACACAAATAGGTGAAGTAGCAAAAGCAGGGTCAGGTTTCATTCTAGCATTAAGAGACTGCTGCTTCCATTTAGCTAATAATTTCTTAAGATCAGATCTATCATTGCAAGCAAAGATTTCCCTAGGAGCTTATTCATTCATAACATAACCCTTAGGAACAACAGGCAATACATAATCATTGGGAGAACCTTCATCATCACTATCATCAATAATAGCATCTTCAATATTTTCATTCCCCATAGCAAGTTCTTCATCAAGAAATTCACCTAATGGCAAAGTAGTATCACGCACAGAAGTAGTTTCATCATGCATAACAGAAGTGGCATCATCAATAACATGCGACATATCAGAATTCATAGCAATAGCAGGTTTAGGTGTCGCAAGCCTACTAATAACGGAAGGAGAATCTAGTGCAGAGCTAGATGGCAGTTCCTTACCTCCCCTCGTAGTTGAGGGCAAAATCTTGGTTTTAGCGTCTTTCAAGTTCTTCATAGTGATCAATAGATATAAATCCCAAGTGACTCAGAGAATAGAGCTATGCTCCCGGGCAACGGCGCCAGAAATTAGTCTTGATAACCCACAAGTGTAGGGGATCGCAACAGCTTTGGAGGGTAAAGTACAACCCAAATTTATTGATTCGACACAAGGGGAGCCAAAGAATATTCTTGAGTATTAGCAGTTGAGTAGTCAATTCGACCACACCTGGATAACTTAGTATCTGCAGCAAAGTATTTAGTAGCAAAGGAATATGATAGTAATGGTAACAGTAACAAAGGTAAAGATAAATGTTTTTGGGGTTTTGTAGTAATTGTAACAGTAGCAACGAAAAACTAAATAAGTGAAGAACAATATATGAGAAGCTCGTAGGCAATGGATCAGTGATGGATAATTATGCCGGATGCGATTCCTCATGTAATAGCTATAACATAGGGTGACAGAGAACTAGCTCCAATTCATCAATGTAATGTAGGCATGTATTCCGTATATAGTCATACGTGCTTATGGAAAAGAACTTGCATGACATCTTTTGTCCTACCCTCCCATGGCAGCGGGGTCCTAGTGGAAACTAAGGGATATTAAGGCCTCCTTTTAATAGAGAACCGGAACAAAGCATTAGCACATAGTGATACATGAACTCCTCAAACTACGGTCATCACCGAGAAGTATCCCGATTATTGTCACTTCGGGGTTGTCGGATCATAACACATAATAGGTGACTAGACTTGCAAGATAGGATCAAGAACACACATATATTCATGAAAACATAATAGGTTCAGATCCGAAATCATGGCACTCGGGCCCTAGTGACAAGCATTAAGCATAGCAAAGTCATAGCAACATCAATCTCAGAACATAGTGGATACTAGGGATCAAACCCTAACAAAACTAACTTGATTACATGATAAATCTCATCCAACCCATCACCGTCCAGCAAGCCTACGATGGAATTACTCACGCACGTCGGTGAGCATCATGAAATTGGTGATGGAGGATGGTTGATGATGACGACAGCGACGAATCCCCCTCTCTGGAGCCCCGAACGGACTCCAGATCAGCCCTCCCAAGAGAGATTAGGGCTTGGCGGCAGCTCCATGTCATAAAACACGATGAAACTTTCTCTCTGATTTTTTTTCCGTGAAACGAAATATATGGAGTTGGAGTTGAGGTCGGTGGAGCTCCAGGGGGGCACGAGATAGGGGGCGCGCCCTACAGGGGGGGCGCCCCCTGTCTCGTGGACAGGCCCTGGGGCCCCTGGTGTATTTCTTTCGCCCAGAAATTCTTATTAATTCCAAAAAGTGCCTCCATGGATTTTCAGGACATTCCGAGAACTTTTCTTTTCTACACATAAAACAACATCATGGCAGTTCTGCTGAAAATAGCGTCAGTCCGGGTTACTTTCATTCAAATCATGCAAGTTAGAGTCCAAAACAAGGGCAAAAGTGTTTGGAAAAGTAGATACGTTGGAGACGTATCAGTAGGTCACACAAGCTGAGCAAAATTAGAGGCATAATTTGTTCCATACAAAGGGAGTTGTGAAGGAACGTTCTGTTCGCGTCATCATTGATGGAGGGAGCAGCAACAACTTGGGTAGCATGGAGATGGTGGAGAAGTTATCTCTCACCACAAGACCACATCCACATCCTTACTATATCCACGGTTCAATATCAGCAGCAAGGTTAAGGTAACACGTGTTGTTCGTGTGCATTTCAGTATCTCTACATATGCTGATTATGTTGATTGTGATGTGGTAACCATGCAAGCATGTTCCTTATTACTTGGCAAACCATGGCAATTTGATAAAAATTCTGTACATCATGGTAGAAACAATCAGTATACTCTCGTTCATAAGGATAAGCATATTACTTTGCTTCCTATGTCTCTTGATTCCATTTTGAAATATGATATTAATAGAGCTAATAAAGCAAAACAGGAGAAAAATAAGAGTGAAAATCAGGTTGTGGCAAAATATTTTGAGCAACTTCCAACAAATGAAGCCTAATAATAAACCATCTAGTGTTGCTTCTGAAATTAAATTGAAAAGTGCATGTTTATTTGCCACCAAATATGATATTAATGAGCTAGATTTCAACAAATCTGTTTGCTATGCTTTTGTGTGCAAAGAGGTATTATTTTCATTTGAAGACGTGCCTTCCTCTTTACCTCCTACTGTCACTAACATTTTGCAGGAGTTCGCTGACGTCTTTGCACAAGACGTGCCACCGGGATTACCGCCTATTCGAGGGATTGAGCGTGATGTTTTTATTGCTTTACGTGATGCACGTTTGTTTGGTAACCTTGGGAAGTGCACCTTTTGCACCGACCGAGTATCTTTTCTTGGCTATGTTGTTACTCCACAGGGAATTGAAGTTGATAAAGCCAAGATCGAAGCTATTGAGAGTTGGTCGCAGCCCAAAACGGTCACACAAGTGAGGAGTTTTCTTGGCCTCGCTGGATTCTATAGGTGTTTTGTGAGAGATTTCAGCACCATTGTTGCACCTCTCAATGAGCTTACAAAGAAAGATGTGCCTTTTGTTTGGGGTACCGCACAGGAAGAAGCCTTCACGGTATTGAAAGATAAGTTGACACATGCTCCTTTACTCCAACTTCTTGATTTTAATAAGACTTTTGAGCTTGAATGTGATGCTAGTGAAATTGGATTAGGAGGTGTGTTATTATAAGATGGCAAACCTGTTGCATACTTTTCTGAAAAATTGAGTGGGCCTAGTCTGAATTATTCTACTTATGATAAAGAATTATATGCTCTTGTTCGGACTTTAGAAACATGGCAAAATTATTTATGGCCCAAAGAATTTGTTATACATTCTGATCATGAATCTTTGAAACATATTAAAAGTCAAGCTAAACTGCATCGTAGACATGCTAAATGGGTTGAATTCATTGAGAGTTTCCCTTTATGTCATTAAACACAAGAAGGGTAAAGAAATGTTATTGCTGATGCATTCTCGTCACTATACTATGCTTTCACAACTTGACTTCAAAATATTTGGTTTGAAGACCATCGAAGATCACTATGTGCATGATGCTGATTTTAAAGATGTATTGCAGAATTGTAAACAAGGAAGAACCTGGAACAAGTTTGTCATTAATGATGGATTTGTGTTCCGCGCTAACAAGCTATGCATTCCAGCTAGCTCTCTTCATCTTTTGTTGTTGCAGGAGGTGCATGGAGGAGGATTAATGGGAGAATTGGCATGAATAAGACGGAGGATGTACTTGATATACATTTATTTTGGCCAAAGATGAGGCGGGATGTTGAGTGTTTTGTTGCTCGCTGCACTACATGTCAAAAAGCTAAGTCACGACTCAATCCTCATGGTTTATATATGCCTTCATTTGTACCTAGTGTTCCTTGGGAGGATATATCTATGGACTTTGTTTTAGGTTTACCTCCAACAAAGAAGGGGAGGGATAGCATATTTGTTGTTGTGGATAGGTTCTCGAAAATGGCACACTTTATACCACGTCATAAAAGTGATGATGTTGTTAATGTTGCTGATTTGTTCTTTCGTGAAATTATTCGCTTGCATGGTGTGCCAAATACTATTGTTTCAGATCGTCATACTAAATTTCTTAGCCACTTTTGGAGATGTTTATGGGCTAAGTTGGGGACTAAGCTGCTTTTTAGTACTACTTGTCACCCCCAAACTGATGGACAAACGGAAGTAGTCAATAGAACATTGTCTACTATGCTTAGGGATGTTTTGAAGAATAATAAGAAAATGTGGGAAGAATGCTTGCCTCATATTGAATTTGCTTATAATCGTTTGTTGCATTCTACTACTAAGATGTGCCCTTTTGAAATTGTGTATGGTTTCCTACTATTGGAAATATGCCCTAGAGGCAATAATAAAATGGTTATTATTGTATTTCCTTGTTCATGATAATTGTCTATTGTTCATGCTATAATTGTATTAACTAGAAACCGTAATACATGTGTGAGTACATAGACCACAACATGTCCCTAGTGAGCCTCTAGTTGACTAGCTCGTTGATTAATAGATGGTTATGGTTTCCTGACCATGGACATTGGATGTCATTGATAATGGGATCACATCATTAGGAGAAAGATGTGATGGACAAGACCTAATCCTAAGCATAGCACAAGATTGTGCAACTCCCAGATACCGTAGGAATGCTTTGGGTGTACCAAACGTCACAATGTAACTGGGTGGCTATAAAGGTGCACTACAGGTATCTCCAAAAGTGTCTATTGGGTTGGCACGAATCGAGACTGGGATTTGTCACTCCGTATGACGGAGAGGTATCTCTGGGCCCACTCGGTAATGCATCATCATAATGAGCTCAATGTGACTAAGTAGTTAGTCACGGGATCATGCATTACGGAACGAGTAAAGTGACTTGCCGGTAACGAGATTGAACGAGGTATTGAGATACCGACGATCGAATCTTGGGCAAGTAACATATCGATTGACAGAGGAAATTGCATACGGGGTTGCTTGAAACCCCGACATCTTGGTTCATCCGATGAGATCATTGTGGAACATGTGGGAGCCAACATGGGTATCCAGATCTCGTTGTTGGTTATTGGCCGGAGAGATGTCTCAGTCATGTCTGCATGATTCCCGAACCCGTAGGGTCTACACACTTAAGGTTCGGTGACACTAGAGTTGATATGGGAATTAGTATGTGGTAACTGAATGTTGTTCGGAGTCCCGGATGAGATCCCGAACGTCACGAGGAGTTCCGGAATGGTCCAGAGGTGATATATATGGGAAGTCCAGTTTCAGTCACTGGAATAGTTTCGGGGGTTATTGGCATTGTACCGGGACCACCGAAAGGTGTCCGGAGGTCCACTGGGTGGGGCCACCTACCCCGGGGGGCTTGATGGGCTGAATATGGGAGGGAACCAGCCCCTAGTGGGCTGGTGCGCCCCTCCCCAAGGGCCCAAAGCGCCTAGGGTTGAAACCCTAGGGGAAGGGGGCGCCTCCACCTTGCTTGGCAGGCAAGCCTCCCCTCCTGGCCGCCCCCCCCCCTATAGATGGGATCTAGAGGGGCCGACCCCTCTTCCCTTCACCCTATAAATAGAGGGGTGGGAGGGCTGCATGACCCTTCTCTGGCGCAGCCCCTCCCTCCTCCAACTGTTGCTCCTCCTCCATAGTGCTTGGCGAAGCTCTGCAGGAATACCACGAGCTCCACCACCATGCCGTCGTGCTTCCGAAGATCTCCCTCAACTTCTCCTCTCCCCTTGCTGGATCAAGAAGGAGGAGACGTCCCCGGGCTGTACGTGTGTTGAACACGGAGGCGCCGTCCGTTTGGCGCTAGATCGGATCTTTCGCGATTTGAATCGCCGTGAGTACGACTCCATCAACCGTGTTCTTGTAACGCTTCCGCATCGCGATCTTCAAGGGTATGAAGATACACTCCCCTCTCTCTCGTTGCTAGTCTCTCCATAGATTGATCTTGGTGATGCGTAGAAAATTTTGAATTTCTGCTACGTTCCCCAATAGTGGCATCATGAGCTAGGTCTATTGCGTAGATTCTATGCACGAGTAGAACACAAGTAGTTGTGGGCGTTGGCTTTGTTCAATATGCTTACCATTACTAGTCCTATCTTGTTTCGACGGTATTGTGGGATGAAGCGGCCCGGACCGACCTTACACGTACACTTACGTGAGATAGGTTCCACCGACTGACATGCACTTGTTGCATAAAGGTGGCTAGCGGGTGCCAGTCTCACCCACTTTAGTCGGATCGGATTCGATGAAAAGGGTCCTTATGAAGGGTCAATAGCAATTGGCATATCACCGTTGTGGCTTTGCGTAGGTAAGAAACGTTCTTGCTAGAAACCCATAGCAGCCACGTAAAACACGCAACCACAATTAGAGGACGTCTAACTTGTTTTTGCAGGGTATGCTATGTGGTGTGATATGGCCCAAGAGAATGTGATGAATAATATATGTGATGTATGAGATTGATCATGTTCTTGTAATAGGAATCACGACTTTCATGTCGATGAGTATGACAACCGGCAGGAGCCATAGGAGTTGTCTTAATTTATTGTATGACCTGCGTGTCATTGAATAACGCCATGTAATTACTTTACTTTATTGCTAAACCGTTAGCCATAGTAGTAGAAGTAATAGTTGGCAAGACAACTTCATGAAGACACGATGATGGAGATCATGGTGTCATGCCGGTGACGAAGGTGATCATGTCGTGCCTCAAGATGGAGATCAAAGGCGCAAGATGATATTGGCCATATCATGTCACTTTATGATTTGCATGTGATGTTTGTCATGTTTACATCTTATTTGCTTAGAATGACGGTAGCATAAATAAGATGATCCCTCATAAAATTTCAAGAAAGTGTTCCCCATAACTGTGCACCGTTGCGAAAGTTCGTTGTTTCAAAGCACCACGTGATGATCGGGTGTGATAGATTCTAACGTTCACATACAACTGGTGTAAGCCAAATTTACACACGCAAAACACTTAGGTTGACTTGACGAGCCTAGCATGTACAGACATGGCCTCAGAACACAAGCGACCGAAAGATCGAACATGAGTCGTATAGTAGATACGATCAACATGAAGATGTTCACCGATGATGACTAGTCCGTCTCACGTGATGATCGGACACGGCCTAGTTGACTCGGATCATGTATCACTTGGATGACTAGAGGGATGTCTATCTGAGTGGGAGTTCATTAAATAAGTTGATTAGATGAACTTAATTATCATGAACATAGTCAAAAGGTATTTGCAAATTATGTCATAGCTCACGTTTTGGTTCTACTATTTTTCGATATGTTCGTAGAGAAAATTTTAGTTGAAAGTTGATAGTAGCAATTATGCGGACTGGGTCCGTAAACTGAGGATTGTCCTCATTGCTGCACTGAAGACTTATGTCCTTAATGCACCGCTCAGTGTGCTGAACCTCGAGCGTTGTTTGTGGATGTTGCGAACTTCTGGCATACACGTTTTGATGACTACGTGATAGTTCAGTGCGTAATGTTAAACGGTTTAGAATTGAGGCATCAAAGACATTTTTGATACTTTGCAGAACATATGAGATGTTACAAGAGCTGAAATTGGGATTTCAGGCACGTGCCCACGTCAAGAGGTATGAGACCTCTGATAAGTTTCTTAACCTACAAACTAAGGGAGAAAAGCTCAATCGTTGAGCATGTGCTCAGATTATCTGAGTACTGCAATCGCTTGAATTGAGTGGGAGTTAATCTTCCATATGACATAGTGATAGTTCTCCAAAGTCACTGCCAGCAAGCTACTAGAGCTTCGTGATGAACTATAACATATCAGGGATAGACATGATGATCCTTGAGCAATTCGCGATGTTTGACACTGCGAAAGTAGAAATCAAGTCGGAGCATCAATTGTTGATGGTTAGTAAAACCACTAGTTTCAAGAAGGGCAAGGGAAAGAAGGGATACTTCATGAAAAGGCAAATCAGTTGCTTCTCTAGTGAAGAAATCCAAGGTTGAACCCAAACCCGAGACTAAGTGCTTCTGTAATGAGGGGAACGGTCACTGAAGCAAAACTGCCCTAGATACTTGGTAGATGAGAAGGCTGGCAAGGTCGATAGAAGTATATTGGATATACATTATATTAATGTGTACTTTACTAGTACTCCTAGTAGCACCAGGGTAATAGATATCGGTTCGGTTGCTAAGTGTTGGTAACTCAAAATAAAAGGGCTACGTAATAAACGGAGACTAGCTAAATTCGAGGTGATGATAAGTCTTGAAAGTGTTTCCAAGGTTGATGTGATCAAACATCGCACGCTCCCTCTACCATCGAGATCGGTGTTAAACCTAAATAATTGTTATTTGGTGTTTGCATTGAGCATAGACATGATTGGATTATGTTTATCACAATACGATTATTTATTTAAGGAGAATAATGGTTACTCTATTTATTTGAATAATACCTTCAATGGTCTTGCACCTAAAATGAATGGTTTATTGAATCTCGATCGTAGTGATACACATGTTCATGCCAAAAGATATAAGATAGTAATGATAGTACCACATACTTGTGGCACTGCTGTTTGAGTCATATCTATTTATATAAAAATAGTATTTGATGGGTTAACCAAAGAAAAGAGAAATAGTCTAGAAATTACCACAAAAATAAGAATTATCCAACTCTTGGTTTAATAGACGAATTTTTATAGCCATTAGATAAGATGTAAATCAGAAAATTACCCACTTGTGCCATTACAATTATACTGGAAGAAAACGTTTCGCTCCCATCAGCCAAGGCAAAAAAGGATGCTCCTTCGACTGAAAAAATAACCTGCGCTCAGTTGTAGAAGGAAAGAACGTGCCACCCTAAAAAAAGAATGTGCGCTGATGGTTAAAGAAAATGGCACGCCACGATCGACTACTAAAAAAGACGTGCCATGTTTGGTTAAAAATAAAGATATGTGTCCCCTCAATAATAAAATAAACTAAAGAGACGTGCGCCAATGCCTAGCTTTCTATACGCATGCATGCATTTAGCTGAAAAAAGAACGTGAATGTGTGCGTGAATGTGTGCCCTTTACATATGCATGGCAAGCCTGCAATACCTGCTCAAAAAAGTGTGATATATGCGTGTATGTGTGCCCGCAAAACTTTCTCATGCCAAATCTAGCCCCAAACCTTCCTCTTCATCCCATTGCAGTGATCCTACCGGTCTGCTACTTTATCTGTTTGTTCACCCATTGTTGCCCAGCTCTTCTCCACTCCGTTGCCGTACATCTTGATTGGAGATTTTAGATGTTGGTATTAGTGGCATAGCAGCAAAGAGCTCACATGGACATGATGGATTTATGTAGCTCCTTGCCTCATGTACGAGCAATTCATTGGCGGCCTCATGATCGACGTAGAGTTGCATGAAGATGAAAATTTCTTAAACTACTCACTTTGTCGAGTATAAGTTCTTAGGCAGCCTCGTGGTTACATAGAGGTGCCAGAACAACCAACATTTTTGAGCTCCTTGCCTTCGGACGAGCAATTCATTTGCGGCCTCATACATGGTTGACATGTTGTAATGGAAAGCAAGGGGTAATTACCAATACTGGACTTGCCAGCACCTAAACTTGAAATGAATAGTATTGAACAATAATCAATCCATGTGAAGTTCTGGGAGGGGAAGACTAAGTTTGGCGAGATAGACCGAGCAGGCAAATCAAGGTTTCGATAGTGTCATCTGTGCTACGGATGATGAGTGGGTGAGCCTAAATCCTGGAGATGTAAATTAGTTTCATATTTATTTTGTCTCCATATTGTTCTTTGAATTTTAACTGGGACCATTAATCTCACTCATGTAGACAACTTGATGTTAGACGCTGAACTCGGTGGTGCAGCTGCGGCGGGCGGCTCAGCCTGGTGACCAAATGCGAGTGGGTTAGCCGGCTCCCCATTGCTCCTACCCGCCATCCGACATTGGCAAGCTGGACCAATTCATTTGCACAAACATTGGTGCTTCAGATCATGTCTGGTAACAAATACTGAACTTGGCCAGACATAAAGCACATGTTGATTGAATAGTCTTCAAGTTTTTCCGTTTCCTTATTTATATGGTGCTTATTTATGGAGAGATGAGACTGGGGAGAGGCTTTTGCAGAAGCAGGAAAGCTTCATGCCATGATGAGTCTAAATTGATGAAGAAAAATATTTGATCTTCTAACATGCCATTCAATTAATAAATCATAATTCAAATATTCTAATATGCTCTCATGCATAAGCACATGAGTAAGTTCGCCCGAAATATTCATTACATGCTTCTACAGTTATTTGTATATATAGGCACGTCTAATTTCATGCTATTTCCTTTCACTACATTACTAGAGTAAGTTTTAATCCCTCTGTATGTCCTTTGTATGTCTTAAATAGTCCATTTTGGACATCGGCACTGCTTAGAACAAACAAAAAAAATAGCCGATTTATAATTGTACCATGTTTGTGAAATCTAATCTTCTTGTAATACTTTTAATAATGACTTAATATGGAAGTATATTTTGGGGAAAATTGTGCATATCCTTTTCATGTTCCTAAGGATAACTTCCAAAATGCCAAAAAAAAAGAACTTTTAGAAAATTGGAGCAACTACTTGGTATATCATTTAATTTCACTTTTGTTGTGCATGGAATCTGATTTCACCTCTATTGATACAAAATCATACTATTTGGTATGCGATAATGCCTTTTGCACATAGAAGCTCTACTTAACAAAGTTTGGTACCATTTATTTTCTGAGAGCAACTTGACCTTCATGCCGTAAAATTTCTATGTGAGTGAAGGCAATCAAATTTTCCAAATGGGTGGTCAATATATGGCGCCCATCTATTGTTTCAGCTTTGATGGCTCAAATGTGGGGCTTTGTTTGATTGATTAATACCAAGGTTCCCTACTTGGTACTACTGATTACTAAGAAACACTTTTTATTGTGTAAGTTTTACAAAATAATTTTCACCAAAATATGTTTAAGCTATATGTGTGACGTATAATGGTCGTATATAAAGTGGTGTCAAAGAAATGGAACCCGTTATTAGATAGTAGTTGTTAAGCATTTAACCTTGAGTCAAAGAAAAATACAAATCAAAAAACTGTCTGGCGCAAAAATAAAGTCATAAATCATAACATAGATATCTATTGCATATTGAAGACACATTTTTTTCTAAACACTCAATTTTGTAACCAGAAATTGGTGATTATAAAAGGTTACACAAACCCCACAATATAAAATTCTGGCTCTTCTTTTTGACATTACACGAATACTACTAAGTAGTTTATGATCTATACATCAGCTCACTGTATTGATCTAATACCATTTACAAATGATACATATGGTCATAATATAGTGTTCCATGGAAAAGAAAATATGAGTGATTATGAAAAGTAACCAAACTTACCTAAGATGGAAATAGGACCATATTTGTGAATGTAATCACATTTCATTCCAATTTTACTTTTAAACAAGTAAAAAATGTTCTCTTTTAGAAACATTATAAAATTCTAGCCCGTGCATCGAGCGGGCCACTCTACTAGTTGGTATAAAAACGCATGAAGAAGCTCCATGTTGATGGATCTTTGGACTCACTCATTTTTTGAAAAGATTGAGACATGCGAACCATGTCTATTGGTACATATGCATGAAGAAACTCCATACAGATGGATCGTTTGGACTCACTTGATTTTGAATCACTTGAGACATGCAAGTCATACCACATGGGCAAGATGACTGAAAGGCCTCGTTTTCAGTAAAATGGAACAAGAAAGCGACTTGTTGGAAGTAATACATTTTGATGTGTGCAGTCCAATGAGTGTTAAGGCACGTAGTGGATATCGTTATGTTCTTACTTCACAGATGATTTGAGTAGAAGCTAAGTATATTTACTTGATGAATCACAAGTCTGAATTGTTGAAAGGTTCAAGTAATTTCAGGGTGAAGTTGAAGATCGTCGTGACAAGAGGATAAAATATCTATGATATGATCATAGAGATGAATATCTGAGTTACGAGTTTGGCACACAATTAAGACATTGTGGAAATTGTTTCAAAACTAATACCGCCTGGAACACCATAGTGTGATGGTGTGTCCGAACATCATAACTGCACCCTATTGGATATGGTGCATACCATGAGGTATCTTATCGAATTACCACTATCATTTATGGGTTAAGCATTAGAGACAACCACATTCACTTTAAATAGGGCACCACGTAATTCCGTCGAGATGACAGCGTATGAACTATGGTTTAGAGAAACCTAAGCTGTCATTTCTTAAAAGTTTGGGGCTGCGGCGCTTATGTGAAAAGGTTTCAGCCAGATAAGCTCGAACCCAAAGCGGATAAATGCATCTTCATAGGACATCCAAAAAAAGTTGGGTATACCTCCTATTTCAGATCCGGAAGCAAAAGTGATTGTTTCTAGAAACGAGTCCTTTCTAGAGGAGAAGTTTCTCTCGAAAGAATTGAGTGGGAGGATGGTGGAGACTTGATAAGGTTATTGAACCATCACTTCAACCAGTGTGTACCAGGGCATAGGAAGTTGTTCCTGTGGCACCTACACCAATTGAAGTGGAAGCTGATGATAGTGATCATGAAACTTCGGATCAAGTCACTACCAAACCTCGTAGGTCGACAAGGACGCGTACTACTTCAGAGTGGTACGTAATCCTGTCTTGGAGGTCATGTTGCTAGACAACAATGAACCTACGAGCTATGGAGAAGCGATGGTGGGCCCGAATTCCGACGAATGGCTCGAGGCCATAGACTTTGGAAGAACTACTTGATGGTCATAAGGCTGTTGGGTACAGATGGATTTCAAAAGGAAGACGGACAATGATGGTAAGTGTCACCATTAAGAAAGCTCGACTTGTCGCTAAGATATTTTCCGACAAATTCAAGGAGTTGACTATGATGAGATTTTCTCACTCGTAGCGATGCTAAGAGTCTGTTGGAAATATATTAGCAATTACTGCATTATTTATGAAATCTTGCAGATAGGATGTCAAAACATTGTTTCCTCAGCAATTTTCTTGAGGAAAGGTTGTAAATGATACAACCAGAAGGTTTTGTCAATCCTATAAGATGCTAACAAGTATGCAAAGCTCCAGCAATCCTTCTAAGGATAGGGTAAGCATCTCGGAGTTGGAATATACGCTTTGATGAGATGATCAAAGATTTTGGGTTTATACAAAGTTTATGAGAAACTTGTATTTCCAAACAAGTGAGTGGGAGCACTAAAGAATTTCTGATGAGTATATGTTGTTGACATATTGTTGATCGGAAATGATGTAGAATTTCTGGAAAGCATATAGGGTTGTTTGAAAAGTGTTTTTAAACGGAAAACCTGGATTAAGCTACTTGAACATTGAGCATCAAGATCTATAAGGATAGATCAAAACGCTTAATAGTACTTTCAAATGAATACATACCGTGAAAAGATTTTGAAGGAGTTCAAAATGGATCGGCAAAGAAGGAGTTCTTGGCTGTGTTATAAGGTGTGAGTATTGAGTAAGACTCAAGACCTGACCACGGCAGAAGAGAGAGAAAGGACGAAGGCCATCCCCTATGCTTTAGACGTAGGCTCTACAGTATGTTATGTTGTGTACCGCACCTGAAGTGTGCCTTGCCATGAGTCAATCAAGGGGTACAAGAGTGATCCAGGAATGGATCACATGACAACGGTCAAACTTATCCTTAGTAACTAGTTGACTAAGGATTTTTCTCGATTATGGAGGTGGTAAAAGAGTTTGTCGTAAAGGGTTACGCCGATGCAAACTTTGACACTAATCCGGATGACTCTGAGTAGTAAACCAGATTCGTATAGTAGAGCAGTTATTTGGAATAGCTCCAAGTAGCGCGTGGATGCTGCATCTACAAGATGACATAGAGATTTGTAAAGCACACACGGATCTGAAAGGTTCAGACCCGTTGACTAATAACCTCTCTCACAAGCGAGATAAGATCAAACCCCATGGGTGTTGGATTCACTACAATCACATAGTGATGTGAACTATATTATTGACTCTAGTGCAAGTGGGAGACTGTTGGAAATATGCCCTAGAGGCAATAATAATATGGTTATTATTGTATTTCCTTGTTCATGATAATTGTCTATTGTTCATGCTATAATTGTATTAACTGGAAACCGTAGTACATGTGTGAATACATAGAACACAACATGTCCCTAGTGAGCCTCTAGTTGACTAGCTCGTTGATCAATAGATGGTTATGGTTTCCTGACCATCGACATTGGATGTCATTGATAATGGGATCACATCATTAGGAGAATGATGTGATGGACAAGACCCAATCCTAAGCATAGCACAAGATCGTGTAGTTTGTTTGCTAAGAGCTTTTCTAATGTCAAGTATCATTTCCTTAGACCATGAGATTGTGCAACTCCCGGATACCGTAGGAATGCTTTGGGTGTACCAAACGTCACAACGTAACTGGGTGGCTATAAAGGTGCACTACAGGTATCTCCAAAAGTGTTTATTGGGTTGGCACGAATCGAGACTGGGATTTGTCACTCCGTATGACGGAGAGGTATCTCTGGGCCCACTCGGTAATGCATCATCATAATGAGCTCAATGTGAATAAGTAGTTAGTCACGGGATCATGCATTACGGAACGAGTACAGTGACTTGCCGGTAACGAGATTGAACGAGGTATTGGGATACCACGATCGAATCTCGGGCAAGTAACATACCGATTGACAAAGGGAATTGCATACGGGATTGCTTGAATCCCCGACATCGTGGTTCATCCGATGAGATCACCATGGAACATGTGGGAGCCAACATGGGTATCCAGATCCCACTGTTGGTTATTGGCCGGAGAGATGTCTCGGTCATGTCTGCATGATTCCCGAACCCGTAGGGTCTACACACTTAAGGTTCGGTGACGCTAGAGTTGATATGGGAATTAGTATGTGGTAACAGAATGTTGTTCGGAGTCCCGGATGTGATCCCGGACGTCACGAGGAGTTCTAGAATGGTCCGGAGGTGAAGATTTATATATGGGAAGTCCAGTTTCAGTCATCGGAATAGTTTCGGGGGTTATCGGTATTGTACCGGGACCACCGAAAGGTGTCCGAAGGTCCACCGGGTGGGGCCACCTGCCCCGGGGGGCTTGATCGGCTGAATATGGGAGGGAACCAGCCCCTAGTGGGCTCGTGCGCCCCTCCCCAAGGGCCCAAGGCGCCTAGGGTTGAAAACCCTAGGGGAAGGGGGCGCCTCCACCTTGCTTGGGGGGCAAGCCTCCCCTGCTGCCCCCCCCCCCTCTAGATGGGATCTAGAGGGGTCGGCCCCCTCTCCCCTTCACCCTATAAATAGAGGGTTGTGGTAGGTCTGCATGACCCTTCTCGGACGCAGCCCCTCCCTCCTCCAACTCTTGCTCCTCCTCTGTAGTGCTTGGCGAAGCTCTGCAGGAATACCACGAGCTCCACCACCATGCCGTCGTGTTGCCGAAGCTCTCCCTAAACTTCTACTCTCCCCTTGCTGGATCAAGAAGGAGGAGACGTCCCCGGGTTGTACGTGTGTTGAACACGGAGGCACCGTCCGTTCGGTGCTAGATCGGATCTTCCGTGATTTGAATCGCCGCGAGTACGTCTCCATCAACTGCGTTCTTGTAACGCTTCCGCATCGTGATCTTCAAGGGTATGAAGATACACTCCCCTCTCTCTCGTTGCTAGTCTCTCCATAGATTGAACTTGGTGATGCGTAGAAAATTTTGAATTTATGCTACGTTCCCCAACACCTACCTCGTGCACCTATTGATTTGTTGCCTCTTCCATCTTCAGAGAAGTTTAATTTAGATGCTAAACAACGTGTTGAATTGATTTTGAAAATGCATGAGTTAACTAAGGAAAACATTGCACCGAGCCAATTGCCCAGGGCTTTACCAAATTTCTCAGTCCTCTTATCAGGGTATAGATCATCCACACGGACCCATACATCCACTGTATCAAAGACCATCTCGGACGGTTGCTTATTACCCTCATACTCCTTGAGAATAAGCACACTAAAATCATACTGCCATGGCCCGTTATTCATTGCATGCTTCCAATTCCCCTCACTTCCAAAGTGCACCTCAAACATGTTCGAACCCAGATCTCTGAAACGAGCCTCTCTATGCAACCCCCAAACTCTTGTCATTGTTCTCTCCAGCACACTCTTGATCACTGGTCGTGACGAGCAAACCTTGCCCACCGCAGACTGATACGTCTCCAATGTATCTATAATTTTGATTGTTCCATGCTATTATATTACCCCTTTTGGATGTTTATGGGCTTTATTTTACACATTTATATCATTTTTGGGACTAACCTACTAACCGGAGGCCCAGCCCATATTGTTGTTTTTTTTGCCTATTTCAGTATTTCGAAGAAAAGGAATATCAAACAGAGTCCAAACGGAATGAAACCTTCTGGAGCATTATTTTTGGAACAAATCTGATCCGGAGAGCCTGGAGTGCAAGTCAAGAAAGCTCCGAGGGACCCACGAGATAGGAGGGCGTCCCCCCCTAGGGCGCGCCCCCCTGTCTCGTGGGCCCCTCGGGCGTCCACCGACGTACTTCTTCCTCCTATATATACCTACGGACCCCGAAAACATCCAGGAGCACCACGAAACACAATTTCCACCGCCGTAACCTTCTGTATCCGCGAGATCTCATCTTGGAGCCTTCGCCGACACTCTGCCGGAGGGGGAATCGACAACGGAGGGCTTCTACATCAACACCATAGCCCCTCCGATGAGTTGTGAGTAGTTTACCACAGACCTACGGGTCCATAGTAATTAGCTAGATGGCTTCTTCTCTCTTTTTGGATCTCAATACAATGTTCTCCCCCTCTCTTGTGGAGATCTATTCGATGTAATCTCTTTTTGCGGTGTGTTTGTCGAGATCCGATGAATTGTGGGTTTATGATCAAGTTTATCTATGAATAATATTTGAATCTTCTCTGAATTCTTTTATGTATGATTGAGTTATCTTTGTAATTCTCTTCGAGTTATCAGTTTGGTTTGGCCTACTAGATTGATCTTTCTTGCCATGGGAGAAGTGTTTAGCTTTGGGTTCAATCTTGCGGTGTTCTTACCCAGTGACAAAAAGGGTTGTGTTGGGGATATAACTATTTATGTAAGCCGCCCAGGAGGGGTCGGGTTACGCAAAGAGGACTCACCAGAGGGAAGCCCAAGACAAGGTATGAAGATGGCAGTTCATAGAGAGCTTAAGGCCCGCAGGCGACTTAAGGCCCGTTGTAGTAACCCGCTGTAATAATATTACTTGTATCATAAGGTAGACTTAACTAGTCACCGAGCCGGACATTGTTTATGAGCCGGCCGGGACTCTATAAGCCGCAGGGCATCGACCCGTGTATATAAGGGGACGACCCGCTGGCGGCTTAGGGCAAGAAACAACTCATCGAGAGCCAGGCATAGCGGATCTCGCTCCCTGGTCATCGAAACATCAATACCAACCCAACTAGACGTAGGCCTTACCTTCATCGTAAGGGGCCGAACTAGTATAAACCCTCTCGTGTCCTTTGTCCTGATTAACCCCTTCAAGCTTCCTAGTTGCGATGGCTCCACAACTAAGTCCTTTCACGAGGACATCTAACGTGACAATTCCACGATAGTTGGCGCCCACCATGGGGCCAGTGCACGATGGATTTGAGTTCTTGAAGGGAAACTTCGAAGGGCTCAAGGGATACGTAGTGGGCCGGATGACCAAAAGTCGTCGCGGCAAGATCTACATCAACGACGAAGGCTGGGGCCCCGACGCCGGCTCAATTGAGTACGAGTATCGGGTCCCCTTTGGAGAGATCCACGTCTTTATCGGCCGGATTCGTGAGCCGGGGCCTGAGCCGGACAACTGCACCGACCTCGTCGAGACGGCTCAGCGTGCGAAACCCGCTCGAGTTCAACCCGGCATGAAGCGTGTCTTTGTGGGCTGCGTCCACGAAGAAGAGCTTTCTGAAAGTCCTGAAGATGGTGGTGAGACGGTCGTCCCCTCTGACGGTGATTCGTCCACCGGTTCAACAGATTCTTTGTATCAAGTTCAAGATGGTGCGCTCGGGGGCTGTTCCGATGGCCTTAGTATTCCGGACCTCTGTGAGTCGCCAAATTGGGCAGGAGTCTTTATGGCTGGGACTCAACCCAGACAAAATTCTACAGCAGCGGCCGCAATCACTTCCGGGTTAGGAGTAGCCGGGGCAGGAGGCTCTGTGCGCCCGCCGGCTCAAGTGCTGATAGACCTCATGGACAAGCTTACGACCTTGTTGACCGCCACGGTTATCCCTGCAAACAAAGATGAACATGACACAGAGGTAGCACAGGTACGTGAGGAGATAGCTCAGGCCAAGGAGGCCTTAGCAGCTGAGGATACTAGGCTAGCTACGGAGCGGGCGGCTCTCAACGCCCGGGCACAACGGTTGCAGTCAGAGGCTTATCAGCTCACAATGAGTTTAAACGCGTCCAATGAAGTAATGAGGAGGAGACACCAGAAGACCCAATCCCGGTTGCCTCCGAATTACGATCCTAGGGTTCTTTTTGCCATACCCGGGGCCGGCCCAAGTAACCCGCCCAATGCTAATCAGTTTTTGACACCCGAAGCGGGAGGACCGGCTCAGCATCAGTTTATGCCACTTCCTCATATGAGCATGGCACCGCCGCGTTATGTGCCGGTGTCGGAGGGTCACTTTTCCAACCCTATGGAGAACTTAATCGCAGCATCAGCACCTTTGGCGGCTCTTCCAGTGGATGGCGATGACCCGATAGTGGTGGAGACCCGGAGGATTAGGGAACTTGTTCAGACAGCCCTGGCTCAGCAAGAGGCCTATTCTTATAATCGGGGTAGACTTTATTCAGCTCCTCCGCCTTGGTTAGCACCGCCTCATCAGAACCGGAGTCAGAGTTACAGCAAGCACATAGGATCTGAAATCTTGTCATGCAACGTCCAACGCTGTGACCAACATGGAGGCTATAACCCGGTACAAGATCGAGTACGTCAGGAGAAAGAGCGAACGGCTCAGCTGGCGGCTCAACAGACGGCACGTCAGGATATGCTGGGGTATCTAACGACTTCTACTAATATGGGAATAGCCACCAGAGCCGGTGGCTCTTCTTGTTTGGTACCGGATTTGCGCAATGTGCGCCTGCCCAAAGATTTCAAGGGACCCCGAAAGGTGCCAAATTACACGGCCGACTTACAGCCTGAAGCATGGATCGAGAGTTATGAGATGGCCATGGAACTGTTGGAGGTTAGTGATGCGGTAATGGCTAAATATTTTACCATGATGTTAGATGGAACGGCCCGGTCTTGGTTTAAAGGTTTACCACCCGATTCCATTGGTTCATGGGAAGAGTTAAGGGCCCGTTTCATCCGGAACTTCAAAGACACATGTAAGCAATCTATGACAGTCGTGGACCTAACGAATTGTAAGCAGGAGGAAGGTGAATCTACCACCCATTGGGTACGCTGGGTCAAGGAGATAATTCATTCATCTAATAAGATGGATGCTGGCTCTGCTGCCCTTATATTGGAAAAGAATTGCAGCTTCAAGCCGCTAAGGCAGAAGTTGGGGCGCCTTAAATGTGACTGCAAGGATATGGGTACACTGATGGCGGCTCTGGTCAAATATGCCGATTCTGATAGTACCAAGGATCCCGAGTCTGGCGGTGAAAAGACAAGGAAGGGAAAATGGAATGACAGTAGAAAGGGTCAACAGCACAGCCCGGAGAATCAAAATAGCAATAAGCATAAAGCGGATGACAACCCGGAACTTGTGGCCGACGTTAATAAACAAGGTAACAATCAGAGGCGTAAGGGTAAGTGGCCTCGATCCGGCGGGTTATACACCTTTCTTCATAGTTTATGGAGTCTAGGCGGCTTTTCTAAGTGATATTCGGCCATGGGATATAACCTATCTTTGGTTTCACTATACTTGAGCCACCGGCTCGTATGATACATATGTTTTTTGACAATGTACATATTATATAAAGTAATAAAGCAGAACTTTTGCCCTTTTTTCACCCTTAAAAAGTATATATGTCTTTTTGACAGGTGGTGGAAACAACCAATAGAAACCGGATCATATCTGAATCCGGCTTTACCTTTGGTCCGGCTTATGATCATATCTGAATCTAGCCATGATCACTTGGGGGCTTCCTGTTCAAACATAGGTCGTATCCGAACCAAAGAGAACATAGTTGTCGATACCCACTTGATCGGCATACTTGCCAAGCCTACTTGGGGACTTCCTGATCATATCTGAATCACAACTTAACCCCTTTAGGTCTGACGTGGATCGTATACGAATCAGCGTCATTAAACAAATCTTATGGTCACTTGGGGGCTTCCTGTTCAAACATAGGTCGTATTCGAACCAAAGAGAACATAGCTGTCGATACCCACTTGATCGGCATCGCCAAGCCACTGGGGGCTATATGATCGTATCCGAATCTTAGCTTAACCCCTTTGGAACAGTTTACTGATCGTATCCGAATCAGAAGCCTGTAAAAGTATTTTCATTATTCTGATACCTTGTGGAAAACATTTTAAGGTGTTTTTTGTTTTGCCGGTTTAATATTCGTCACCCCAGGTTATTAAGTACCGGGTGAACATTATATGAGCCGGGAAGATCATTCAAGGATTGCAGAATAAGGCAAGCAAAATTTACACACGCCAAGGAAGTCAAAGCCAGAAATATACAGCCATGGCGGCTTACGAAAAGCTTTAAGTGATAGAAGCATGCACGAAGGCATGATGAGCATTAAGAAGTTATTTCTACCCTATTACAAGACTCCCCGAGTCTGAATAGATGAAGCATTGTAATTTGGCCAAACACTTGGCGATTTACTCCTTCGGCGGGCTTAAGGGCTCCGAGTTATCCTTCTCCGCTTCTCCGTCGGTTGTTTTGTCCTGGAAAGTTGATGAGGCCCAATCAATGCCGCTCAAAGCTTCAAACTCAGCTTCATCATCTATTAAACCGGCCAGATCTACTTCAGGAGCAAAAATATGCTTACGAATTGGAGGGATCAGACCGATTTGATCATATGGAGCGTTTGGGATTCTCCGGTTTTCACTGTCATAAGCCGGTGCATACTTGCTAAGATCTGTGTCGTTTCCAATAAGGGTTGCCACGGGACATATGGCTTTGACACAGGCGTTGAAGTCATGGTCATCAAAGGCAGTGTCGTCTTCCTTCAGACTTGGGTATCCAAGGGCAAGGTCGGCCGGGTCTAGTTCTGGGAGCCATGCTTTGGCCCGACTCAATGCGGCTACGGCTCCGGCTCTTGAGGACGCCCGCCTTAAATCTTGGATCCGTTGAGGAAGAAAAGCGAGGCTCTTCAATACATCTTGCAGAAGGCAGGGATGTGAAGTTGATAAAACTACAACGGCTAAAGCACGTTGTGACTCGGAGTACAGCTGCTCCACAAGGGTGTAAACCGCCTTGAGCTTGGTCAGCATGTTTTGCTTGAGGTTGGTACTCCTGGGGCCTGTATGGTCACAAGCATAACAATAAGCCGGAGATACTCGTCACATTAAAATTTTGGAAGATTACAATGTTTAAAGGCTTAGAGTGACTTACCTAAGATGGCTGAGACCATTTGGGATATCTGCCGCTTTAAGTCGGACAGTTCGGTTGTTGCTTCTGCAAGTGATGCTTCTGCCGTTTCGGCCCGAGCCGCTAATGAAGCCCTTTCATCAACCCAAGATTTTTTCTCCGACTCAAATTTTTTCTTCAATTTCTCTTGTTCAGAGATGCTGAATTCAAACTTGGAGTTTGCTTTTTGAGTTTCAAGTTCTTGAAGCTTCAGCTGGCTCTTCAGGTTAGCAATCTTTGATTCAAATTGACTTATGGTGACATGCATTGACACGAGGTTCTGGTAAGGATTATAAGGTAACATTCAAGTCCCAAGCACTTTACAAGTAAAGATACTTGGCACTTGGGGGCTAATGTATGCTGAATTTGTTTTTAACTTTATCCTGCCGGGTTAAACATATTAAGTCTCAAGCACCTTACAAGTAAGGATACTTGACACTTGGGGACTAATGTGTATTGCAAATTTAAAGGCCTTATGTTCTACCAGGTTAAATAAATTCTTTTTAAGCCAGATAAGTTAACAAGTAAAAGCAGATTTCTAAGTCTACAGCATATTCATTCATAAGCGATAGACTTGGGGGCTAGTACAATAAGTAAGGTTCAGGAAAAGTTAAAGTTATACCTCAGATTTATGCTGTATTTGCGTCACCATGTCAATTTCCAGGTCACGGCTATTGTGTACTTGGTTCAGGTAACCCGAGACTATATCAGCAATGCTTAGGTGAGCATAATCAGTGATATCTTATTTAGTTTCCCGACATTGGGCAAACTCCTCCTTGGCAGTGCACTGAGCAAGAACAGTAGGCTAGCCCGGTTCAACATATTGGTTTTTCATAAACACAACTTCTGGATCAGTTGTCTTGACCGGGCTATGAATTTCCGGGTTATCAGAATTGTGGACAACGTCTTCTGTAGGCGGGTCAGAGGTTGATACTGGAATATCAGGAGCCGGCTCAGGCGGTGGCTGATGAGTGTAGCCTTCAGGAACGGATGAATCAATTGCCGATTCAGGGACCACCGGGTCTTGGGACGGCTTATTCTTCTTTGCCCTCTTGCTGGGCTTCACTTGAAGACTGTCAATCAGAGTGGAAGGATGAGTATCAATGCATAAGTATGGAAAAACTTAAAGTAAGAAAGGTTGCATTACCCGGGAGCTGTTTTAAAAACTGTCATGTTTGATTGCATCGAATCGTCGGAAGACGGAGAAGCATCCTGATAATTGGAGTCAGATGAATTAAGAGGTGGGAGAATTAGACCCGCCAAAGGAAAATCAGAATATAAATTAGAGGAAACCTCGGTTCGACGCTTCCTGGTTACATCAGGTAAGCCGGAGGAGAGTTCGGCGTCTTGAGTGGCCCGAGTTTGCCTCCGGTTCTCAAGCTGTTGTTGCTTCAAAAGAAATTGAGGATCTTGGTAAGCTAGAGGATGTGAAAATCTTACTTTCCGGGTCACCCTGCGGATTTTTTGGCTTGGCAAAGGCTCTGAGTTGGAAGAGATTATAGTTACCTCTTCTTCAACTGCTTGACTGTTCCCAGTATCCTCTTGAAAGGATAGAATGTCAGTAAAAGAGAAATAGGGGAGTTAAGAAAATTAAAGAATTACCTCTTCATCATCCGAAGAAGTATCATCCAATTTGAACAAGTCGGAGATGCTGGGTTTCTTTTTCTTTGAGGTTCCTACCTGGCGGCTTTCCTTTCAGTTTTCTTGGTTGTCCTGGCCTGTTTGGCAGCTTCATGGTCATATTTGACCTTCCAGAAGTCATCACCGGCTTGTGGAAAAAGTTAAAGAATTATGAATATCAAGGAAGGTATAATATAATCGTAAACATTTGTTACGACTGATAACTTACTGCAGGGGTCGGGTTATTCTTGCAAAATGGAAGTAAGCCGAAGGCGTTGCTCATCACAGTGCCTTCCTTCAGCAGTGACTGGGTTGTAGCATCCACCACATCATCTGGTAAGTCGTCAGAGCTATGGCATAGCGGATCATTCTTTTCTCCAGTATAAGTACACATTAAGCCGGGACGGCGGCTTAATGGAAGTATACGCCAGGTGACCCAGACCCGGACCAGATCGATGCCGTTTAAGCCATTCCCCAACAGAGCTTTTATTTTCTTGATGGTGGAATTGAGAGGCACACGTTCATGAGTTGTCATCTTGTCTGGTAGCGGATGGTTGGACTCAAGACGCAGGGTGCAAAAGCCGGGCAGAGGTTTTTCATCAGTCAGAGAAGTGTCCTGACAGTAGAACCACGTCTGGTTCCAAGATTTGGGGTGACTCGGCAACTCAGCATAAGGGAAAAGACAGTCTCTCCGTCGCTGGATTGAGATGCCGCCAAGCTCAAGACTGGGCCCGTTGGCACGTTCATTTTGCCGGTTCATGTAAAAAAGTTCCCTGAACAATAGCAGACTCGGCTCCTCACCCAGATACACCTCGCAGAAGACTTGAAAATTACAAATATTTGACACGGAATTGGGTCCGATGTCTTGAGGTCTAAGGTCAAAGAAGTTCAAAACCTCTCTGAAGAATTTTGAGCCGGGAGGAGCAAATCCACGGCTCATATGATCAGTAAAAATTATTACTTCCCCGGCTTTGGGTTGAGGTTTTTCTTCAGACGGGTCAAGGGCACGGTACGACATGACGTCCTTTTTTGGTAGATGCCCAGACTTTACAAACTCAGCTAGTTTGCTATTGTTCACTGTGGATGGAACCCAATTGCAAGTTACAGGGGCCTTGGTAGCCTTAGGAGCCATCACAGCAATTGGGCTATGGAAAAACAAGAAGATCCAGTTCAATTTTAACCAGGGAGGAAAATTTTGATTAAAGTGGCGGCTTAATGAGGGGCCTAATGATATAAGGATGACTGTGCAACAATATTTAAGCCGCTACAAGTATCAAGTGCAATTCAAAAAAATTCCGGGTCATGAGGAGCAGTCAAGGTTCTGTATCATCTATTTAAGCCGGATACCTCGACAGTTGTATTTCAGGACATTTACCAGAGGAGGTTTTTCGGGTGATGAAGACAAGTTTCACAGAGGACAGTTATTTCTCTGGATCAAAATATTGCCCTGGAACCTAGACCTAAAAACAAAGCAGAGAAGCTCATATACTCGAAAAGGGGTTCTATGCAAGGGAAATGAGATCTATTCCTGCGCGAGATCAATACAAGTAAGCACCGCAGCAGTTCTATGTAGTTTTTACGGTCTAAACAGGGCGTTGGAGGAAAGAACTAGAGAAGGTTTGCATCGGGCAGTGATGAACACCGACGAACTCGGCAAGAACCTAACGCAGATCTGAGAAAGGAAATGAGAAGATCTCACAGATGCGGATGCGCCGCGGAGGTTCGCTGTCGATCTCTGGTAGGAGTCAGGTCGATGCAGCGGCCTGAGTCGGTGACGACGAGGGGGTCGACGGTGGCAGCGGCAGAGCACGGGAGGAGGCAAGAGGAAGAAGACGACTGGGGAAGACCTAGGTCGCTCTATTTATAAGGGAAGACTGGCCGGGCGAGCGCAAAAAACGAGGAGATAACATTCATTATCCAACGGCTCTGGCGCCTCGATTCTCGAGATGGTCAGTAAAGACAAAGATCTGTTGAAGATGTGACGTTATAAAAATAAAGCTTTAATGAAGATGACGTCACAGAGATTTAACCCGGAGTTAAATGATGACGTCACGGCGGGTTAAAATCCTTCGCGCAAGAAAAAAGACTGCAGGGCGGTTCATAAGGTATTTTAAGATTGACATGAACCGGTTCAAATCAATCTGGGGCCTAATGTTGGGGATATAACTATTTGTGTAAGCCGCCCAGGAGGGGCCGGGTTACGCAAAGAGGACTCACTAGAGGGAAGCCCAAGACAAGGTATGAAGATGGCGGTTCATAGAGAGCTTAAGGCCCGCAGGCGACTTAAGGCCCGTTGTAGTAACCCGCTGTCATAATATTACTTGTGTCATAAGGTAGACTTAACTAGTCACCGAGCCGGACATTGTTTATGAGCCGGCCGGGACTCTATAAGCCTAAGGGCGTCGACCCGTGTATATAAGGGGACGACCCGCTGGCGGCTTAGGGCAAGAAACAACTCATCGAGAGCCAGGCATAGGGGATCTCGCTCCCTGGTCATCGAAACATCAATACCAACCCAACTAGACGTAGGCCTTACCTTCACCGTAAGGGACCGAACTAGTATAAACCCTCTCGTGTCCTTTGTCCTGATTAACCCCTTCAAGCTTCCTAGTTGCGATGGATCCACAACTAAGTCCTTTCACGAGGACATCTGACGTGACAATTCCACGACAGGTTGCAAGACACGTATTGTATTGTTGCCATCGAGGATAACAAGATGGGGTTTATATCATATTGCATGTGTTTATCCCTCTACATCATGTCATCTTGCTTAAAGTGTTACTCTGTTCTTATGAACTTAATACTCTAGATGCAGGCAGGAGTCGGTCGATGTGTGGAGTAATAGTAGTAGATGCAGGCAGGAGTCGGTCTACTTGTTATGGACGTGATGCCTATATACATGATCATGCCTAGATAATCTCATAACTATGCGCTTTTCTATCAATTGCTCGACAGTAATTTGTTCACCCACCGTAATACTTATGCTATCTTGAGAGAATCCTCTAGTGAAACCTATGCCCCCCCCGGGTCTATCTCTTATCATATTTGCTTTCAATCTACCTTTATTTGCATCTTTACTTTTTGCATCTATATTACAAAATACCAAAAATATATTATTATCTCTCTATCAGATCTCACTTTCGCAAGAGGCCGTGAAGGGATTGACAACCCCTTTATCACATTGGTTGCGTGTTCTCAGTTTGTTTGTGTAGGTGCGTGGTGTTGGAAATATGCCCTAGAGGCAATAATAAAAGTATTATTATATTTCCTTGTTCATGATAATTGTCTTTTATTCATACTATAACTGTATTATCCGGAAATCGTAATACACGTGTGAATACATAGACCACAATATGTCCCTAGTGAGCCTCTAGTTGACTAGCTCGTTGTGATCAACAGATAGTCATGGTTTCCTGGCCATGGACATTGGATGTCGTTGATAACGGGATCACATCATTAGGAGAATGATGTGATGGACAAGACCCAATCCTAAGCCTAGCACAAAGATCGTGTAGTTCGTTTGCTAGAGCTTTGCCAATGTCAAGTATCTCTTCCTTTGACCATGAGAGCGTGTAACTCCTGGATACCGTACGAGTGCTTTGGGTGTATCAAACATCACAACGTAACTGGGTGACTACAAAGGTGCACTACAGGTATCTCCGAAAGTATCTATTGTTTTATGCGGATCGAGACTGGGATTTGTCACTCCGTGTAAACGGAGAGGTATCTCTGGGCCCACTCGGTAGGACATCATCATATGCGCAATGTGACCAAGGAGTTGATCACGGGATGATGTGTTACGGAACGAGTAAAGTGACTTGCCGGTAACGAGATTGAACAAGGTATTGGATACCGACGATCGAATCTCGGGCAAGTAACATACCGCTAGACAAAGGGAATTGTATACGGGATCGACTGAGTCCTTGACATCGTGGTTCATCCGATGAGATCATCGTGGAACATGTGGGAGCCAACATGGGTATCCAGATCCCGCTGTTGGTTGTTGACCGGAGAACGTCTCGGTCATGTCTACATGTCTCCCGAACCCGTAGGGTCTACACACTTAAGGTTCGATGACGCTAGGGTTATAAAGGAAGTTTGTATGTGGTTACCGAATGTTGTTCGGAGTCCCGGATGAGATCCCGGACGTCACGAGGAGTTCCGGAATGGTCCGGAGGTAAAGATTTATATATGGGAAGTCCTATTTTGGCCACCGGAAAATGTTCAGGTTTTTTCGGTATTGTACCGGGAAGGTTCTAGAAGGTTCCGGAGTGGGGCCCACCTGCATGGGGGGACCCACATGAACGTGCGTAGTGGGGGCAAGGCCCCACACCCCTGGTCAAGGCGCAACAAGATCCCCCCTTAGAAGGAATAAGATCATATCCCGAAGGGATAAGATCAAGATCCCTAAAAAGGGGGGATAACAATCGGTGGGGAAGGAAATGATGGGATTTCTTTCCTCCCACCTTGGCCAACGCCCCAATGGACTTGGAGGGCAAGAAACCAGCCCCTCCACCCCTATATATAGTGGGGAGGCGCATGGGAGCTTTAGACGAAGTTCTGGTGCAGCCCTCCCCCTCTCACAAGTACTCCTCCTCTCCCGCGGTGCTTGGCGAAGCCCTGCAGGATTGCCACGCTCCTCCACCACCACCACGCCGTTGTGCTGCTGCTGGATGGAGTCTTCCTCAACCTCTCCCTCTCTCCTTGCTGGATCAAGGCTTGGGAGACGTCACCGGGCTGTATGTGTGTTGAACGCGGAGGTGTCGTGCGTTCGGCACTTGATCATCGGTGATTTGAATCACGACGAGTACGACTCCATCAACCCCGTTCACTTGAACGCTTCCGCTTAACGATCTACAAGGGTATGTAGATGCACTCTCCTTCCCTCGTTGCTAGTTTCTCCATAGATAGATCTTGGTGACACGTAGGAAAATTTTGAATTTCTGCTACGTTCCCCAACACGTGGGACTTTTGAGGAGCCTCCTACTGGATTGATACCTTGGTTCTCAAAACTGAGGGAAATACTTACGCTACACTTGCTGCATCACCCTCTCCTCTTCGAGGAAAACCAACGCAAGCTCAAGACGTAGCAAGAAGGATTTCTGGCGCCGTTGCGGGGGAGATCTTCGCTCAAGTCAAGACATACCAAGTACCCATCACAAACCCATCTCCCTCGCATTTACATTATTTGCCTCTCGTTTTCCTCTCCCCCACTTCACCCTTGCCGTTTTATTCGCCCTCTCTTTCCCAATCTCCTCCTCTCTTTTCGCTTGTCGTTTTTCTGTTTGCTTGTGTGTTGGATTACTTGTTGCCATGGCACAAGATAATACCAAGTTGTATGACTTCTTGAATACCAATAATAATGATTTCCTTAGTACTCCGATTGCTCCTCTTAATGATGTTGAGTCTTGTGAAATCAATGTTGCTTTGCTGGATCTTGTGATGAAAGATCAATTCGCCGGCCTTCCTAGTGAATATGCCGCTACTCATCTAAACAATTTTGTTGATTTGTGTGATATGCAAAAGAAGAAAGATACGGATAACAATATTGTCAAATTGAAGTTATTTCCGTTTTCACTTAGAGATCGTGCTAAAATTTGGTTTTTGTCTTTGCCCAAAAATAGTATTGATTCTTGGAACAAGTGCAAAGATGCTTTTATCTCTAAGTATTTTCCTCCCGCTAAGATCATCACTCTTAGGAACGATATTATGAATTTTAAACAACTAGATCATGAGCATGTTGCCCAATCTTGGGAAAGAATGAAATTGATGCTTCACAATTGCCCTACTCATGGTTTGAATTTATGGAGGATCATACAAAATTTTTATGCCGGTTTGAACTTTGCTTCTAGAAATCTCTTAGATTCGGCCGCGGGAGGCACGTTTATGGAAATTATGTTAGGAGATGCTACAAAATTGCTTGATAATATTACGGCTAATTATTCTCAATGGCACACTGAAAGATCTTCTAGTAAAAAAGTGCATGCTATAGAAGAAATCAATGTTTTGAGTGGAAAGATGGATGAACTTATGAAGATGTTTGCTACTAAAAATACTCCTCTTGATCCCAATGATATGCCTTTGTCTTCCTTGATTGAGAATAATAATGAATCTATGGATGTGAATTTTGTTGGTAGGAATAGTTTTGTAAACAATGCTTATAGAGGAAATTTTAATACTAGACTGTTCCCTAGTAATCCCTCTAATAATTATGGAAATTCCTACAATAATTCTTATGGTAATTTTAATAAGATGCCCTCTGATTTTGAGAATAGTGTGAAAGAATTTATGATTTCTCAAAAGAATTTTAATGCTTTGCTTGAAGAAAAATTGATCAAAGTTGATGATTTGGCTAGGAACGTTGATAGACTTTCGCTTGAGGTTAATTCTCTTAAACTTGGATCTTCTTCTCCTAAGCATGATATCAATGAGTCTCTCAAAGTAATGAGAATTTCCATTGATGAGTGCAAGGATAGAACCGCTAGATTGCGTGCTAAAAAAGAAAGTTTTATAAAAGCGTGTTCTTCTAGTCTTCGTGAAAATAATGATGAGGATCTTAAAGTTATTAATGCGTCTCTGATTATATCTATGTTTTGCAAGATGAATTTTGATGATTATGGGAGTGATGATGAATCCACTTTGCCTAGAAGGCGTCCCAAAAATTCGGAGTCTTTAGATCTTAATGCTAAATTTGGTAAAAGAGAGATTGGAGAATCCTCAACTTCTAATAATGTTGAACCTACGATCTCGGATTTCAAGGAATTTGATTATGATAATTGCTCTTTAAAAGGTTGTATTTCCTTGTTGCAATCCGTTGTTAATTCTCCTCATGCTTATAGTCAAAATAAAGCTTTTACCAAACATATCGTTGATGCCTTGTTGCAATCTTATGATGAAAAACTGAATTTGGAAGTTTCTATACCTAGAAAACTTAATGATGAGTAGGAACCTACTATAAAGATTAGAATTAAAGATTATGAGTGTTTTGCTTTGTGTGATTTGGGTGCTAGTGTTTCCACGATTCCGAAAACTTTATGTGATATTCTAGGTTTCCATGATCTTGATGATTGCTCTTTAAATTTGCACCTTGCGGATTCCACCATTTAAAAGCCTATGGGAAGGATCAATGATGTTCTTATTGTTGCAAATAGAAATTTGGTGCCCGTAGATTTTATCGTTCTTGATATAGATTGCAATCTTTCTTGCCCTATTATTCTTGGTAGACCTTTCCTTAGAACGGTTGGTGCGATTATTGATATGAAGGAAGGGAACATTAGATTCCAATTTTCCTTAAAGAAAGGCATGGAGCACTTTCCAAGAAAGAAAGTCAAATTACCTTATGAATCTATCATGCGTGCTACATATGAATCTAGTGCCTAAGATGGCACTAGTTAGATCTATCCTTGCTTTTATGCCTAGCTAGGGGTGTTAAACGATAGCGCTAGTTGGGAGGCGACCCAATTTTTCTTTATGTTTTTTGTTTTTGCTCCTGTTTAGGAATAAATCTTCCATATACTATCTATTTAGATGTGTTTTTATCTTTTAGTTAGTGTCTGTGCCAAGTAGAACCTATAGGATAACCTACGATGATAGTTGATTTGATTCTGCTGAAAAACAGAAACTTTGCGCGCACGAATATAATTTTGTTAAATCACAGGAACGTGATTTTGTGTTGATTCTTTTTACTGCTGTTCAATAGACAAATTTTATAGGACTTCCTATTTTGGTAGGATTTTTAGAGTTCCAGAAGTTTGCGTTAGTTACAGATTGCTACAAACTGTTCTGTTTTTGACAGATTCTGTTTTTCGTGTGTTGTTTGCTTATTTCAATGCATCTATGGCTAGTAAATTAGTTTAAGAACCATAAGGAAGTTGGAATACAGTAGGTTTAACACCAAAATAAATAAATAATGAGTTCATGGCAGTACCTTATGTGGTGGTTTTGTTTTCTTTCACTAACGGAGCTTATGAGATTTCCTGTTGAGTTTTGTGTTGTGAAGTTTTCAAATTTTGGGTAAAGCTTTTATGGACTATGGAATAAAGGGTGGCAAGAGCCTAAGGTTGGGGATGCCCATGGCACCCCAAGATATTCAAGAATAGCCAAAAGCCTAAGCTTGGGATGCCTCGGGAAGGCATCCCCTCTTTCGTCTTCGTTCATTGGTAACTTTACTTGGAGCTATATTTTTATTCGCCACATGATATGTGTTTTGCTTGGAGCATCGTGTATTATATTAGTCTTTGCTTGTTAGTTTACCACAATCATATTTGCTATACACACCTTTTGGGAGAAGCCTATTTGATTAGAATTTTTTAGGATACTCTATGTGCTTCACTTATATCTTTTGAGCTTGATAGTTTTTGCTCTAGTGCTTCACTTATACCTTTTAGAGCATGGTGGTGTCTTAATTTTAAAGAAATTGCTAGTCTCTCATGCTTCACTTATATTATTTTGAGAGTCTTTTAGAACAGCATGGTATTTGCTACTATCATAAAGTTGGTCCTAGAATGATGAGCATCCAAGTTGGGTATAATAAAAACTATCATAGGAAGTGAATTGGATGTTATGATCAACTTGATACTTGATAATTGTTTTGAGATATGGAGGTAGTGATATTAAAGTCATGCTAGTAGGCTGATTATGAACTCAAAGAATGCTTGTGTTGAAGTTAGCAAGTCCCTTAGCATGCACGTATGGTTAAAGTTGTGTAACAAATTTGAAACATGAACTTGTGCATCCTTATGAGTGGCGGTCGGGGACGAGCGATGGTCTTTTCCTACCAATCTATCCCCCTAGGAGCATGCGTGTAGTACTTGATTTTTGATGACTTCTAAATTTTTGCAATAAGTATATGAGTTCTTTTGACTAATGTTGATTCCATGGATTATACGCACTTTTACCTTTCCGCCTTTGCTAGCCTCTTCGGTACCGTGCATTGCCCTTTCTCACCTTGAGAGTTGGTGCAAACTTCGCCGGTGCATCCAAACCCCATGATACGATACACTCTATCACACATAAGCCTCCTTACATCTTCCTCAAAACAGCCACCATACCTACCTATTATGGCATTTCCATAGCCATTCCGAGATATATTGACATGCAACTTTCCACCGTTCCGTTCTTCATGTTCATGACATACTTTACTTTTGTTATATTGCCATTGCATGATCATGTAGTTGACATCGTATTTGTGGCAAAGCCATCATGCATTACTTTTCATACATGTCACTTTTGATTCATTGCACCATCCCGGTACACCGCCGGAGGCATTCATATAGAGTCATAGCTTGTTCTAGTTTCGAGTTGTAATTCTTATGTTGTAATCAATAAGTGTGATGATCATCATTATTAGAACATTGCCCAAAGAAAAAAAAGAAAATAAATAAAAAGGGCAATGTTACTATCTTTTTTTCCACACTTGTGCTTCAAAGTAGCACCTTGTTCTTCATGTAGTGAGTCTCATATTTTGTGCTTCAAAGTAGCACCTTGTTTTTCATGTAGTGAGACTCATAAGTTGTCTTTTTCATACTAGTGGGAATTTTTCATTATAGAACATGGCTTGTATATTCCTATGATGGGCTTCCTCGAATGCCCTAGTTCTTCATGAGCAAGCAAGTTGGGTGCACACCCACTAGTTTTCCTTTGTTGAGCATTTGTAGATCTAGTGCATCCGTTGCATGGCAATCCCTACTCCTCATGTTGACATCAATTGATGGGCATCTCCATAGCCCGTTGATTATCCTCGTCAATGTGAGACTTTCTCTTTTTTTGGTCTTCTCCACACAATCCCCATCATCATATTCTATTCCACCCATAGTGCTATATCCATGGCTCACGCTCATGTATTGCATGAAGGTTGAAAAAGTTTGAGATTATTTAAGTATGAAACAATTGCTTGGCTTGTCATCGGGGGTATAGAAGTTGGGAACATCTTTGTGTGACGAAAATGAAGCATAGCCTAACTATATGATTTTGTAGGGATGAACTTTCTTTTGCCATGTTATTTTGAGAAGACATGATTACTTTGATTAGTATGCTTGAAGTGTTACTATTTTTATGTCAATATGAACTTTTATTTTGTATTCATTTGGATCTGAACATTCATGCCACAATGAAGAAAATTACATTATGAATTATGCTAGGTAGCATTCCACATCAAAAATTCTCTTTTTATCATTTACCTACTCGAGGACGAGCAGTAATTAAGCTTGGGGATGCTTGATACGTCTCCAACGTATCTATAACTTTTGATTGTTCCATGCTATTATATTACCCCTTTTGGATGTTTATGGGCTTTATTTTACACATTTATATCATTTTTGGGACTAACCTACTAACCGGAGGCCCAGCCCATATTGGTGTTTTTTTTGCCTATTTCAGTATTTCGAAGAAAAGGAATATCAAACGGAGTCCAAACGGGATGAAACCTTCAGGAGCGTTATTTTTGGAACAAAACTGATCCGAAGAGCCTGGAGTGCAAGTCAAGAAAGCTCCGAGGGCCCCACGAGATAGGAGGGCGCGCCCCCCTGTCTCGTGGGCCCCTCGGGCGTCCACCGACGTACTTCTTCCTCCTATATATACCTATGGACACCGAAAATATCCAGGAGCACCACGAAACACAATTTCCACCGCCGTAACCTTCTGTATCCGCGAGATCTCATCTTGGAGCCTTCGCCGGCACTCTGCCGGAGGGGGAATCGACCATGGAGGGCTTCTACATCAACACCATAGCTCCTCGATGAGTTGTGAGTAGTTTACCACAGACCTACGGGTCCATAGTTATTAGCTACATGGCTTCTTCTCTCTTTTTGGATCTCAATACAATGTTCTCCTCCTCTCTTGTGGAGATCTATTCGATGTAATCTCTTTTTGCGGTGTGTTTGTCGAGATCTCATGAATTGTGGGTTTATGATCAAGTTTATCTATGAATAATATTTGAATCTTCTCTGAATTCTTTTCTGTATGATTGAGTTATCTTTGCAAGTCTCTTCGAATTATCAGTTTGGTTTGGCCTACTAGATTGATCTTTCTTGCCATGGGAGAAGTGTTTAGCTTTGGGTTCAATCTTGCGGTGTTCTTACCCAGTGACAGAAAGGGTTGCAAGACATGTATTGTATTGTTGCCATCGAGGATAACAAGGTGGGGTTTATATCATATTGCATGTGTTTATCCCTCTACATCATGTCATCTTGCTTAAAGTGTTACTCTGTTCTTATGAACTTAATACTCTAGATGCAGGCAGGAGTCGGTCGATGTGTGGAGTAATAGTAGTAGATGCAGGCAGGAGTCGGTCTACTTGTTATGGACGTGATGCCTATATACATGATCATGCCTAGATAATCTCATAACTATGCGTTTTTCTATCAATTGCTCGACAGTAATTTGTTCACCCATCGTAATACTTATGCTATCTTGAGAGAAGCCTCTAGTGAAACCTATGGCCCCCGGGTCTATCTCTTATCATATTTGCTTTCAAACTACCTTTATTTGCATCTTTACTTTTTGCATCAATATTACAAAATACCAAAAATATATTATTATCTCTATCAGATCTCACTTTCGCAAGAGGCCGTGAAGGGATTGACAACCCCTTTATCGCGTTGGTTGCGAGTTCTCAGTTTGTTTGTGTAGGTGCGTGGGACTTTTGAGGAGCCTCCTACTGGATTGATACCTTGGTTCTCAAAACTGAGGGAAATACTTACGCTATACTTGCTGCATCACCCTCTCCTTTTCGGGGAAAACCAACGCAAGCTCAAGACGTAGCACAAACCACCTTGAGTTCTTTGGGATTACCTTTTCTGGATCATCAAAAACTAGGCCCTCAGCTTCCTTATCCATCAGAACCATGCCACCCATCCTCGTCGAGAGACTCGACGTTGGATCCGGAATCTTGCTCTGTATGGGGGATTTGGACGATCCCCTACTAGCAGATCCTCCCTCCTGGCGCAGCGGCGTGGACGTTGCTTTCCCTGTCAAGTCCGCTGACTGCTTGCCCTTGTATACCGTCGCATCCGGCGTCGTCGTCGGGGTCGCCGGTCTTCTCTGATTCGCAGCACCTGGCGCCACACATGCAGGTTGTGTTGCAGTCACCATTTTCTTCTCCCCAGCATGTCCCTCACGCCTCACGAAGGAGGAGCCAGACTTGTTTGTCAATGCTGCCGCCGCCATAGGAGATGCCATCTTCTCCTCACTCTTCGTCGTCTTCCCAGATGTTTTCTCCGCCATTAGCACCGCCCCTAGCAGAGGAGAACACCGCCGATCAGAGTCAAGGTCTGCGTCGTCGCCTCCCTAGCCTCCACCGCACACACGCACATCCCACAACGAAAACCCTAACCCTAGCACAGGAGCGCAATCGCCATGCAATCGCCTCCTATCGCCTTAGCGCTTTCCTGCATGGTGGACCCCTATTTCTGATTGTTTTATCTATAATATTAGGTCGGCCGGCCAAAAGAAATACCACGTGGTGGTGGCAGCCACGCTCTGCGCCGCCCCCAAGCATTGCTTGCCGTTGCCGTTGCCGTCCGGTCCGGCCACCGCGTCACAGCCGCGACGCGGCACCGTGTCAGCGCGCGCACTAGCGCAGTCAAGCCTCGTGGTCGCGGGGTCGCCTACTATTTCCATGTCAGCTCAGCGCCTTGCCTAGTGCTATCGCGCTACGACGTACTACGTGCCACTGTGCGCGCGACGGGTGCTCCGGTCCGGCGGTCGTCAAGCTTCACATGCGCGCGTGATGATGCCTTGTCCGGCGCAAGAGACAGCATAATCGCGAACGAATCATTTGATGGTTCTACGAGCGTGAGTACTACGTACGCACGTTGGACGAATTTTGTCACTGTAATTTAATTAACTTGGACGTAAAATTAAATCCTGATGTACAGTAGGTCGTTGGGAAAAAACTACTCCCTCCGTTCCTAAATATTTGTCTTTTTAGAGATTTTAAATGAACTACCACATATAAATGTATATAGACATATATTAGAGTGTAGATTCACTCATTTTGCTCCGTATGTAGTCACTTGTTGATATCTCTAGAAAGACAAATATTTAGAAACGGAGAGAGTATTTACAGGTCGACGTTGGAGGTGGCTCCCGACATTCTCATCTTTGACGAGGGTACCCGTTACGTAGTGCAACCACTCTCAGATGGAGTAGTAGATCTATTAACCCACTAGTGCTACTCCCTCCGTTTCTAAATACTCCATCCGTTTCTAAATATTTGTCTTTCTAGAGATTTCAACAAGTGAATACATACAGAGCAAAAAAAGTAAATCTACACTCTAAAATATGTCTATATACATCCGTATGTGGTAACTGTTTGAAATCCCTAAAAAGACAAATATTTAGGAATGGAGGGAGTATAAGTTTTTGTAGAGATCTCATTATAGACTACATATGGAGTAAAATAAATGAATATATACTCTAAAATGCATCTACATACATCCAAATGTAGTCCATAGTGGAATCTCTACATAGACCTATATTTAGAAACGGAGGGAGTACTACTGCTCCAGTTGTGGATCTCGTTGTCGAATCGCACAGTGCAAGTACCAAACGGGGGCCTATCCTGTATATGCATGCAAGGAGAACTGACACGCTCACTGCATCGACCCATGCGTGCAGATGCACTATAGTGCTAGGCGATATATGTGTGTGCCGCACATCGCATCAAATCAGAGTGATGAGGACATATGCATATACATATGCTGCTGCTGCTGCTGCTGCATCAAGTTCGCACGGGCAGGCAGACCCTACGCAGGCACGACCAGCCAGCCAGCGGTCAGGCTCAAGCAAAGCAAAGCCACATGGATCGCGCCGATCGCGCGCGCTGTCTGCCCAACAGAGCTGGGGACGGACCGAACCAGGACGAGACAACAACAAGGCCCAGCGACCGATCGCGACCCATCTCGATTTCTTTAATCGTCACCAGCGACCTCCACCCGCTCCCCATGCATCTCGTCGTCACCGTCACGCTACTCTAGTTTGGACGTACGTACAGTGCGCGCAATGTGGATAGATAGATAGATCGGGCGACGGGCCTACCTCTACCAGTACTCGGGGATTGTACCGCCTGCCCCAGGGTCAGGGGAGATCAGCCGGCGGCAGGGACGGGCGCGCGCATGTGACCGAGCGACGGGGAGCTGTCACAGCGTACAGGGAGCCGGACATTCCCGCCCGGCCGTGGGCATGGAGCGCGACTGCCCGGCCGGGCCACCCGTCGGCAACCCGGCCCTGGCGCGCGGGCGGGACTCGCCTGTCGCTCCAAAAGCGCACGCCCTGGCCGCGGTCACCGCGCCCTTTTCGCTGTGCGGCCATGCGCGGGGAATAGCACCGCCTGCATCGCCACGCCGTGAGTGGCCCGCTCGACTCGATCGGGTGAATTTTTAAAGATTAAGAGCATCTCCACCCATTTGGCCCCCGGTAGGCGCTAAAAATCGCCCTTTTGGGGCGCATGGCGCTAAATCGGGCGTTGGGGGCGTGATATCCTTCAGTCGCGGCGCCCACTTTTTGTTTTGAAATTTTGAATTACGGCATAAACACGGCGCAAATTCAATCAAACTTCGACGAGTTCATTCATATTTAAAAATATTTTACAAAAAAAATATAACTAGTTGGCTACTCCTCGCCGTCTCCCTCGCCGCCCGCCGCCCTTGCAACTCTACATGTCGAGGAGGCTGTAGAAACGCGTGTAGTCGCCGCCGTCATCATCGTTGGCGTCGTCGTCATCGTCGTCTCCGCCTCCGCCGCGGCCGCCGTCCCTGCTGCAACCCTCCCCTGGTTGGCGCGGTGGGTTGGACGGTCCGGGGGCGTCCTCGTCGTCGTCGCTGTCGAGGATCACGACGATGTGCTCGTCCTCGCACCCACGTTTGCGGGCGGCTATCTCCTACAGGGTCCGGCGCTGCCGGACCATCTCGTCGCGGAGGTAGTCGTCCCGCGCCCACTTTAGAGCCTCCTATCTCCTCGTACTCCGCGGGGAGGTCGGGCTCCGACTTGGGCGCGACGAGGACGAGGCGGCCAGAGGGGGGCGGAGTCGCTGGTGCGGACGCCGGAGCTGCGGGTGCGCCCGCTGACAGGCGTGTCCCGGGGTTCCGGCTTGACGGGGCGGAGGCAGGGGGAGCCGGGCGAGCAGCCGGACAAGGAGGAGGACACCCCGGGATGCTCCATGCGCCTCGGGGTCCAGGAACTGCCACGTCGGCGAGAGAAGGACGGGGGAGCGGGGTACTCGAGCCTCGGCGTGTTGCCGCCCTCGATGTACTCGAGGACGGCCTCTAGCGTGCGGCCAGGCACGCCCCACCATCGGCGCCTCCCCTCGGAGTTGAGCCTTCCGGAGGGCACGACGCAGTTCGTGGACTCGAGCTGTTCGGCATGGCAGTGGCGGAAGTAAGGCTCCCAGAGCGGGCTGTGCTGGGGAACGTTGCAGAAAATAAAAAATTTCTACGCTTTCACTAAGATCAATCTATGAGTTCATCTAGCAACGAGAGAGAGGAGTGCATCTACATACCCTTGTAGATCGCGAGCGGAAGCGTTCAAGAGAACGGGGTTGAGGGAGTCGTACTCGTCGTGATCCAAATCACCGGAGATCCTAGCGCCGAACGGACGGCACCTCCGCGTTCAACACATGTACGGTTAGGAAGACGTCTCCTCCTTCTTGATCCAGCAAGGGGGAAGGAGAGGTTGATGAAGATTCAGCAGCACGACAGCGTGGTGGTGGATGCAGCAGCGATCTCGGCAGGGCTTCGCCAAGCTTCTGCGAGAGGCAGAGGTGCAGCAGGGGGAGAGGGAGGCGCCAAAAGCATGGGTGCGGCTGCCCTCCCTCCCCTCCTCTTTATATAGGGCCCCTAGGGGGTGCGCCGGCCCTAGGAGATGCAATCTCCTAGGGGGGCGGCGGCCAAGGGGTGGCTTGCCCCCCAAGGCAAGTGGAGGCGCCCCCCACCCCTAGGGGTTCCAACCCTAGGTGCAGGGGGGGCCAAGGGGGCGCACCAGCCCACCAGGGGCTGGTTCCCCTCCCACTTCAGCCCATGGGGCCCTCCGGGATAGGTGGCCCCACTCAGTGGACCCCCGGGACCCTTCCGGTGGTCCCGACACAATATCGGTAACCCCCAAAACTTTCTCGATGGCCGAAACTTGACTTCCTATATATAATTCTTTACCTCCGGACCATTCCGAAACTCCTCGTGACGTCTGGGATCTCATTCGGGACTCCGAACAACTTTCGGGTTACTGCATACTCATATCTCTACAACCCTAGCGTCACCGAACCTTAAGTGTGTAGACCCTACGGGTTCGGGAGACATGCAGACATGACCGAGACGCCTCTCCGGTCAATAACCAACATCGGGATCTGGATACCCATGTTGGCTCCCACATGCTCCTCGATGATCTCATCGGATGAACCTAGATGTCGAGGATTCAATCAATCCCGTATACAATTCCCTTTGTCAATCTGTACGTTACTTGCCCGAGATCCGATCGTCGGTATCCCAATACCTCGTTTAATCTCGTTACCGGCAAGTCACTTTACTCGTACCGTAATGCATGATCCGGTGACCAGACACTTGGTCACATTGAGCTCATTATGATGATGCATTACCGAGTGGGCCCAGAGATACCTTTCCGTCATATGGAGTGACAAATCACAGTCTCGATTCGTGCCAACCCAACAGACACTTTCGGAGATACCCGTACTGCACCTTTATAGTCATCCAGTTACGTTGTGACGTTTGGCACACCCAAAGCACTCCTACGGTATCCGGGAGTTGCACAATCTCATGGTCTAAGGAAATGATACTTGACATTTGGAAAAGCTCTAGCTAAACGAACTACACGATCTTTGAGCTATGCTTAGGATTGGGTCTTGTCCATCACATCATTCTCCTAATGATGTGATCCCGTTATCAATGACATCCAATGTCCATAGTAAGGAAACCATGACTATCTGTTGATCAACGAGCTAGTCAACTAGAGGCTCACTAGGGACATGTTGTGGTCTATCTATTCACACGTGTATTATGATTTCCGGATAATACAATTATAACATGAATAACAGAAAATTATCATGAACAAAGAAATATAATAAAACCATTTTATTATTGCCTCTAGGGCATATTTCCAACAGTCTCCCACTTGCACTAGAGTTCAATAATCTAGTTACATTGTGATGAATCGAACACCCATGGAATTCTGGTGTTGATCATGTTTTTTCCTAGGGAGAGGTTTAGTCAACGGATCTGCCACATTCAGGTCCGTATGTACTTTACAAATATCTATGTCTCCATCCTGAACATTTTCACGAATGGAGTTGAAGCGACGCTTGATGTGCCTGGTCTTGTTGTGAAACCTGGGCTCCTTGGCAAGTGCAATAGCTCTAGTGTTGTCACAGAAGAGTGCGATCGGCCCCGACGCATTGGGTATGACTCCTAGGTCGGTGATGAACTCCTTCACCCAGATTGCTTCATGCGCTACCTCTGAGGCTGCCATGTATTCTGCTTCACATGTAGATCCCGCCACGACGCTTTGCTTGCAACTGCACCAGCTTACTGCCTCACCATTCAAAATATACATGTATCCGGTTTCTGACTTAGAGTCATCCAGATCTGTGTCGAAGCTAGCGTCGACGTAACCCTTTACGACGAGCTCTTTGTCACCTCCAAAAACGAGAAACATATCCTTAGTCCTCTTCAGGTACTTCAGGATATTCTTGACCGCTATCCAATGTTCCTTGCCGGGATTACTTTGGTACTTTCCTACCAAACTTACAGCAAGGCTTACATCAGGTCTGTTACACAGCATGGCATACATAATAGACCCTATGGATGAGGCATAGAGGATGACACTCATCTCTTCTATATCTTCTGACGTGGTCGGGCATTGAGTTGAGCTCAATTTCACACCTTTCAACATAGGCAAGAACCCCTTCTTAGACTGATCCATATTGAACTTCTTCAATATCTTATCAAGGTATGTGCTTTGCGAAAGACCTATGAGGCGTCTCGATCTATCCCTATAGATCTTAATGTCTAGTATGTAAGCAACTTCTCCAAGGTCCTTCATTGAAAAACACTTATTCAAGTAGGCCTTAATGCTGTCCAAAAGTTCTATATCATTTCCCATCAAAAGTATGTCATCTACATATAATATGAGAAATGCTACAGAGCTCCCACTCACTTTCTTGTAAACGTAGGCTTCTCCATAAGTCTGCATAAACCCAAACGCTTTGATCATCTCATCAAAGCGAATGTTCCAACTCCGAGATGCTTGCACCAGCCCATAAATTGATTGCTGGAGCTTGCATACCTTGTTAGCATTCTCAGGGTCGACAAAACCTTCCAGCTGCGCCGTTAAGGAATGCCGTTTTGACGTCCATTTTCCATATCTCATAATCATAGTATGCGGCAATTGCTAACATCATTCGGACGGACTTCAGCTTCGCTACGGGAGAGAAAGTTTCATCGTAGTCAACCCCTTGAACTTGCCGATAACCCTTAGCGACAAGTCAAGCTTTATAGTTGGTAACATTACCATCCGCGTCCGTCTTCTTCTTAAAGATCCATTTATTTTCTATCGCTCGCCGATCATCGGGCAAGTCTGTCAAAGTCCATACTTTGTTTTCATACATGGATTCTATATCGGATTGCATGGCTTCAAGCCATTTGTTGGAATCTGGGCGGCCATCGCTTCTTCATAGTTCGAAGGTTCACCATTGTCTAACAACATGATTTCCAGGACAGGGTTGCCATACCACTCTGGTGTGGAACGTGTCCTTGTGGACCTACGAAGTTCAGTAGTAACTTGATCCGAAGTACCTTGATCATCGTCATTAACTTCCTCTTCAGTTGGTGCAGGCACAACAGGAACATCTTCCTGAGCTGCGCTACTTACCGGTTCAAGAGGTAGTACTTCATCAAGTTACACTTTCCTCCCACTTACTTCTCTCGAGAGAAACTCTTTCTCTAGAAAGGACCCGTTCTTGGCAACAAGGATCTTGCCTTCGGATCTGAGGTAGAAGGTATACCCAATGGTTTCCTTAGGGTATCCTATGAAGACGCATTTTTCCGACTTGGGTTCGAGCTTTTCAGGTTGAAGTTTCTTGACATAAGCATCGCATCCCCAAACTTTTAGAAACGACAGCTTAGGTTTATTTCCAAACCATAATTCATACGGTGTCGTCTCAAAGGATTTAGACGGTGCCCTATTTAAAGTGAATGTAGCTGTCTCTAGAGCGTATCCCCAAAAAGATAGCGGTAAATCGGTAAGAGACATCATAGATCGCACCATATCCAATAAAGTGTGATTACGACGTTCGGACACACCGTTACGCTGAGGTGTTCCAGGCGGTGTGAGTTGTGAAACGATTCCACATTTCCTTAAGTGCGTACCAAATTCGTGACTTAAATATTCTCCTCCATGATATGATCGTAAGAACTTTATCTTTCGGTCACGTTGATTCTCTACCTCATTCTGAAATTCCTTAAACTTTTCAAAGGTCTCAGACTTGTGTTTCATTAAGTAGACATACCCATATCTACTCAAGTCGTCAGTGAGAGTGAGAACATAACGATATCCTCCGCGAGCCTCAACGCTCATTGGACCGCACACATCAGTATGTATAATTTCCAATAAGTTGGTTGCTTGCTCCATTGTTCTAGAGAACGGAGTCTTGGTCATTTTGCCCAAGAGGCATGGTTTGCATGTGTCAAATGATTCATAATCGAGAAACTCTAAAAGTCCATCAGCATGGAGCTTCTTCATGCGCTTCACACCAATGTGACCAAGGCGGCAGTGCCACAAGTATGTGGGACTATCGTTATCAACTTTACATCTTTTGGTATTCACACTATGAATATGTGTAACATCACGTTCGAGATTCATTAAGAATAAACCATTGACCATCGGGGCATGACCATAAAACATATCTCTCATATAAATAGAACAACCATTATTCTCGGATTTAAATGAGTAGCCATCTCGTATTAAACGAGATCCAAATACAATGTTCATGCTCAAAGCTGGCACTAAATAACAATTATTGAGGTTTAAAACTAATTCCGTAGGTAAATGTAGAGGTGGCGTGCCGATGGCGATCACATCGACCTTGGAACCATTCCCGACGCGCATCGTCACCTCGTCCTTCGCCAGTCTCCGCTTATTCCGCAGCTCCTGCTTTGAGTTACAAATATGAGAAACGACACCGGTATCAAATACTGAAGAGCTACTACGAGTACTGGTAATGTACACATCAATTACATGTATATCAAATATACCTTTAGTGTTGCCGGCCTTCTTGTCCGCTAAGTATTTGGGGCAGTTCCGCTTCCAGTGACCCTTCCCTTTGCAATAAAAGCACTCAGTTTCAGGCTTGGGTCCATTCTTTGACTTCTTCCCGGCAACTGGCTTACCGGGCGTGGCAACCTCCTTGCCGTCCTTCTTGAAGTTCTTCTTACCCTTATCTTTCTTGAACTTAGTGGTTTTATTCACCATCAACACTTGATGATTCTTTTTGATCTCTACCTCCGCTGATTTCAGCATTGAATATACCTCAGGAATGGTCTTTTCCATCCCTTGCATATTAAAGTTCATCACAAAGCTCTTGTAGCTCGGTGGAAGCCACTGAAGGATTCTGTCAATAACCGCGTCATCCGGGAGGTTAACTCCCAGCTGAGTCAAGCGGTTGTGCAACCCAAACATTTTGAGTATGTGCTCACTGACAGAACTATTTTCCTCCATCTTACAACTGAAGAACTTGTCGGAGACTTCATATCTCTCGACCCGGGCATGAGCTTGGAAAACCATTTTCAGCTTTTCGAACATCTCATATGCTCTGTGTTGCTCAAAACGCTTTTGGAGCCCCGGTTCTAAGCTATAAAGCATGCCGCACTGAACGAGGGAGTAATCATCAGCACGAGACTGCCAAGCGTTCATAATGTCTTGGTTCTCTGGGATGGGTGCTTCACCTAGCGGTGCTTCTAGGACATAATCTTTCTTTGCAGCTATGAGGATGATCCTCAGGTTCCGGACCCAGTCCGTATAGTTGCTGCCATCATCTTTCAGCTTGGTTTTCTCTAGGAACGCGTTGAAGTTGAGGTGGACATGAGCGTTGGCCATTTGATCTACAAGACATATTTGCAAAGGTTTTTAGACTAAGTTCATGATAATTAAGTTCATCTAATCAAATTATTTAATGAACTCCCACTCAGATTAGACATCCCTCTAGTCATCTAAGTGATACATGATCCGAGTCGACTAGGCCGTGTCCGATCATCACGTGAGACGGACTAGTCATCATTGGTGAACATCTCCATGTTGATTGTATCTTCCATACGACTCATGTTCGACCTTTCGGTCTCTTGTGTTCCGAGGCCAAGTCTGTACATGCTAGGCTCGTCAAGTTAACCTAAGTGTTTATGCATGCGTAAATCTGTCTTACACCCGTTGTATGTGAACGTTAGAATCTATCACACCTGATCATCACGTGGTGCTTCGAAACAACGAACTTTCGCAATGGCGCACAGTTAGGGGGAACACTTTCTTAAAATTATTATGAGGGATCATCTTATTTACTACCGTCATTCTAAGTAAACAAGATGCAAAAACATGATAAACATCACATGCAATCAAATAGTGACATGATATGGCCAATATCATATAGCTCCTTTGATCTCCATCTTCGGGGCTCCATGATCATCTTCATCACCGGCATGACACCATGATCTCCATCATCATGATCTCCATCATCGTGTCTCCATGGGGTTGCTCGCCAACTATTATTTCTACTACTATGGCTAACGGTTTAGCAATAAAGTAAAGTAATTACATGGTGTTGAATCAATGACACGAAGGTCATACAATAATTAAGACAACTCCTATGGCTCCTGCCGATTGTCATACTCATCGACATGCAAGTCGTGATTCCTATTACAAGAACATGATCTCATACATCACATATATATCATTCATCATTCATCACAACTTTTGGCCATATCACATCACAATCATATGCTGCAAAAACAAGTTAGACGTCCTCTAATTGTTGTTGCATGTTTTACGTGGCTGCAATAGGGTTCTAGCAAGAACGTTTTCTTACCTACGTAAAAGCCACAACGTGTGATTTTCCAACTTCTATTTACCCTTCATAAGGACCCTTTTCATCGAATCCGCTACAACTAAAGTGGGAGAGACAGACACCCGCTAGCCACCTTATGCAACTAGTGCATGTCAGTCGGTGGAACCTGTCTCACGTAAGTGTACGTGTAAGGTCGGTCCGGGCCGCTTCATCCCATGATACCGCTGAAGCAAAATAAGACTAGTAGTGGCAAGAAAGTTGACAACATCTACGCCCACAACAAATTGTGTTCTACTCGTGCAAAGAGAACTACGCATATACCTAGCTCATGATGCCACTGTTGGGGAATGTTGCAGAAAATAAAAAAATTCTACGCTTTCACCAAGAACAATCTATGATTTCATCTAGCAACGAGAGAGAGGAGTGCATCTACATACCCTTGTAGATCGCGAGCGGAAGCGTTCAAAAGAACGGGGTTGAGGGAGTTTTACTCGTCGTGATCCAAATCACCGGAGATCCTAGCGCCGAACGGACGGCACCTCCGCGTTCAACACACGTACGGTTAGCAAGACGTCTCCTCCTTCTTGATCCAGCAAGGGGGGAGGAGAGGTTTATGAAGATCCGCAGCACGACGGCGTGGTGGTGGATGCAGCAGCGATCTCGGCAGGGCTTCACCAAGCTTCTGCGAGAGGGAGAGGTGTAGCAGGGGGAGAGGGAGGCGCCAAAAGCATGGGTGTGGCTGCCCTTGTTGGAAATATGCCCTAGAGGCAATGATAAATTAGTTATTATTAGTATATTTCCGTGTTCATGATAATCGTTTATTACCCATGCTATAATTGTATTGATAGGAAACTCAGATACATGTGTGGGTACATAAACAACACCATGTCCCTAGTAAGCCTCTAGTTGACTAGCTCGTTAATCAACAGATGGTTACGGTTTCCTGACCATGGACATTGGATGTCGTTGATAACGGGATCACATCATTTGGAGAATGATGTGATGGACAAGACCCAATCCTAAGCCTAGCACAAAGATCGTAGTTCGTATGCTAAAGCTTTTCTAATGTCAAGTATCATTTCCTTAGACCATGAGATTGTGCAACTCCCGGATACCGTAGGAATGCTTTGGGTGTACCAAACGTCACAAAGTAACCGGGTGGCTATAAAGGTGCACTACAGGTATCTCCGAAAGTGTCTGTTGGGTTGGCACGAATCGAGACTGGGATTTGTCACTCCGTGTAAACGGAGAGGTATCTCTGGGCCCACTCGGTAGGACATCATCATAATGTGCACAATGTGACCAAGGGGTTGATCACGGGATGATGTGTTACGGAACGAGTAAAGAGACTTGCCGGTAACGAGATTGAACAAGGTATCGGCATACCGACGATCGAATCTCGGGCAAGTACAATACCGCCAAACAAAGGGAATTGTATACGGGATTGATTAAGTCCTAGACATCGTGGTTCATCCGATGAGATCATCGTGGAACATGTGGGAGCCAACATGGGTATCCAGATCCCGCTGTTGGTTATTGACCGGAGAACGTCTCGGTCATGTCTACATGTCTCCCGAACCCGTAGGATCTACACACTTAAGGTTCGATGACGCTAGGGTTATAAAGGAAGTTTGTATGTGGTTACCGAATGTTGTTCGGAGTCCCGGATGAGATCCTGGACGTCACGAGGAGTTCCGGAATGGTCCGGAGGTAAAGATTTATATATAGGAAGTCCTATTTTGGTCACCGGAAAAGTTTCGGGTTTTTCCGGTAACGTACCGGGACCACCGGGAGGGTCCCGGGGGTCCACCAAGTGGGGCCACCATCCCTGGAGGGCTGCATGGGCCAAGTGTGGGAGGGGACCAGCCCCAGATGGGCTGGTGCACCCCCCCCACAGGGCCCAAGGCGCAGGGAAGGGTGGGAGGGGGGCAAACCCTAGGGCAGATGGGCCCTAAGGCCCACCCCAGGTGCGCCTCCCCTCTCCCCCCTTCTGGCCGCCACCAGATGGCATCTGGGGGCTGCCGCCACCCCTGGGGAGGGAACCCTAGAGGAGGCGCAGCCCCCTCCCCTTCCCCTATAAATAGTGGGGAGTTTTGGGGCTGCCAGAGACGTGAGAACCTCTCCCTCTTGGCGCAGCCCTACCTCTCTTACTTCTCCTCTCCCGCGGTGCTTGGCGAAGCCCTGCTGGATTGCCACACTCCTCCATCACCACCACGCCGTTGTGCTGCTGCTGGATGGAGTCTTCCTCAACCTCTCCCTCTCACCTTGCTGGATCAAGGCATGGGAGACGTCACCGGGCTGTATGTGTGTTGAACGCGGAGGTGCCGTCCGTTCGGCACTAGGATCTCCGGTGATTTGGATCACGACGAGTACGACTCCTTCAACCCCGTTCTCTTGAACGCTTCTGCTTAGCGATCTACAAGGGTATGTAGATGCACTCTCCTTCCCCTCGTTGCTGGTTTCTCCATAGATAGATCTTGGTGAAACGTAGGAAAATTTTGAATTTCTGCTACGTTCCCCAACCGTGGTATCAGAGCCAGGTTTATTGCATAGATTCTTTGCACGAGTAGAACACAAAGTAGTTATGGGCGTTGATTTTGTTCAATATGCTTACCGTTACTAGTCCAATCTTGTTTCGACGGTATTGTGGGATGAAGCGGATCGGACCGACCTTACACGTACACTTACGTGAGACAGGTTCCACCGACTGACATGCACTTGGTGCATAAGGTGGCTAGCGGGTGCCAGTCTCTCCCACTTTAGTCGGAACGGATTCGATGAAAAGGGTCCTTATGAAGGGTAAATAGAAATTGGCATATCACGTTGTGGTTTTGCGTAGGTAAGAAACGTTCTTGCTAGAAACCCATAGCAGCCACGTGAAACATGCAAACAACAATTAGAGGACGTCTAACTTGTTTTTGCAGGGTATGCTATGTGATGTGATATGGCCAAGAAGAATGTGATGAATGATATGTGATGTATGAGATTGATCATGTTCTTGTAATAGGAATCACGGCTTGCATGTCGATGAGTATGACAACCGGCAGGAGCCAAGGAGTTGTCTTTATTTATTGTATGACCTGCGTGTCATTGAACAACGCCATGTAATTACTTTACTTTATTGCTAACCGGTAGCCATAGTAGTAGAAGTAATAAGTTAGCGAGACAACTTCATGGAGACACGATGATGGAGATCATGATGATGGAGATCATGGTGTCATGCCGGTGACGATGATGATCATGGAGCCCCGAAGATGGAGATCAAAAGGAGCAAAATGATATTGGCCATATCATGTCACTATTTAATTGCATGTGATGTTTATCATGTTTATGCATCTTGTTTGCTTAGAACGACGGTAGTAAATAAGATGATCCCTTATTAAAATTTCAAGAAAGTGTTCCCCCTAACTGTGCACCGTTGCGAAAGTTCGTCGTTTCAAAGCACCACGTGATGATCGGGTGTGATAGATTCTTATGTTCACATACAACGAGTGTAAGCCAGATTTACACACGCGAAACACTTAGGTTAACTTGACGAGCCTAGCATGTACAGACATGGCCTCAGAACACAAGAGACCGAAAGGTCGAGCATGAGTCGTATAGTAGATACGATCAACATGAAGATGTTCACCGATGATGACTAGTCCATCTCACGTGATGATCGGACACGGCCTAGTTGACTCGGATCATGTAATCACTTAGATGACTAGAGGGATGTCTATCTGTGTGGGAGTTCATGAGATGAACTTAATTATCCTGAACATAGTCAAAAGATCTTTGCAAATTATGTCGTAAGCTCGCGCTTTAGTTCCACTGTTTAGATATGTTCCTAGAGAAAATATAGTTGAAAGTTGACAGTAGCGATTATGCGCACAGTAGAAAGCTTATGTCCTTAATGCACCGCCCAGTGTGCTGAACCCCAAACGTCGTTTGTGGATGTTGCGAACATCGGACATACACGTTTTGATAACTACGTGATAGTTCAGTTAAAAGGTTTAGAGTTGAGGCACCAAAGACATTTTCAAAACGTCATAGAACATATGAGATGTTTCGAGGGCTGAAATTGGGATTTCAGGCTCGTGCCCACGTCAAGAGGTATAGGACCTCCGACGATTTTCTTAGCCTGTAAACTAAGGGAGAAAAGCTCAATCGTTGAGCTTGTGTTCAGATTGTCTGAGTGCAACAATCACTTGAATCGAGTGGGAGTTGATCTTCCAGATGAGATAGTGATGTTTCTCGAAAGTCATTGCTACCAAGCCACTAAAGCTTCGTGATGAACTATAACATATCAGGGATAGATATGATGATCCTTGAGGTATTCGCGATGTTTGACACCGCGAAAGTAGAATCAAGAAGGAGCATCAATTGTTGATGGTTGGTGAAACCACTAGTTTCAAGAAGGGCAAGGGCAAGAAGGGGCACTTCATGAAACGGCAAATCAGTTGCTGCTCCAGTGAAGAAACCCAAGGTTGAACCCAAACCCGAGACTAAGTGCTTCTGTAATGAGAGGGATGGACACTGGAGCAGAATTACCCTAGATACTTGGTAGATAAGAAGGCTGGCAACGTCAATAGAAGTATATTGGATATACATTATGTTAATGTGTACTTTACTAGTACTCCTAGTAGCACCAGGGTATTAGATACCGGTTCGGTTGCTAAGTGTTAGTAACTCGAAATAAAAGCTACGGAATAAACGGAGACTAGCTAAAGGTGAGCTGTCGATACGTGTTGGAAGTGTTTCCAAGGTTGATGTGATCAAGCATCGCACGCTCCCTCTACCATCGAGATTGGTGTTAAACCTAAATAATTGTTATTGGTGTTTGCGTTGAGCATAGACATGATTGGATTATGTCTGTCGCAATACGGTTATTCATTTAAGGAGAATAATGGTTACTCTGTTTATTTGAATAATACCTTCAATGGTCTAGCACCTAAAAGGAATGGTTTACAGAATCTCGATCGTAGTGATACACATTTTCATGCCAAAAAGGATATAAGATAGTAATGATAGTACCACTTACTTGTGGCACTGCCATGTAAGTCATACTGGTGTAAAACGCATGATGAAGCTCCATGTTGATGGATCTTTGGACTCACTCATTTTTGAAAAGTTTGAGACATGCAAACCATGTCTATTGGTGTATACGCATGAAGAAACTCCATGCAGATGGATCGTTTGGACTCACTTGATTTTGAATCACTTGAGATATGCAAATCATACCACATAGGCAAGATGACTGAAAAGCCTCGGTTTCAGTAAGATGGAACAAGATAGCAACTTGTTGGAAGTAACACACTTTGATGTGTGCAGTCCAATGAGTGCTGAGGCATGCAGTGAATATCGTTATGTTTTACTTCACAGATGATTTAAGTAGATACTGTATATTTACTTGATGAAACACAAGTCTGAATTATTGAAGGGTTCAAGTAATTTCAGAGTGAAGTTGAAGGTCATTGTGACAAGAGGATAAAATGTCTATGATATGATCATAGAGATGAGTATCTGAGTTACGAGCTTTGGCACACAATTAAGACATTGTGGAAATTGTTTCACATTTAATACCGCCTGGAACACCATAGTGTGATGGTGTGTCCGAACATCATAGTTGCACCCTGTTGGATATGGTGCGTACCATGATATCTCTTATCGAATTACCACTATCGTTCATGGGTTAGGCATTAGAGACAAGCGCACTCACTTTAATAGGGCACCACGTAATTTCGTTGAGACAACACCGAACTATGGTTTGGAGAAACCTAAGTTGTTGTTTCTTAAAAGTTTGGGGTTGCGACGCTTATGTGAAAAGTTTCATCGTGATGAGCTCGAACCCAAAGTGGATAAAGAAATGCGTCTTCATAGGACACCCAAAACAGTTGGGTATACCTCCTATCTCAGATCCGGAAGCAAAAGTAATTGTTTCTAGAAACGGGTCCTTTCTCGAGGAAAAGTTTCTCTCGAAAGAATTGAGTGGGAGGATGGTGGAGACTTGATGAGGTTATTGAACCGTCACTTCAACCAGTGTGTAGCAGGGCACAGGAAGTTGTTCATGTGGCACCTACACCAATTGAAGCGGAAGCTAATGATAGTGATCATGAAACTTCGGATCAAGTCACTACCAAACCTCGTAGGTCAACGAGGATGCGTACTGCTTCAGAGTAGTACGTAATCATGTCTTGAAGGTCATGTTGCTAGACAACAATGAACCTACGAGCTATGGAGAAGCGATGGTGGGCCTGGATTCCGACGAATGGCTCGAGGCCATAAAATCCAAGAAAGGATCCATGACTTTGGAAGAAATACTTGATGGTCATAAGGCCGTCGGGTACAGATGGATTTTAAAAGGAAGACAGACAATGATGGTAAGAATCACCATTAAGAAAGCTCGACTTGTTGTTAAGATGTTTTCCGACAAGTTCATGGAGTTGACTACGGTGAGGCTTTCTCACTCGTAGCGATGCTAAGAGTCTGTTGGAAATGGATTAGCAGTTACTGCATTATTTATGAAATCTTGCAGGTAGGATGTCAAAACATTGTTTCCTCGATAATATCCTTGAGGAAAGGTTGTATGTGATACAACTAGAAGGTTTTGTCAATCCTAAAAAACGCTAACGAATATGCAAAACTCCAGCAATCCTTCTAAGAACTAGAGTAAGCATCTCGGAGTTGGAATGTACGCTTTGATGAGATGATCAAAGATTTTGGGTTTATACAAAAGTTTATGAGAAACTTGTATTTCCAAAGAAGTGAGTGGGAGCACTATAGAATTTCTGATAAGTATATGTTGTTGACATATTGTTGATCAGAAATGATGTAGAATTTCTGGAAAGCATATAGGGTTATTTGAAAAGTGTTTTTCAATGGAAAACCTGGATTAGGCTACTTGAACAATAAGCATCAAGATCTATAAGGTAGATCAAAATGCTTAATAATACTTTCAAATGAGCACATACCTTGACATGATCTTGAAGGTGTTCAAGATGGATCAGTCAAAGAAGGAGTTCTTGCCTGAGTTGTAAGGTATTAAGTTAAGAGTTAAAGCTCGACCACGGTAGAAGAGAGACAAAGGACGAAGGCCGTCCCCTACGCTTCAGACATAGGCTCTATAGTATGCTATGCTGTGTACCGCACCGGAAGTGTGCCTTGCCATGAGTCAGTCAAGGGGTACAAGAATGATCCAGGAACGGATCATTGGACAGCGGTCAAAATTGTCCTTGGAGTAAATAAGGACAGGTTTCTCGATTATGGAGGTGATAAAGAGTTCGGCGTAAAGGGTTACGTCGATGCAAGCTTTAACACCTATCCGAATGACTCTGAGTAGCAAACCGGATACGTATAGTGGAGCAACCATTTGGAATAGCTCCAAGTGGAGCGCGGAAGCAGCATTTACAATATGACATAGAGAATTGTGAAGTACATACGGATCTGAATGTTGCAGACCCGTTGACTAAAACCTCTCTCACAAGCAAAACATGATCAAACCCCAGAACACATTGAGACTTAATCACATGGTGATGTGAACTAGTTTAGACACTAGTAAACTCTTTGGATGTTGGTCACATGGCGATGTGACCTGTCTATTTCAATCACATGGCGATGTGAACTAGATCATTGACTCTAGTGCAAGTGGGAAACTGTTGGAAATATGCCCTAGAGGCAATGATAAATTAGTTACTATTATTATATTTCCATGTTCATGATAATCGTTTATTACCCATGCTATAATTGTATTGATAGGAAACTCAGATACATGTGTGGGTACATAAACAACACCATGTCCCTAGTAAGCCTCTAGTTGACTAGCTCGTTGATCAACAGATGGTTACGGTTTCCTGACCATGGACATTGGGTGTCGTTGATAACGGGATCACATCATTTGGAGAATGATGTGATGGACAAGACCCAATCCTAAGCCTAGCACAAAGATCGTAGTTCGTATGCTAAAGCTTTTCTAATGTCAAGTATCATTTCCTTAGACCATGAGATTGTGCAACTCCCGGATACCGTAGGAATGCTTTGGGTGTACCAAACGTCACAACGTAACTGGGTGGCTATAAAGGTGCACTACAGGTATCTCCGAAAGTCTCTGTTGGGTTGGCACGAATCGAGACTGGGATTTGTCACTCCGTGTAAACGGAGAGGTATCTCTGGGCCCACTCGGTAGGACATCATCATAATGTGCACAATGTGACCAAGGGGTTGATCACGGGATGATGTGTTACGGAACGAGTAAAAAGACTTGCCTGTAACGAGATTGAACAAGGTATCGGCATACCGATGATCGAATCTCGGGCAAGTACAATACCGCCAGACAAAGGGAATTGTATACGGGATTGATTAAGTCCTTGACATCGTGGTTCATCCGATGAGATCATCGTGGAACATGTGGGAGACAACATGGGTATCCAGATCCCGCTGTTGGTTATTGACCGAAGAACGTCTCGGTCCTGTCTACATGTCTCCCGAACCCGTAGGGTCTACACACTTAAGGTTCGATGACGCTAGGGTTATAAAGGAAGTTTGTATGTGGTTACCGAATGTTGTTCGGAGTCCCGGATGAGATCCCGGACGTCACGAGGAGTTCCAAAATGGTCCGGAGGTAAAGATTTATATATGGGAAGTCCTATTTTGGTCACCGGAAAAGTTTCGGGTTTTTCCGGTAACGTACCGGGACCACCGGGAGGGTCCCGGGGGTACACCAAGTGGGGCCACCATCCCTGGAGGGCTGCATGGGCCAAGTGTGGTAGGGGACCAGCCCCAGATGGGCTGGTGCGCCCCCCCACAGGGCCCAAGGCGCAGGGAAGGGTGGGAGGGGGGCAAACCCTAGGGCAGATGGGCCCTAAGGCCCACCCCAGGTGCGCCTCCCCTCTCCCCCCTTCTGGCCGCCACCAAATGGCATCTGGGGGTTGCCGCCACCCCTGGGGAGGGAACCCTAGAGGGGGCGCAGCCCCCTCCCCTTCCCCTATAAATAGTGGGGGGTTTTGGGGCTGCCAGAGACGTGAGAACCTCTCCCTCTTGGCGCAGCCCTACCTCTCTTACTTCTCCTCTCCCGCGGTGCTTGGCGAAGCCCTGCTGGATTGCCATGCTCCTCCATCACCACCACGCCGTTGTGCTGCTGCTGGATGGAGTCTTCCTCAACCTCTCCCTCTCACCTTGCTGGATCAAGGCATGGGAGACGTCACCGGGCTGTACGTGTGTTGAACGCGGAGGTGCCGTCCGTTCGGCACTAGGATCTTTGGTGATTTGGATCACGATGAGTACGACTCCTTCAACCCCGTTCTCTTGAACGCTTCCGCTTAGCGATCTACAAGGGTATGTAGATGCACTCTCCTTCCCCTCGTTGCTGGTTTCTCCATAGATAGATCTTGGTGAAACGTAGGAAAATTTTGAATTTCTGCTACGTTCCCCAACAGCCCTCCCTCCCCCCTCTTTATATAGGGCCCCTAGGGGGGCACGCCGGCCCTAGGAGATGCAATCTCCTAGGGGGGCGGCGGCCAAGGGGTGGCTTGCCCCCCAAGGCAAGTGGAGGCGCCCCCACCCCTAGGGTTTCCAACCCTAGGCGCAGGAGGGGCCAAAGGGGGGGCGCACCAGCCCACCAGGGGCTGGTTCCCCTCCCACTTCAGCCCATGGGGCCTTCCGGGATAGGTGGCCCCACCTGATGGACCCCCGGGACCCTTCCGGTGGTCCCGGTACAATACCGGTAACCCCCGAAACTTTCCCGATGGCCGAAACTTGACTTCCTATATATAATTCTTTACCTCCGGACCATTTCGGAACTCCTCATGGCGTCCGGGATCTCATCGGGGACTCTGAACAACTTCCGGGTTACTGCATACTCATATCTCTACAACCCTAGTGTCATCGAACCTTAAGTGTGTAGCCCAAACGGGTTCGAGAGACATGCAGACATGACCGAGACGCCTCTCCGGTCAATAACCAACAGCGGGATCTGGATACCCATGTTGGCTCCCACATGCTCCTCGATGATCTCATTGGATGAACCACGATGTCGAGGATTCAATCAATCCTGTATACAATTCCCTTTGTCAATCGGTACGTTACTTGCCCGAGATCCGATCGTTGGTATCCCAATACCTCGTTTAATCTCGTTACCGGCAAGTCACTTTACTCGTACCGTAATGCATGATCCCGTGACCGGACACTTGGTCACATTGAGCTCATTAAGATGATGCATTACCGAGTGGGCCCAGAGATACCTCTCCATCATATGGAGTGACAAATCCCAGTCTCGATTCGTGCCAACTCAACAGACACTTTCGGAGATACCCGTAGTGCACCTTTATAGTCACCCAGTTACGTTGTGACGTTAGGCACACCCAAAACACTCCTACGGTATCCGGGAGTTGCACAATCTCATGGTCTAAGGAAATGATACTTGACATTTGGAAAAGCTTTAGCTATACGAACTACACGATCTTTGAGCTATGCTTAGGATTGGGTCTTGTCCATCATATCATTCTCCAAATGATGTGATCCCGTTATCAATGACATCCAATGTCCATAGTCAGGAAAACATGACTATTTGTTGATCAACGAGCTAGTCAACTAGAGGCTCACTAGGGACATGTTGTGGTCTATGTATTCACACATGTATTACGATTTCCGGATAATACAATTATAGCATGAATAACAGACAATTATCATGAACAAAGAAATATAATAATAACCATTTTATTATTGCCTCTAGGGCATATTTCCAACAGGCTGTCAGGGACGTACCGCGGTCCTTTCCTGGCCGCCCAGGAGCGGATACGCGCGATCTCCGCACGCCGCACCGCCCCGGTGGATGGGGTGGCACCGGGACGCCGCCGGCGCTGATTCTCCACGCCCCGGGCACCCGCATGTCCAGCGGGGCCGGGTACTCGACCTCGAAGAGGAGCCGAGCTTCGTCCTCGTGAAGGTGGTGGCGGCCGAAGCCGTTCGCCGCCGCGTCGTCGCCGGGGAAGCGCTCGGCCATGCTTTGAACTGGAGACGGCAGGAGAAGAGGCAGGAAGGGGGAGAAATGGTGCGTCGGCGGTGGAGGCTCTATGCGTGTCTCCGGCGCGCTGGGGTCGGCTTATATAGGGACGCGCCGCGTACGCGTGGCCGCCGCGTGTACGCGTGGCGGGCGAGGGGACGCGCGTCGCTCGATCTTCACCGCGCCTCTTGTGAGGCATCAATGGAGGCTGACTGGCGCGGCAGCTTTGACATTGATTTGCCACGGGAAACGAGGCGATGAGGACGACAAAGCGGCGAGAAGAGAGGTGAGTTGCTGACGCGGCTGGCCCGCGGCTCTTTCGCGCCAAAAACGATTCGCCCGGCGCCCCCGAGCGCCCCCCAGCGCGCCAGGGTCGGGTTGGGTCTGCCGACGCCAATTTTGGCCCGAGCCGGCGAAAAATGGGCCCCTGAGGGCACGACTGGGCCGATTTTTTTACGCCGGCGGCCGAAAAGTCACCTGGGGGGCCTAATTGGGGGCGCGACTGGAGATGCTCTTAAACAAGAGAGCGTCTACCGATCTGCTACCTGGTGCCCTGTGATCGATCGAGTAAGAGTAAGAGCGTCTCCAACAGCCGCGCGGCGCGCTAAAGAAGCGTTTGCAACACGCTGTTCATGAGTTTTTACGCGGCACGGAGCGCTTGCTCCAGCGACCGCTGCAAAGTTTAACGTGCGCGAGCCGCTTCAACATACGTGCTAAATTGCAGCGTGCGCGAGCAGCCGACGATTGCCATATGTTGCGTTTTGGAGACGATAATGATATTTGAAACATGAAAACAAACATAGTTTAAAATCACCCAACACAAGTTCGTAACATACAAGTTCAAATTCATGCTCACAACATCATCCAACCAAGTTCAAAAGCCGAACCAGGTTCTTGACATAAAAGTTCACACAAACGAATGGCACATCAACAATCATGCCTCATCCTCGTCTTCGTCCTCCGATTCATCTTCCTTATCCAAAGACGATTCTTCCTCCTCCTCTTCATTGTCGCACGCGTGAATCATCATGTGGAGCTTGGAAGGTGTTGGCAATATCTTCAACGGAAGGTGTATGATGAGGCACACCGGAAGACATTCCGCCCATGCCGCCCGGAGGTGCTCCCATGCCTCCCATGAGAGACGCAAAGCTCATGCCTCCCATGGTAGCTCCAAAGCCACCCATGCCTCCCATGACCTCCACGGTAGCTCCGAAGCCACCCATGTTACTCATGCCACCCATGGTAGCTCCGAAGCCACTGTTGGAAATATGCCCTAGAGGCAATAATAAAAGAGTTATTATTATATTTCCTTGTTCATGATAATTGTCTTTTATTCATGCTATAACTGTATTATCCGGAAATCGTAATACACGTGTGAATACATAGACCATAACATGTCCCTAGTGAGCCTCTAGTTGACTAGCTCGTTGGTCGACAGATAGTCATGGTTTCTGACTATGGACATTAGATTTCATTGACAACGGGAACACATCATTAGGAGAATGATGTGATGGACGAGACCCAATCCTAAGCATAGCACAAGATCGTGTAGTTCGTTTTGCTAGAGCTTTTCCAATGTCAAGTATCTCTTCCTTAGACCATGAGATCGTGTAACTCCCGGATACCGTAAGAGTGCTTTGGGTGTACCAAACATCACAACGTAACTGGGTAACTATAAAGGTGCACTACAGGTATCTCTGAAAGTGTCTGTTGGGTTGACACTGATCGAGACTGGGATTTGTCACTCCGTATGACGGAGAGGTATCTCTGGGCCCACTCGGTAATGCATCATCACAATGAGCTCAAAGTGATCAAGTGTTTGGTCACGGGATCATGCATTACGGTACGAGTAAAGTGACTTGCCAGTAACGAGATTGAACGAGGTATTGGGATACCGACGATCGAGTCTCGGGCATGTAACGTACCGAATGACAAAGGGAATTGTATACGGGGTTGTTCTAATCCTTGACATCGTGGTTCATCCGATGAGATCATCGAGGAGCATGTGGGAGCCAACATGGGTATCCAGATCCCGCTGTTGGTTATTGCCCGAGAGCCGTCTCGGTCATGACTGCGTGTCTCCCGAACCCGTAGGGTCTACACACTTAAGGTTCGGTGACGCTAGGGTTGTATGAATATGGGTATGCAGTATACCGAATGTTGTTCGGAGTCCCAGATGAGATCCCGGACGTCACGAGGAGTTTCGGAATGGTCCGGAGGTAAAGAATTATATATAGGAAGTGGTATTTTGGCCATCGGGATAGTTTCGGGGTCACCCGGTATAGTACCGGGACCACCGGAAGGGTCCCAGGGGTCCACCGGGTGGGGCCACCCATCCCGGAGGGCCCCATGGGCTTAAGTGGGAGGGGAGCCAGCCTATGGTGGGCTGGTGCACCCCCTAGGCCCAACCCCTGCGCCTAGGGTTGAAACCCTAGGGGGGGGGGCGCACCACATGCCTTGGGGGGCACTCCTCCCCCCTTGGCCGCCGCCCCCTTGGGAGATTGAATCTCCCCGGGCCGGCGCCCCCCCCTGGGGGCCTATATAAAGGGAGGGGGAGAGGGGCAGTCGCACCCTGAAGTCCTGGCGCCCCCTCCCCCTGCTACACCTCTTCCTCCTCCATCACGTGCTTGGTGAAGCCCTGCCGGAGTGCTGCTGTTCCACCACCACCACGCCGTTGTGCTGTTGCTGGAGCCATCATCATCAACCTCTCCTTACCCCTTGCTGGATCAAGAAGGAGGAGACGTCACACGCTCCGTACGTGTGTTGAACGCGGAGGTGCCGTCCGTTCGGCGCTAGGATCTCCGGTGATCTGAATCACGGCGAGTACGACTCCATCATCACCGCTCCCTCTAACGCTTCCGTACGTGATCTACAAGTGGTATGTAGATGCAAAATCACTCCCTTGACTCGTTGCTTAGATGAACTCATAGATGGATCTTGGTGAAACCGTAGGAAAAATTTTAATTTTCTGCAACATTCCCCAACCAGTGGCATCATGAGCTAGGTCTATGCGTAGTTCTCTATTGCACGAGTAGAACACAATTTTGTTGTGGGCGTAGATCTTGTCAACTTGCTTGCCGCTACTAGTCTTATCTTGCTTCAGCGGTATTGTGGGATGAAGCGGCCCGGACCAACCTTACACGTATGCTTACGTGAGACCGGTTCCACCGACTAACATGCACTAGTTGCATAAGGTGGCTGGCGGGTGTCTGTCTCTCCCACTTTAGTTGGAGCGGATTCGATGAAAAGGGTCCTTATGAAGGGTAAATAGAAGTTGACAAAATCACATTGTGGTTATTCGTAGGTAAGAAAACGTTCTTGCTAGAACCCAATTGCAGCCACGTAAAAGATGCAACAACAATTAGAGGACGTCTAACTTGTTTTTGCAGCAATTGTCATGTGATGTGATATGGCCAGAAGTTGTGATGAATGATGAATGATATATTGTGATGTATGAGATCATGTTCTTGTAATAGGAATCACGACTTGCATGTCGATGAGTATGACAACCGGCAGGAGCCATAGGAGTTGTCTTTATTTTTGTATGACCTGCGTGTCATTGAAGAACGCCATGTAAACTACTTTACTTTATTGCTAAACGCGTTAGTCATAGAAGTAGAAGTAGTCGTTGGCGTGACAACTTCATGAAGACATGATGATGGATATCATGATGATGGAGATCATGGTGTCATGCCGGTGACAAGATGATCATGGAGCCCCGAAGATGAAGATCAAAGGAGCTATATGATATTGGCCATATCATGTCACCACTTTATATAATTGCCTGTGATGTTTATTATGTTTTATGCATCTTGTTTACTTAGAACGACGGTAGTAAATAAGATGATCCCTTATTAAAATTTCAAGAAAGTGTTCCCCCTAACTGTGCACCGTTGCAAAAGTTCGTCGTTTCGAAGCACCACGTGATGATCGGGTGTGATAGATTCTTACGTTCACATACAACGGGTGTAAGCCAGATTTACACATGCGAAACACTTAGGTTAACTTGACGAGCCTAGCATGTACAGACATGGCCTCGGAACACAAGAGACCGAAAGGTCGAGCATGAGTCGTATAGTAGATACGATCAACATGAAGATGTTCACCGATGATGACTAGTCCGTCTCACGTGATGATCGGACACGGCCTAGTCAACTCGGATCGTGTAACACTTAGATGACTAAGGGGATGTCAAATCTGAGTGGGAGTTCATTAAATAATTTGATTGGATGAACTTAATTATCATGAACTTAGTCTAAAATCTTTGCAAAATATGTCTTGTAGATCAAATGGCCAACGCTCATGTCAACATGAACTTCAACGCATTCCTAGAGAAAACCAAGCTGAAAGATGATGGCAGCAACTATAAGGATTGGGTCCGGAACCTTAGGATCATCCTCATAGCTGCCAAGAAAGCATATGTCCTTGAAGCACCGTTAGGTGACCCACCTGCTCTCCCAGCACTGCAAGACGATTTGAACGTTTGGCAGACACGTGCTGATGATTACTCCCTCGTTCAGTGCGGCATGCTTTACAGCTTAGAACCGGGGCTTCAAAAGCGTTTTGAGCAACACGGAGCATATGAGATGTTCGAGGAGCTGAAACTAGTTTTCCAAGCTCATGCCCGGGTCGAGAGATATGAAGTCTCCGACAAGTTCTATAGTTGTAAGATGGAGGAAAATAGTTCTGTCAGTGAGCATATACTCAAAATGTCTGGGTTGCACAACCCCCTGTCCCAGCTGGACATTAACCTCCCAGATGAGGTGGTCATTGACAGAATCCTTCAGTGGCTTCCACCGAGCTACAAGAGCTTTGTGATGAACTATAATATGCAGGGGATGGTGAAGACCATTCCTGAAGTATTTTCAATGCTGAAGTCGGCAGAGGTTGAAATCAAGAAAGAACATCAAGTGTTGATGGTCAATAAGACCACTAAGTTCAAGAAGGGCAAGGGTAAGAAGAACTTCAAGAAGGACGGCAAAGATGTTGCCGCGCCCGGTAAGCCAGTTGCCGGGAAGAAGTCAAAGAATGGACCCAAGCCTGAGACTGAGTGCTTTTATTGCAAGGGGAAGGGTCACTGGAAGCGGAACTGCCCCAAATACTTAGCGGATAAGAAGGCCGGCAACACTAAAGGTATATTTGATATACATGTAATTGATGTGTACCTTACCAGTACTCGTAGTAACTCCTGGGTATTTGATACCGGTGCCGTTGCTCATATTTGTAACTCACAGCAGGAGCTGCGGAATAAGCGGAGACTGGCGAAGGATGAGGTGACGATGCGCGTCGGGAATGGTTCCGAGGTCGATGTTATCGCCGTCGGCACGCTACCTCTACATTTACCTACAGGATTAGTTATAAACCTTAATAATTGTTATTTGGTGCCAAGTTTGAGCATGAACATTGTATCTGGATCTCGTTTGATACGAGATGGCTACTCATTTAAATCGGAGAATAATGGTTGTTCTATTTATATGAGAGATATGTTTTATGGTCATGCCCCTATGGTCAATGGTTTATTCTTAATGAATCTCGAGCGTAATGTTACACATATTCATAACGTGAATACCAAAAGAAGTAAAGTTGATAACGATAGTCCCACATACTTGTGGCACTGCCGCCTTGGTCACATTGGTGTCAAGCGCATGAAGAAGCTCCATGCTGATGGACTTTTGGAGTCTCTCGATTATGAATCATTTGACACATGCGAACCATGCCTCATGGGCAAAATGACCAAGACTCCGTTCTCCGGAACAATGGAGCGAGCAACCAACTTGTTGGAAATCATACACACCGATGTGTGCGGTCCAATGAGTGTTGAGGCTCGCGGAGGATATCGTTATGTTCTCACTCTCACTGATGACTTGAGTAGATATGGGTATGTCTACTTGATGAAACACAAGTCTGAGACCTTTGAAAAGTTCAAGGAATTTCAGAATGAAGTAGAGAATCAACATGATCGAAAGATAAAATTCTTACGATCGGATCGTGGAGGAGAATATTTAAGTCACGAATTTGGTACACACTTAAGAAAATGTGGAATCGTTTCACAACTCACGCCGCCTAGAACACCTCAGCGAAATGGTGTGTCCGAACGTCGTAATCGCACTCTATTGGATATGGTACGGTCTATGATGTCTCTTACCGATTTACCGCTATCATTTTGGGGATACACTCTAGAGACAGCTACATTCACTTTAAATAGGGCACCGTCTAAATCCGTTGAGACGACACCGTATGAATTATGGTTTGGGAAGAAACCTAAGCTGTCGTTTCTAAAAGTTTGGGGATGCGATGCTTATGTCAAGAAACTTCAACCTGAAAAGCTCGAACCCAAGTCGGAAAAATGCGTCTTCATAGGATACCCTAAAGTAACCATTGGGTATACCTTCTACTTAAGATCCGAGGGCAAGATCTTTGTTGCCAAGAACGGATCCTTTCTGGAAAAAGAGTTTCTCTCGAAAGAACTAAGTGGGAGGAAAGTAGAACTCGATGAAGTACTACCTCTTGAACAGGATAGCAGTGCAGCTCAGGAAAATGTTCCTGTGATGCCTACACCAACTGAAGAGGAAATTAATGATGATGATCAAGGTACTTCGGATCAAGTTGCTACTGAACTTCATAGGTCCACAAGGACACGTTCCGCACCAGAATGGTACGGCAACCCTGTCCTGGAAATCATGTTGTTAGACAACGATGAACCTTCGAACTATGAAGAAGCAATGGCGGGCCCAGATTCCAACAAATGGCTAGAAGCCATGAAATCCGAGATAGAATCCATGTATGAAAACAAAGTATGGACTTTGACTAACTTGCCCGATGATCGGCGAGCGATAGAAAACAAATGGATCTTTAAAAGGAAGACGGACGCGGATGGTAATGTCACCATCTATAAAGCTCGACTTGTCGCTAAGGGTTATCGGCAAGTTCAAGGGATTGACTATGATGAGACTTTCTCTCCCGTAGCGAAGCTTAAGTCTGTCCGAATCATGTTAGCAATTGCCGCATACTATGATTATGAGATATGGCAGATGGACGTCAAAACGGCATTCCTTAACGGGCATCTTAAGGAAGAACTGTATATGATGCAGCCGGAAGGTTTTGTCGATCCTAAGAACGCTGACAAAGTATGCAAGCTCCAGCGATCCATTTATGGGCTGGTGCAAGCATCTCGGAGTTGGAACATTCGCTTTGATGAGATGATCAAAGCATTTGGGTTTATGCAGACTTATGGAGAAGCCTGCGTTTACAAGAAAGTGAGTGGGAGCTCTGTAGCATGTCTCATATTATATGTAGATGACATACTTTTGACGGGAAATAATATAGAATTCTTGGACAGTATTAAGGCCTACTTGAATAAGTGTTTTTCAATGAAGGATCTTGGAGAAGCTGCTTACATATTAGGCATCAAGATCTATAGGGATAGATCAAGACGCCTCATAGGTCTTTCACAAAGCACATACCTTGATAAAATTTTGAAGAAGTTCAAAATGGATCAGTCCAAGAAAGGGTTCTTGCCTGTACTGCAAGGTGTGAGATTGAGCTTGGCTCAATGCCCGACCACGGCAAAAGATAAAGAAGAGATGAGCGTCATCCCCTATGCCTCAGCCATAGGATCTATTATGTATGCCATGTTGTGTACCAGACCTGATGTAAACCTTGCCGTAAGTTTGGTAGGAAGGTACCAAAGTAATCCCGGCAAGGAACACTGGACAGCGGTCAAGAATATCCTGAAGTACCTGAAAAGGACAAAGGACATGTTTCTCGTTTATGGAGGTGACGAAGAGCTCGTCGTAAAGGGTTACGTCGACGCTAGCTTCGACACAGATCTGGATGACTCTAAGTCACAAACCGGATACGTGTATATGTTGAATGGTGGAGCAGTAAGCTGGTGCAGCTGCAAGCAGAGCGTCGTGGCGGCATCTACATGTGAAGCGGAGTACATGGCAGCCTCGGAGGCAGCGCATGAAGCTATTTGGGTGAAGGAGTTCATCACCGACCTAGGAGTCATACCCAATGCGTCGGGGCCGATCAAACTCTTCTGTGACAACACTGGAGCTATTGCCCTTGCCAAGGAGCCCAGGTTTCACAAGAAGACCAGGCACATCAAGCGTCGTTTCAACTCCATCCGCGAAAATGTTCAAGATGGAGACATAGATATTTGCAAAGTACATACGGATCTGAATGTCGCAGATCCGTTGACTAAACCTCTCTCGCGAGCAAAACATGATCAACACCAGAACTCTATGGGTGTTCAATTCATCACAATGTAACTAGATTATTGACTCTAGTGCAAGTGGGAGACTGTTGGAAATATGCCCTAGAGGTAATAATAAAAGAGTTATTATTATATTTCCTTGTTCATGATAATTGTCTTTTATTCATGCTATAACTGTATTATCCGGAAATCGTAATACACGTGTGCATACATAGACCATAACATGTCCCTAGTGAGCCTCTAGTTGACTAGCTCGTTGGTCGACAGATAGTCATGGTTTCTGACTATGGACATTAGATGTCATTGACAACGGGATCACATCATTAGGAGAATGATGTGATGGACGAGACCCAATCCTAAGCATAGCACAAGATCGTGTAGTTCGTTTTGCTAGAGCTTTTCCAATGTCAAGTATCTCTTCCTTAGACCATGAGATCGTGTAACTCCCGGGTACCGTAAGAGTGCTTTGGGTGTACCAAACGTCACAACGTAACTGGGTGACTATAAAGGTGCACTACAGGTATCTCCGAAAGTGTCCGTTGGGTTGACACGGATCGAGACTGGGATTTGTCACTTCGTATGATGGAGAGGTATCTCTAGGCCCACTCGGTAATGCATCATCACAATGAGCTCAAAGTGATCAAGTGTTTGGTCACGGGATCATGCATTACGGTACGAGTAAAGTGACTTGTCGGTAACGAGACTGAACGAGGTATTGGGATACCGACGATCGAGTCTCGAGCATGTAACGTACCGAATGACAAAGAGAATTGTATACGGGGTTGTTCTAATCCTCGACATCGTGGTTCATCCGATGAGATCATCGAGGAGCATGTGGGAGCCAACATGGGTATCCAGATCCCGCTGTTGGTTATTGCCCGAGAGCCGTCTCGGTCATGACTGCGTGTCTCCCGAACCCGTAGGGTCTACACACTTAAGGTTCGGTGACGCTAGGGTTGTATGAATATGAGTATGCAGTATACCGAATGTTGTTCGGAGTCCCGGATGAGATCCCGGACGTCACGAGGAGTTTCAGAATGGTCCGGAGGTAAAGAATTATATATAGGAAGTGGTATTTCGGCCATCGGGATAGTTTCGGGGTCACCCGGTATTGTACCGGGACCACCGGAAGGGTCCCGGGGGTCCACCGGGTGGGGCCACCCATCCCGGAGGGCCCCATGAGCTGAAGTGGGAGGGGAGCCAGCCCATAGTGGGCTGGTGCACCCCCTAGGCCCTCCCCCTGCGCCTAGGGTTGAAACCCTAGGGTGGGGGGGCGCACCACATGCCTTGGGGGGCACTCCTCCCCCCTTGGCCGCCGCCCCCTTGGGAGATTGAATCTCCCAGGGCCGCCCCCCCTGGGGGCCTATATAAAGGGAGGGGGGAGAGGGGCAGCCACACCCTGAAGTCCTGGCGCCCCCTCCCCCTACTACACCTCTTCCTCCTCCATCACGTGCTTGGCGAAGCCCTGCCGGAGTGCTGCTGTTCCACCACCACCACGCCGTTGTGCTGCTGCTGGAGCCATCATCATCAACCTCTCCTTCCCCCTTGCTGGATCAAGAAGGAGGAGACGTCACACGCTCCGTACGTGTGTTGAACGCGGAGGTGCCGTCCGTTCGGCGCTAGGATCTCCGGTGATCTGAATCACGGCGAGTACGACTCCATCATCACCGCTCCCTCTAATGCTTCCGTACGCGATCTACAAGTGGTATGTAGATGCAAACTCACTCCCTTGACTCGTTGCTTAGATGAACTCATAGATGGATCTTGGTGAAACCGTAGGAAAAATTTTAATTTTCTGCAACGTTCCCCAACAGCCAGCGATGCCTCCCATGCCGCCAATGCCACCGCATCCCAGGCCGCCAATGCCACCGCCACCCATGCCTCCCATGCCACCGCCAACCATGGTTCTTTTTTGGACCAAGACTTCTTCATGGGCAAGATTGACGTACTCCTTTTGCTTCTCATCGAGGGTAGATGTGTCCATGAAGAACAAGTACTTCTCCCATTCCAACAACCTAGCTCGCTCCTCCATGGCCACCTTCCTCTCCTCCAATGCCACCTTCCTCTCCTCGGCCGCCACCCTCCTCTCCTCGGTCGCGGCATCTTGGTTCCTTGTCATCTTCCTCGCCTCGTTTGCTTCCTTTCTTGCCTTCCCAATAGCTTCCATAGCATTTTCGAGCTCGTCATCTCCTTTCCTCTTTCTTCTTTTCTTTTTGCGTCTTTCTTGCACCCATCCAGTCTTTTTGGCTTGGAGTATGAAACTGAGTTGTTGTAGGGCTTCTCTTGTCATCATCATTTGATGCCTCCTCATCATCATCATCCAAATCTATAGTTTGCTTGCGTTTGTTGCTCTCATCATCATCATCATCATCGATACCAGCACGGGGCTTCCATTTCTCATCATCCTTCAATCATTCATAGCAACGAGGCAAGGTAAATGGTCTCCCTTTCTTGATCTTCTCTTTCTTGGTCTTCTTCTCCTCTACTTTGAACAAGTTTTGTGCAATACTAAGCTAAATACAAAAAAACAAAATAGCACTACAAACACCAAGAAGAAGCATGATGAACATGGAAGAAAATGGCACTTACCCTATCTCTATCATTAGTGCCACTTGGGTTCAACTTGTCAACTGCCTTGAGTGCGGCCACCCACTTTTGACAATCTCGGTTGATTGTTGACCACCGGGAGCGAAGAGATCTTCCAGAGCGGTCAATTCAACTTTTGTTGTGTACATCAAAATGTTCCTTCATCCGGAGCCAATATGCATCTCTACTTTGATCCACCCAACGAAGGGATCCCTCAACACTTCCAACCAATTATTGCATAGCAAGATGTCTTCTTCCATGATGTAGTTGCCCCCTCTTCCTTTCGGTGCATTGACGATGCCCTCACCATCCTTGTCCACCTCAAACTCATGATCATCGAAATGCATCTCATTGGTTTGAGACCAACGAGAATGGTTGGAGCCAACACCCATAGTTGACATATATGCCTCATCATTGAAACTACAATGTATATACAACGGAGCAAATAAGCTATCCATATGTCACTACTAGGGAAAAGCCTATACACATGATCTTACCAGTAGCGAGTTTTAAAATAAGGCGCTGCTGCAATTTATCAGTAGCGCGCTTCACCAGAACTCACTGCTGAAAGAAAAGTAACAGTAGCGCGCCACCTCTAAGACACGCTACTGCTACAATTCCCACGACCCCGCCATGGAGCTAGTTATAGCAGCAGCGCGTTAAATATAAGGGCACTACTGCTAGGTAGTTTAGCAGTAGCGCATTTACGTGCACCGCGCTACTGCTAAAACTAGCTATCTCACCACCCACTCTCCTCTCTATCCGATCCACA
>NC_041387.1:28050999-28056402 GCF_002162155.2 Triticum dicoccoides
GGCCGCCGTCGCCTACCCCTCCTCCCTCTGCGCTGCCGTCACCTCCTCCTCCTCACTGGACTCGATACCGCCCTCCTCCTCCGTCCTCCCTAGACTCGCCGTCGGCCGGCCCTCTCGAGCTCCGCCCTTCCTCCTCCGTCCTACTCTCTCCTCCCTCCTCTAGTCGCCCCTCCTTCTCCCTCCTCCCTCCTCCATCCTCCATCCACAACCCCTCCTGTCGTGGTTCTAAGTCTGACAGTAGAATGGGGGGTAAGTATGGAAAGGCAAGGTCCTAGCTATGGAGTAGTTGTACACACGGGTGTTTAGCGAGTTCAGGCCCTTCTCTGAGGAAGTAACAGCCCTACGTCTCGGAGCCCGGAGGCGGTCGTCTGATCTCTGTGTATATGAGTTACACGGGTGCGAACCTTTCTACCAGTGGAGGGGGGTGGCTTATATAGAGGACGCCAGGACCCCAGCCAGCCCACGTAGAGGAGGGTTAAAGTACATTAAGACTAGGCGTTACTAGTAACGCCCTACATAAAGTGTCATCATGACCATTAAGACTATTCAATTACAGACCGTTTGGATGTAGAGTAGATCCTGAACTTCTGATGGTCGAGTGCATCTTCATGGTCGAGTGTCTTCTAGCCAGTCGAGTGGAGTCTCCCTTGGTCGAGTGGAACTTCTCTTGGTCGACTGGAAGGTAGCTTCGTATGATGATGTCCTTGGGCATGGTATCCTAGATAGGTCCATGACCCTACCCTAGGTACATAACCTCATCATTAGCCCCCGAATGGATCGAGGTTCGAGTGAGGAAGGAGTTGACGATCTTCTCCGACTTGTTTACTGTACTTTGGTTATGTCGTATCTTGGATCGGCGATTCTTCTTTCGGCGTTGGCGTCGACTTTTACTTCAGTCGCCTTGATCCATTCTTATCTTTTGTCGAGTGAACTTTTGAACTTTGGTGAACTTCCGAGCGACGGATCGCGGGAAGGATATCGTCTGACAGATTGATCTACTGTTAGCGGATTTTGCGGGATCTGAAATTTGGGAAGCGTGCGAAGCGGGGCGATCCGCGGCAATCGGGCAGGATAAGGCATGGACGCCTCGATTTCCGCGCCGCCTTTTTCGCCACGTATCGTACGTGTGCGACTGTTTCGGGATGTGACAGATCTGCTCGGACCCACTCGTCAGCCACTCGGAAGCGCCCTTATATAAAGCGTCGGGGGTGAGTTTTTGAACAGTGCCTCCCCATTCTCCTCTCTTCCCTCTCTGCCTCCGCCCATGGCGCCTGCTCCTACCTCCGCCTTATCCACCTCTTGAGCGCTTCGCCGGCGATAATGGTGAAGGAGAAGACGGCGGCTCTAGAGCGCGCGAAGAAGGCGACGGCGACGGGGCAAGTGAAGGGGAGACCGTCCAGTCGGGGCGGATCTTTGTCGAGGTCCCGCCTACCGAAGGGTTGGGTCCAAGGGGATTGGATCCGCTCGACCATCACTGGGAAGGACCTCGACGACCTGGCTGATGAGGGACTGATCCCCCACGGGTCAGCGAGGCTCCCGGGGTCCGAGTGTCAACCGCAGCCGCAGGAGGGTGAGTGTGTTCTCTTAGCCACTCACATAGATCGTGGTTTTTCTCTGCTGCCGAGTGTGTTCTTCCGTGGGTTTCTGAATTTCTTTGGGGCGCAACTCCACCATTTCAATCCCAATTCCATCGCCTATCTTGCTGCCTTTGTGTCCATGTGCGAGAACTTCCTGGGTTGTCGACCGCATTGGGGTCTCTTCAAGCACATATTCACCTGTCGTTCGCAGACAGTAAAAAAGGCGAGTCCGGGTGATGAGAGGACCAAGGTTATACAGATGTGCGGGGGTCTTGGGATTCAGTTGAGGAATAAGAGCACTTTCCCGGCCATGACCCTTCCTGAGTCGGTCAGAGGGTGGCAGTCAACTTGGTTCTACTGCCAAGACGAGTCGACGCCGGGGCAGTCGACTGGTCTCCCTCCATTCTCCATGGACCGAGTGGACAAACCGTCTTCTCTGAAGGTGCTTCCTGAGGAGAAAGCCGAGGTAAAAATGTTTGTGGAGCGCGTGGTCCAACTCGTTTGGGACGGAGTGACGGGCATGGATCTTCTGGAAGTCTTCCTTAGGCGGTGTATCCAACCGCTCTAGTACCGAGGCCACCCGATGTGGCTGTACTGCGGTACTGAAGACACCACTCGGGTCCATCCAGAGGCAGTCGACGACGCCACGCTGGAGAGGTGGGTGGCCGCCATCACAGGGAACAAGGACAACCCTCGAGGGGCGAGGAGGATCCCGCCACTCGACTGTACCTATACGCCGGACAAGGTATGGCCGCTTATCTCCAAGTGTAATTTTGTTTTATCCATTCTGCTTTGCCGCAAATTGGTCGATTGATCTTTGTTTTGCTTTGTTGCTTGTCTGACAGGCCACCACTGAATTGTACTCGATGCCCAATGGGGCGCAGACGCCGACTGAGGAGGGGGAAGGAAGCGGGGGCGAAAGCTCGGAGGAGTGGGATTCGAATGCTGACGACGACGACGAGGGTGACGACTCTGGTGAGGAGGAAGAAGAGGAGGAGGAGGAGGAAGTTGCACCTCCCCGCTCGGAAAGACGCTTGAAGCTTGCCCATGATCCAGCGACTGAGCGGGGTAAGGGGGTCGCAACCGCTTCCCAGTCGACCAAGCGCCCTCGGACCACTTCTCCGGTGCCGACTGAGAAGGCTCCAAAGCAATCTCGAGTGGTACCGTCGAAGCCCGCAAAGGTCTTGCCGAAGATGAAGATGGTGATCCCCACTATCTCAGGGTAATGGTAGTTTTGAGCTTTCCCTGTTTCATGAACTTGTTCTTGGTCGACTCATGGGCCAATCGACTGACTTTTGGAACTGCAGCGCTGCTACTTCCGATACTTCGGCCAAGGCTGAAGACCACGAGATGGAGGATGCTGCTACCTCGCAACCTGGTATGATTCTTGTGATGCCGTTTTCAGTCGACTGACTTATTGTCTCTAATTTTGATTCTTTCTGCAGCTTCATCTAACATTGTTATTGACCTTCCTGACAACGACGAAGAAGAACCACCGAGGCAAAGGAGGAGCAAGAAAACGCCTGCTGGCAAGGCGACTCGAGATGTGCCAGCACCCGAGACGTTGGTCATGGAGGGAGACAATGTCACTCGACCCACCGTAACCTTCGCGGTGCCGTTGACGAGTGCTCGCCCTTCGTCGTCGAGTGCTGCTCAACCCTCGCTTTTCTCCACCTACCCCATTCCAGAAGACCAAGCCAGTGCTGCTAGAGAAGCGATACGCCAAGCGGGGGTCATGATGGAGCAAGTGAAGGCAATTCGAGAAGCCAGCCAGGCAGTCTATGACGCCAGTTCGGCACTCCAGAGTAATGTTCAGGTCAGTCGGTCATTGCATGTTCTTCTTTCTGAAATTCCTAGAGTTTGTCCTACACCCACTGGGTGTGTGTCGATTGAAATTCCGGATTAGTGGGGGCACGCCGAGTGCACCCACTGGGTGTAGTCCCCAAGGCTATGGTGGACTGCTGGCAGTCGACCATAGTCTTTATGCTTTTGAGTTTTTCTTTACTCGACAAGGTCGAATAAATTCATAGACCGGTGGGGGCACGCTGAGTGCACCCACTGGGTGTAGTCCCCGAGACTGTGGTCGACTGCTGGCAGTCGACTATAGTCTAAAGAACATTGCCTCTTTTTTTTTGTTGGTCGACTGGTCGACTCTTGATGAAACTAGTGGGGGCACGCTGAGTGCACCCACTGGGTGTAGTCCCCGAGACTATGGTCGAATGTTTGCATTCGGCCGTAGTCTTAGAAACGCTATGATTTTTCCTTACTCACTCGGAAGTGAATTTTCTTTGACGTCTGTTGATTGGTTCTTCGTAGAAATCCTATGACCTTGCGGCTCGTTATACTGAGTTGGAGAACAAACACATTCAGCTCGAGCTCGATCTGAAACTGGCCCAAGAGAACTTGACGAAGGCGAAGGAGGAAGCTAAAGGTATGCTTGGTGAGGCCTTTGACGACTGCCTTTGCCTCTCACTTGTTTCCGAATCTAATCTCACTGTAACTTTGTTGGCAAAGTGAGGGACGCCCTGAAGAAACAAGAGCTTGACTTGGCTGAAATGCAAAAAACTACTTTAGAGAAGACCAGGCTAGCGGATGAGAAGCTGGCTTCAGTGACTAAGCTTGAAGAAGAAAACACCAATCTGAAAGCTGCTCTCGATGCTGCCAACCAGGAGGTCACTCGACTGAAAAGCGACAAGACCACCCTGAACGACAGGGCCAGTGAGTTGAAGAGAAAGAAGAATGATCTAGAGGCTTATCTGGGTGGACTCGCCAAGAAGTTGTTCCCCATGCTTGAAGGTAATCCTTTGTATCAAACAAATATTTCAATTGTAACCTCTGACTGTTTGTCTTGACTCGGTGGTTGTGCTTGCAGAATTTTGTCAGAACTTTGAAGAGGATACTGGTCGACTGGAAGTGAACCTGGACCCCATCAACTCTCCTGTGAAAGATGAAGTCGCCATGAACGTGCTCCGACTTGAATCTCGTGTTGCTGCCGTCATCGATTATCTCGCAAGGCTGAAGGTCGCAACTTCCCGCATTGACACAACACTCTGGCCAAGAGAGACACTCCAGAACGACCTCGAGTCTCTGATGACTCGACTGAACGAGGTCCCAAGTCGAGTGCAAGAGTGGAAGAAATCTTCGGCCAGGTGCGGCGCGGATGTTGCTCTATCTCTGGTCCGCGTTCACTGCAAGGATGCACGAGAGGACAAGCTGGTGGCTCTCAGGGTGGCCAACACCAAGAAGCACGATTTCAGATCTTTCATGGAGACCTTCATTGCCGCTGCCACTCGGATTGCAGATGGAATTGATCTGGACAAGTTTGTGGCACCTCCCAGCCCTCCACAGGAGGGGTAAAAAACTTCTGAGCTTGATACTTTAAATTTGCCTCGGTATGCCGAGTGGGTTTTGTAACCGATAAACCTTAACAGGCTTAGCGCCTGAGCACTTTCGGTTCCGTTAGGTATTATCCGAACTTGGGTTCGTCACTGAATATGCTCGCATTTGGTTTGAGGCGTCCTTTGCAGGTTGAAGCAAAGCGCTTATTACCATCGGCTTGCATCCTAATTCACTTAGGCGAGGACTGGGCTGTAGCTAAGACTCCGAGTGAGAGGTTTACCCTCCACTTGGTAGGATTTTAGATACTTAGGCGAGCACTGGGCTGCAGCTAAGCCCCCAAGTGGGAGGTTTGCTCTCCACTCGGTAGGATTTTAGAAACTTAGGCGAGCACTGAGCTGCAGCTAAGCCCCCAAGTGGGAGGTCTGTTCTCCACTCGGTAGGGTTTCAGATACTTAGGCGAGCACTGGGCTGCAGCTAAGCCCCCGAG
>NC_041387.1:28056722-28057305 GCF_002162155.2 Triticum dicoccoides
AGTGGGAGGTATGCTCTCCACTCGGTAGGGTTTCAGATACTTAGGCGAGCACCGGGCTGCAGCTAAGCCCCCGAGTGAGAGGTCTGCTCTTCACTCGGTAGGATTTCAGATACTTAGGCGAGCACTAAGCTGTAGCTAAGCCCCCGAGTGAGAGGTCTGCTCTTCACTCGGTAGGATTTTAGATACTTAGGCGAGCACTGAGCTGCAGCTAAGCCCCGAGTGAGAGGTCTGCTCTTCACTCGGTAGGATTTTAGATACTTAGGCGAGCACTGGGCTGCAGCTAAGCCCCCGAGTGAGAGGTCTGCTCTTCACTCGGTAGGATTTTTGAATTGGTGGCGCAGCTCGGAAGGAGAGGGTAGCAGTCGACCTGCACCTCGTCCTCCTTGCGGAACGCATGTTGTACTTGTACTTAGGCGAGTTCTTGGACTACAGCTAAGCCTCCGAGTGGAAGGCTGGCTTACCACTCGGTAGGATTTTATTTATCTTAGGCGAGTACTTGACTGCAGCTAAGCCTCCGAGTGAAAGGCTGGCTTACCACTCGGTAGGATTGTATTTATCTTAGGCAAGTACTTGGACTGCAGCT
>NC_041387.1:28057653-28074181 GCF_002162155.2 Triticum dicoccoides
AGCTAAGCCTCCGAGTGGAAGGCTGGCTTACCACTCGGTAGGATTTTATTTATCTTAGGCGAGTACTTGGACTGCAGCTAAGCCTCCGAGTGGAAGGCTGGCTTACCACTCGGTAGGATTTTATTTATCTTAGGCGAAACGGATTTCGCAGCTAAGCCTCCGAGTGGAAGGCTAGCTTACCACTCGGTGGGATTTTATTTATCTTAGGCGAAACGGATTTCGCAGCTAAGCCTTCATGTGGGAGACTGACTCACCACTCGGTTAGGATTTGTTTTTACAGACTTAGGCGAATCGGATTCGCAACTAAGCCACCCACTGGGGGATTGTTTTATATGGACAAAAGTAATAACAATCACTGGGAAAACTATAAAGCTCTTGTCTTTGATAAATAAACTACAGGAGTACTTTTATTACAACTCATCCGAGTGAATACTTAAGTGTAAAAGGGGCGGAGAAGCTCCGCGTTCCAAGCTCGGGGCTCGTTGATCTGATGCTCGACATTGTAAAGACGGTATGCTCCATTGTGGAGAACCTTGGTGATGATGAAGGGACCTTCCCAAGAAGGAGCAAGCTTGTGTGGTTTCTGCTGGTCCACTCGGAGAACTAAATCTCCTTCCTGGAAGGCTCGACTCTTCACGTTTTTGGCGTGGAAGCGACGCAAGTCTTGTTGATAAATGGTCGATCTGATCAGAGCCATCTCTCTTTCTTCCTCTAAAAGGTCGACTGCGTCCTGCCGCGCTTGTTCTGCTTCAGCTTCGGTGTAGAGCTCGACTCAGGGAGCGTTGTGGAGAAGATCACTCGGCAAGACTGCTGCAGCTCCGTAGACCAAGAAGAATGGAGTTCTTCCAGTCGACCGGTTGGGTGTGGTCCTCAACCCCCAAAGCACCGAGGGAAGTTCGTTAACCCATGCACCAGCCGCATGCTTGAGATCACGCATCAAACGGGGTTTCAACCCTTTGAGAATTAAACCGTTGGCTCGTTCTGCCTGTCCATTCGTCTGTGGATGGGAAACTGAAGCATAGTCGACTCGCGTGCCTTGAGTCGTGCAGAAAGCTCTAAATTCTTCAGAATCGAAGTTTGACCCGTTATCAGTAATGATGCTGTGCGGGACTCCATATCTGAATATCAGTTCTCGGATGAAGCTGACAGCGGTACCAGCATCGAGGTTCTTGATGGGTTTGGCCTCAATCCACTTGGTAAACTTGTCGACTGCTACCAGCACATGTGTGAAACCGCTTCTTCCTGTTCTCAACGGGCCAACCATATCCAAACCCCATACAGCAAAGGGCCAGACAAGTGGTATGGTCTTTAAGGCTGAGGCAGGCTTGTGTGACATATTGGAGTAAAATTGACATCCCTCACATTTGTCGACTATCTCCTTCGCCATTCATTCGCTCTGGGCCAATAAAAACCAGCTCGGTATGCTTTGGCCACGATGGTCCGAGAAGACACATGATGGCCACAGGTCCCCGAGTAGATGTCGTTGAGAATCATTCGACCTTCCTCTGGTGTTATGCATTTCTGGCTGACTCCAGTCGCACTTTCTCTGTACAACTGACCTCTCATGACGGTGAAGGCTTTGGACCGGCGGACGATCTCTCGAGCTTCTTCTTCATTCTCGGGGAGTTCCTTCCTCAAAATATAGGCGATGTAGGGCACTGTCCAATCGGGAGTGATGACCAAACTTCCATGATCAAGTCGACCACCGCTCGGACCTCGACTTCAGTCGGATCTGTGGCGCTTTTAGGCTGCGGGGCTTCTTCAGTGAAAGGATCCTCTTGAACCATGGCGTGTAGACATGTTCCAAAAACACGCCACTCGGAATGGCTTCCCTCTTGGAACCTATCTTTGCCAAGTCATCGGCTGCTTGATTTTTCAGTCGGGGAACGTGATGGAGTTCTAACCCTTCGAATTTCTTTTCAAGCTTCCTCACTGCATTGCAGTATCCAGTCATGGCCGGGCTTCTCACGTCCCACTCCTTCATCACCTGATTGACCACCAAATCTGAGTCGCCGTAAACCATAAGGCGATGGACGCCGAGTGAAATGGCCATGCGCAACACATACAACAGTGCTTCATATTCTGCTTCATTGTTGGAGGAATCAAAGTGGATCTGGAGCACATATCTGAGCTTATCTCTTTGGGGAGAAACCAAAACTACCCCAGCACCAGAACCATTTAACATCTTAGAGCCATCAAAGAACATGGTCCAATGCTCCGAGTGAACTTGAGTCGGCTGCTGCTGTTCAATCCACTCGGCAAGGAAATCTGCTATAGCCTGGGACTTGATGGCTTTCTTTGCCTCAAATTTGATATCAAGTGGAAGGAGTTCAATCGCCCATTTAGCCACTCGACCAGTTGCATCTTTGTTATGCAGAATCTCTGACAATGGTGCGTCGCTGACGACTGTAATGTCATGATCAGAGAAATAATGGGCAACCTTCTTCATGGTCATATAGATCCCATATACGAGCTTCTGATAATGAGGATATCTTTGCTTCGATGGGGTCAAAACTTCAGAGAGATAATATACTGGGCGCTGAACTTTGAAGGTTTTCCCTTCTTCTTCCCGCTCGACCGTAAGTACTGTACTGACGATTGTCCTGTGGCTGCAATATAAAGCAACAGAGGCTCTTTGCTGATTGGAGCAGCAAGCACCGGCTGGGTGGAGAGCAGAGTTTTTAACTCGGCAAACGCTGCATCAGCTTCTGGACTCCACTCGAACTTGTCTGCCTTCTTCATCAGTCGGTAAAGGGGCAACGCCTTTTCACCGAGGCGAGAGATGAATCGACTTAACGCGGCCAAGCATCCAGTAAGCTTCTGGACATCGTGCACACGCATGGGGCGTTTCATTCGGAGTATGGTGCCAACTTTTTCTGGGTTAGCATCGATTCCTCATTCGGAAACAAGAAAACCGAGTAACTTCCCGCCAGGTACTCCGAATGTGCACTTTGAAGGATTGAGCTTGATATCATACCTCCTGAGATTGGCAAATGTTTCAGCTAAGTCAGTCAACAGGTCGGAACCCTTTCACGACTTGACCACGATATCATCCATGTATGCTTCCACATTCCGACTGATTTGAGTGAGTAAACACTTTTGAATCATTCTCATGAACGTGGCTCCGGCATTCTTGAGGCCGAATGGCATGGTGATATAGCAGAAGAACCCGAATGGGGTGATGAAAGATGTTTTGATTTCGTCGGGCCCATACAGACGGATCTGATGATACCCGGAATAAGCATCTAGAAAAGACAATCTCTCGCACCCTGCGGTCGAGTCGACAATTTGGTCGATGCGAGGGAGAGGAAAATGATCTTTCGGGCAGGCCCGATTGATATGTTTGAAATCAATGCACATACGAAGGGAAATGTCCTTTTTGGGAACCATAACGACATTGGCGAGCCACTCGGAGTGGTATATCTCTCGGATGAACTCTGCTGCAAGGAGTCGAGCCACCTCTTCGCCAATGGCCTTTTTCTTCTGAATGGCGGACCGTCGAAGATGTTCTTTAACAGGTTTTGCCTTTGAATCGACTCTAAGGCGATGCTCAGCCAGTCCCCTGGGAACACCTGGCATGTCAGCTGGCTTCCATGCGAAGATGTCCCAGTTCTCACGGAGGAACTGGATGAGCGCTTCTTCCTATTTAGAGTCGAGTGTAGTGGAAATATGGGTCGGAGCTGCATTGGGATCAGTCGGGTGGATGTGAACTGGCTTCGTCTCACCGGACGACTGAAATGCTGACTCTGTGGCGGGCTTCTTGGCCCGCAGTGAATCACTCGGATCTACATTCTTCTTGTATTCCTCTAGCTCTATCACTATTATCTGGTCATCCGCAATCTTTGAGCCTTTCTGGAAACACTCTTCTGCTTTCTTCCGGTTACCAGTGACGGTGATCACGCCTTTGGGGCCAGGCATCTTTAACTTGAGGTACACATAACATGGTCGAGCCATGAAGCGGGCGTAGGTTGGTCTTCCCAAGATAGCGTGGTAGGCGCTCTGGAAATCCACCACTTCAAATGTCAGCTTCTCTTTGCGAAAATGCTTCGAGTCGCCGAACACCACATCTTCGAGTGACTCAGCCTTCTTTCCTGGGATGACTCCGTGAAAACTCATGTTGCTGGAGCTGAGCCTGGACATCGGAATGCCCATTCCCTTGAGCGTCTCTGCATACAATATATTCAACTCGTTGCCGCCATCCATCAATACCTTCATCAGTCGAGTGCCTTCGACGACCGGGTCGACCACCAGTGCTTGCCTCCCAGGGGTGGCAATATGAGTAGGATGGTCCGACTGGTCGAAAGTAATGGGAGTTTGCGACCATCTCAGATAGTTTGGTGTCGCCGGTGCGACCATATTGACTTCTTGGTTGATCACTTTCAGTCGACTTTTGCTCTCTACATCAGCAAAAATCATCAGAGTGGAGTTGACATGAGGGTACTCTCCATCACTGTCCTGCTTGTCCTCAGCCTTGTCCGACTCCTTCTCTTTGTCCTTCGGCTGTTTCCCTTGGAACTGCTGGATTAAGAGCCGGCACTGGCGAGTGGTATGTTTTGGGTAGATGAAGTTACCCTCTTCGTCTTTCTTCGTGTGGATATGACACGGCAGGTCCATCACATCATTACCCTCCTTGTCTTTTACCTTCTTGGGGTTCCAAGATCCTTTGGGCTTCCCTTTAAATTTGCCCTGTGTCACGGCTAGAGCCTCTCCAGGAGCTGCTGGCTCGGCCTTCCGTTTTTGCTTCCGACTGGAGTTTCCTTTATCCGACTGACTCGGCTTGTACTTGCCGCTCCGGAGTCAGTCCTCTTCTTCGCCGTTGGCGTACTTGGTGGCTATTTCCATCATCCGACTCAGGGTCATGCCTCCAGTTTGACCAAACTTCAGGCTCAACTCTCTGTTCTTGACGCCCTCTTTGAAGGCGCAAACCGCTTGATGGTCCGACACATTCTCTACAGTGTGATGCAAAGTGATCCACCTATAGATGTAATCCCTCAGTGTTTCACTCGACTTTTGTACACAAACTTGTAGCTCAGTCAATCCAGTAGGTCGCTTGCAAGTTCCCTCAAACGTCCTGATGAACACTCGAGAAAGATCTTCCCAGGTGTAAATGCTGCTGGGAGCTAACTGATTCAACCATGCCCTGGCTGAACCCCCTAGCATAAGTGGCAAATGTTTCATGGCCACCTCATCATTACCGCCACCAATCTGAATAGCCACTCGGTAGTCTTCGATCCAAGTTTCAGGCTTAGACTCTCCGGTGAACTTATTCACCCCAGTCGCCAACCTGAAGTTGGGGGGTATCACTGCGGTTCTGATCGCTCTGCTGAAACATTCTGGACCTGAAACATGGACTCGGCTGCTTGTGGGAACATCTCTGTCATGACCACCTCTATGAGCTCTGTTTCGGTCGACCAAACCTTGCACGATGATGGATCTCGCGTCAAAGCCTGGCTCTCTAGGGTCGACTGGAGCTCTCCGCCCAACACTAAGCTGGCGTCTGTCATCTTGCTGCCGGTGGGCGTTAGACCCACTTCTCGGAGGAGGAGTGGGCACTCGACGCATGTCATCACGATCAAATCGATCATCATAGTGGTCCCGCCGGCCTTCACGTCCCATGCGCCTCGGAGGCGACCTTGGACTGTGAGCCGACTGAACAGTATTCGCAGCGACAGATCGATTGTGAATCATGTTACATGACTGTGACACAGCTGAATTCTGATCTCCTGCTGCCCGGAGCAAATCTCTGATCTGCATCAAGCCTCTTCCAGCCTCTGACTGAGAGGGCTGAATTGACTCCGCTATGCGGGCTGCAGCTGCCAAATTCTGAATTGGGGTTCGATATACCTGAGTATGTTGCGGAAAGAGCTGACGTCGATTGGAGTTAGTCGCTCGTTGACGCGCACGCTCATTGAGTGCTCGCTGAAGGTTCTCCAGTCGAGTGCGTTCAACCAGGTTGGCTAAACGCGCCTCTTCCAGGGCACGAGCCTCAGGAGTTTCTCCTGCAATGGGAGTATGCAGGGCATCCATGTTCCGGCGGCGAAGTTCTTCCCTCTGCTGGGAAGTGAGCGGCTCGGGTTGGTACTCTTCATGGGCTTGAGCAGGGTTGTCCTCGTCGTCCATCCCGTCGCCGCGGGGGAAACCGGGAGGACTACGGGGCCCGTTGACCATCAGGACCTTCGCCGCCGGATCACTGCTATCGCACTCGGATGCAGTCTCTACGGAGCCAGTCGAACAGGCCGTAGAGAGATTCGTCGGGCTCAATCGCCGCGACTTGGGTGGTGGCCGATTGGCGAGCCACTACGTGTCTCACCCATCGTTGGAGCCTCGATCGACCGGAGCGCTTGCGCTGGCGGGAGACAGGGAGGGAGGACAGCGCAGGAGTCGACCGGTATGGGGTCGACGGCTGCCGCAGCAAGACGCCGCGGACACACGCCCGAAAGTGCGTCGCCCCGCGGACGGGGAGCGCGTCGATGTCGAGTGGTGCCTCCTGGAGCCAAGCGGAGTCGTCGGCGATGAAAGTGAGCGCGCCGAGACGGATCTCGTGGCCCTCGACCAGAGCTCCGCCGGAAACCATGATGAAGGCGATCGGACAAATTGCAACTTCTCCAAAAAAGTCGCTAAGACACCTGCCCCACGGTGGGCGCCAACTGTCGTGGTTCTAAGTCTGACAATAGAATGGGGTGTAAGTATGGAAAGGCAAGGTCCTAGCTATGGAGTAGTTGTACACACGGGTGTTTAGCGAGTTCAGGCCCTTCTCTGAGGAAGTAACAGCCCTACGTCTCGGAGCCCGGAGGCGGTCGACTGATCTCTGTGTATATGAGTTACTGGGGTGCGAACCTTTCTACCAGTGGAGGGGGTGGCTTATATAGAGGACGCCAGGACCCCAGCCAGCCCACATAGAGGAGGGTTAAAGTACATTAAGGCTGGGCGTTACTGGTAACGCCCTACATAAAGTGTCATCATGACCATTAAGACTATTCAATTACAGACCGTTTGGATGCAGAGTAGATCCTGAACTTCTGATGGTCGAGTGCATCTTCATGGTCGAGTGTCTTCTAGCCAGTCGAGTGGAGTCTTCCTTGGTCGAGTGGAACTTCTCTTGGTCGACTGAAAGGTAGCTTCGTATGATGATGTCCTTGGGCATGGTATCCTAGATAGGTCCATGACCCTACCCTAGGTACATAACCTCATCACCTTCTCCCTACTACATTTTGATTTAGTAGGCTAGGTCATATGCAACATTTTGATTTAGTTCATATGATTTAGTTGACTTAGTAGGTTAGTTGATTTAGAACATTTTGATTTTGTTGATTTAGTAGGCAAGTTGATCTAGTAGGCTAGTTGATTTAGTTGATTTATAGAACATTTTGATTTATTGATTTAGTAGGCAAGTTGATTTAATAGGCTAGTTGATTTAGTTGATTTATTATAGAACATTTTGATTTAGTTAATTTAGTATGCTAGTTGCCTCATCATTGAAACTACAATGTATATACAATGAAGCAAATAAGCTATCCATATGTGTATGCATTCAAAAAAAAGATGGCAAAATTTTACCTTATGGGCATTTCATCGAACACCTTGAGCGGGTCGGCCGCCGGCTCAACAAGTGAGCTCGCCGGTGCATCGGTCGCCGCCGCGTTCGTCGCACGCCCTGCAACCTTCTTCGTCGACGGCCTAGAGGAGCCGTCCGCCGCCTTGTTCTTCTTCGCGGATACCTTGCCCTTCTTCGCTCGCGCCGCATTTGGGAGCTTCAAGAGGGGGCATGAGGCTTCACGGCGGGCGTCGACGCGACGTCACCCGACGCCGAGGTCGTCCGTGGTGGCATGAAAAGGCCGCGTGCGACGATAGGGTTTGCGGCGGCGGCTGCTGCGACGACGACGGAGGGGTCGCGGGTGTAGGAAGGGATGAAGGGGGTGCCCGCGCGGGCGTCCATCGGGTCAATTCGCCGGCGGCGGCGCGGATGGGGCGAAAGTGGCGCGGCGGACAGAGTGCGGCGCAAGCGCTCGAGTGTGCCGGGCGCACCAAATAAACGGCGCGATGGCATTTCAGACCGCGTGCTGAACTCTTTACGTCGCACGCATGGTTATTCGCCTCCGCTGGAGCTCGCTTAATGATTACACGCACGTTAAAAACAACAAATTTCCGACGCGACGTTTAAATTGCGCGGCTGTTGAAGATGCTCTAAATAAATAAGTACCAGACCACGAGCGGCCTCCAGTCCAGCACATGTTCACTCACCAAATCCCTGCTTTGGCACTAAATTATTTCTACAGGAACCTTCCGCCGGGTTAACTATTGTTGGCTGGTAGGAAACTTTTGCCAGAGATAGATGGATGGTGGGTGGTGGTCACTATATATGATGTTTGACGTTACACCTCGAAATATATATCCTCCGCGCGTAAATTAGAGTACCGAGAAAAGTTTCGCCGGCACTGTTGGTTGGTTGTGTTCACCAGCGCGTCATCTCGGCTCTCTTCTAGACGTCTCAACCTCAAACGCACCTCATTCGGGAGGAGCCGTCCCTGAGGCTGACCCCAATGCAGAGAACTTCAGTAAGAACTTCGGGTCCAATTCAGCAAAAATTCCTATGTGGCATTGATTAAATGAAGAAAGAGAGCTTTGAAGGAACTTAGCTAACATAGTGCTGCATACGAGAAAAAATTAATGCTAGTCGATCCTGTGTACGGGCGGCCGGACGCATCGCGAAGCAACCAAGAAAATCCCCACCCGTGTGACTTTCTCTTCCTCCACGGCTGGGCCTCATCCTTCTCCCTCCCTGCCGCCTTGGAGCTCCGGCGCCCCGCACTCCGTCTTGCCGGCCAGCGGCGGCTCTGGCAGGCGGCGCAAAAGCCACCAGATTCATGGCCAAGTCCGATGCTCGTAAGGACGCCGCGCAAGTCCGGCCATCGTCCACCTCGCCGCCGCCGCAGCACTCCCCAGGCGCCACAGCAAGCTCGTTCGCCAGCCGCTCTCCACAGCTTCTCTTCTACCCCGGCGCCCCGACAAGATCCTCGGCCAGCCCCTCGACACCGCCACACCTGTACCCGCCTCTCATGGAATCCTCCTCAGCCAACCCTACATGGTATAAAATTTCTACTTTAATTCAATCTTTGGCAATTACAATTTCTATAGCTCGAGTATGCAACATTATGTAATTCTATTTGGGTTATAGAGCAGCATTAGGTAATTGTAATTTCTATAGCTCGAGTACCTGATTCAGCATGTGTGCGTGTTGAAGCAGAGAGACTCTGAAGTCTTAGCCTTAATTTCTGTAGCATTAGACCATTGCAATTCTTCAGGTTTTTGCTTGCTGAATCGGATTTCGCTGTGGACGTAGCAGGATATGCAAGTCCCCCGTCATGTGTGTCTGTGTGCTTATTGTGCAAACGGTTTACTACTATATCAGACACTTGAACTTGGATGTGCTTGGCTTGTTTGTTTGTACTTTTTTCTTGCAATGATTAGAACAGACAAAATTTTCTAATAGCAAGCTTTGAATTATGTTGGCATGCATCATTCTACACAACATGATAGTCGATGATGAACAAGAAGAGGCGGGAAATATTCTTGATTTGAATTATGAAGCAGGCTCATCGATTGCCCTTCCTTCGGTATTTACTCATGGTGACATAGCAGAATTTGCCGAGGTACTTGAAAGAGATGTTAGAGTTCGTGATCCTCCAACGCATAAGGCTCTTAAAAATGATTTGATTGAGCATGTATGGAGAAAGTTTGGGCGCGAATAGATTATATCCAAGTCTTGATCGATGTATTGCTAAATATGTTCTATATATTTCAATAATATAATATTATACTTTATTATTTGTTATGATCCAAATTTGTGTTCTTTTATTTATCCATAAGTATCGGAAAACACAAGTTTTGTTTGTACATGCCACATATAGATCACAAAGTTGAAGTACTACTATAGATCCCACAAAAGCAATAAATAAACCCTCTAAGTTACCACCCATAAGTTACCACCCACTGTGAAGATAGTAACATAGAGTAGTAACATGCTTACGTGGCATGTATGTTACTACTCTATGTTACTCCCCATTGGGGTCAGCCTAAATAAACCCTCTAAGTTACCACCCATAAGTTACCACCCCCTGTGAAGGTAGTAACATAGAGTAGTAACATGCTTACGTGGCATATATGTTACTACTCTATGTTACTCCCCATTGAGGCCAGCCTGAGTAGTGTAGTACGACGTGCCTCGCAAGTTGTTTTCATGGCGAGCTAGGGAACCCAGTTCCGTTCCAGGACCATCAAAAATAACATCACGCGAAAGAGGAAGATGCCTTGCGGAGAGCAGAGAGCATCTCCCCCGATCCATCAATCCGACGCGGAGCAACTACAATGAGGCGATCCATTTCGTCTGTCGCTGTTCATTTGCGTCGGTGCTGATAAAAGTGGAGGCCCAACGCGTCGCCAAATCTAAAACGTGTCCGCTTCACGTCCGCACCGACACATTTGCGACCCAAGTTTGCGCCCCAAATGCATCGGTGCGGACGCGAAACGGACGACCCACGCGTCTTCTCGGTGTCCGCCGCGTCCCCATCTGGCGGCCGTCTAACTACCTGTGGCCAACCTGGTCAGCTTAATTTATGACCTCAGGCCCACGCATCAGCGACAATGGTTGTTCTTTTTTAAGCCGATCGTGTGGCGGGGCCGTCCTCATCCACTTCACAGTCCATATCTAGCCCGCTCTGCTCCACCGTCGCCAGCAAACCCTAGCCACCACCACCACAGCGAGGCGGGGCTATTCTCCGGCGCCAGCAGCAGCAAGGCCAAGAGCAAGGCCCCCGCCGTCCCTTTCCCCGCGGAGTTCCTCCCGCCTCCGCCGGAGCCGGCTCGTCGGCATAGGCATCGCGCGAACGTGCCCGTGCACCAGGTGGAGTGGCACTGGCAGCACCGGGTACCCCAACTTCAGATGAACGCGCTCTCGAACACGGCGTTCCCCTGGGCCGGCCCGGCGCCGACGCTCATCGACCTCACGGACCGCGAGGACGCCTAGGGCAGCGCGTCGGTGCGTAGTTTAGTTTGTTTTTATTTTTCTTAAATGCAAATGTGGATGCGTGAACTCCCATCAGCCTTCGTGGCCGGTTTTAATATTTAATTAATGTTGCATTTATTTTAAATATGCATGTATTTTTTCCCTATCACCGTCGAAATGGGGCGGGCCAATGTTGGATGCACATGCCGATCCAAACGTGGAAGCGGACGTTCGTGTCCGTTTGGCCAATCCAAACAAATAAAAAACGGACAAAATCATCATCCGTTTAGGTGGGCCCGTTAGGGTTGCTCTTAGCTAGTAGCCGGTCCAGCCATACCTAATCGATCGACTCCCCACCTGTACTGTAGTACTGTGCTGCTTCCAACTTCATGGAAATTTACACCCTGACTACTCCACCGGTACCGAGTAGGGCCCACAGAACAGACTCTGTCTACTGTGACCAAGGCTGCTGCTGTTTTCGAATTTAAGATCATTCCATTTCCTGGGTCCAAGCACTATTGAATTCGAAACTAGTATTAATTTGACCGAACGCGGAACACGTTGAGAACAAATGCTGGTCCAGTCCTTGCACACCACCCTCCTGGTTTTCTTTTTGCATCTTTCTCTCTCTATATATATATTCGGATCGCGTGTTTTTCTGGCGTTTCCTTTTCCCGCCTTTCCCTTTGCTTAGCATGCAAGGTCGAGCTCCTTCTCGCAAGCCAAAAGGGAGACCGTCAGGAGTTGTACGCGTGGGCGCACGTACGTAGCGCACACGGGAGGGGACCATGCGCAAATATGAATATATGGAAACCTAATTTTTAGTTAGGAATATGAACAAGACTTGACATAAGATGCGGCTTCTGCCCGCACACCTTGTTAACCTCGTGGCTTCTGCTGTAAGAATCGAATCAGCGACTTGGTTTGTTGCTTGTAATCCGTTCCTTCTGCGGTGACATGACACACTCCTGTGCTGCTAGAGTTGTATCACGTTGGTTTGTGATTGCACGACCTACGCGGAAGTGCAGTCAATTGTAAAAAACATAGTCGGCCAACCTGAAGTCCCTGACCATGCAAAAAAAAAAAAGTCCCTGACTCCGTGTGAGGTGTGACAAAGACACCATTGGATAAAAAGAAGGCACGCTATGAAAAAGAACGAAGGGTAATCAGCAGCACGCAGTCAGTACACCGAGCTCGCGCAGAAGCACTCCGTCTGAAAAGTTTTTGCCCAAATTCGCGGCATCAGCCCTGTGTTTTCTCTTTATGTTTTGTCAGGAAATTGCTACATCATCTAAAAAAAAGAAGGAAACTGCTACATCTGGTGACAGGGGCAGCGGTGGATGCGGGAGACGCCGATTGGCAGCAGCAAAAGCGGCACGATGGTGGGGTGGGGGGCGGGAACCTTCGCCGTCTGGCACATTCGTTTTTGGCGCGCGGGGGCGACGGAGACCGACGGGTGGTCCGCTCGCCGCGGGACGGAGACGGCTCCCGGGCTAGCCGGGCAGGCAGCCACGGGATGGGATGCACGCGCCCGCCAGGTGCGGAAGGGGATCGCGCCGCCGGTTTTGCCTTTTGCCTGCCCCGCGCGCGAGAGGTTCCCAGCTCGGCGGAGCGGGCCGGCGGAGGAATCCATGATTGTCTTCCGCTGTTGTGGGCGTTCCAACAAAGCGTCGGTCAAAGTTTATGCGCTGCATGCAGTATCGGCGGCGGCCCCGGCGCCGGTGCCCAATTATTGATCCTAGCTTTGTTAAATTTTTTTTGATAAAGTCTAGCTTGGTTAGTTACAATACCTCTTCGTAAAAGCGAAAAAGGCGAAAAAATGGCCATGTGGAGGGGAGTTTATAATAGGACCATTTTGTTCTGGCCACTAATCGTTCTCATTCATACATAGGGGGTCTAAGCTAGGCGCCTCGTGCTGGTCCTTTCGTACTTCCTAGTAGGAGTATTTCTAGCGGACCGTTGCAAAATTGTGTTCATCCGATTGTTTGATTTGTGGAAAAATTTAAGGAGGCTGAAAACTAGATGTTCATAATCAAAATGGTGATTGATTCGGATCGTAAGAAAAATAGATTAGTTTTCGTTGGAAAATTAAAAATAAAGATTTGTTTGCTATTTTATCGATCTTTGATAAAGATGTTATGTTTGACCGACAAAGTTCTAAAAATATTATGGTACATTTGGTTGATCATAATTATGATCCATGAACTTTGAAACTAGTATCAGACGTGTTTAGTTTCTCGTCCCTACAAGTTTGCGTAGAGGTTGTATCCTTGTCCTCGACATGCGAGGGATCAAAAAGAAACTACATGTACTATCGGCGGCCCCGGCGTCCGTGTCCAATTATTGATCCTAGGTCTCTTTTTAAAGCTAATTATTGATCCTAGTTTGGTTTGTTAATCTACCTCTTCTTCTTTGTAAAAAAGCAGAAAAGGTGAAGAAAATGGCCGTGTGGAGGGGAGTTTTATAATACAAAAGGACATTTTTTTGTTCTCGCCATGAGTCGTTTTCACTCGTATAGGAGGTCAAGCTAGGCGCCTCGTGCTGGTCCTTTCCTACTTCCTAGTACTAGGAGTATTTCCAGCGGACCATTGCAAAATTGTGTTCGTTCAATTATTTGGTTTGTGGAAAGAATTAAGGAGGGTGAAAACTAAATGTTCATAATCAAAATGGTGATTGATTCGGTTCATAAAACAAATAGTCAGATTGCTTTGTTTTAAAGTTAAAAAATAAAGATGGGTTTGCTATTGCTCGATCTTTGATAAAGATGTTATGTTCGACCGACAAAGTGTGGAGGTTGTATCCTCATCCTCAACACACAAAAGGGGATCAAGACGAAAACTAGACAATATTATGAACTAAACATAGTTAAGTTCTTTGAGGTGGGACCATCCATTGGACGGATGATCGTATAATTTTTTATTTTAGTTTAGGTTATCAGACGCTATTCCTTTTTTTTTTGAAACCCAGACGCTATTCTTTCAGTGGTGTGGAATGTCCGTGAACTATAAGTTGTATGTGTAGTCAATAAAAAAATACTTGAAAATATTTTCCAGTGCTCTTTACGGAGGCACACCACCAAACGGTGAGATACCCCTAAAACAACATTTTACAGCACTATCTCTTTAAACCGACAGGTTCCCAACATTTGGGTGTGAAAAATATATACACGAGGATTTTATAATTTGTTTTCCTTAGAATATTAAAAAACAACCAAACTTCAACAATACTCCAAACGTAAAAATTCCAATGCAACAACAATTCAAAGATAAAAATTCCAATGCAACAATAATTCAAATACAATCATCCAAACATAAAAGTTTACAAAAATGAAATAGTTTGAATTTAAATTTATTATTTATTCAGCCAATAAATGCTCCTCTAGATCACTCGATTGCTCACGAACAATGGCCCGCGCATTTGGTAGTGACAGCGAAAATAAAACTCGAATGACACATCAATGGCAAAGTAGCTCTGGTAGAGATCAACATGGCTCCTTAGAGCATCTCCAATAGATGGGCCAAATATAAAAATAATTAACTTTTTGACCGACTGGGGCAAAAAAGGCCACTCCAACAGACGGTCCATATGCAAAAAAAATTGGACCGCGGCCTTCTCGTGATATAAAATGCAACACCTCGCGATGCAAATATACATCACGAGATGCATCTGGTCCAATTTCAGCGACCGCCCGTCAAAGCCCAACCGCCACTTCATTTCATTTCACAGCCGCGCCTGTCCGTCCGCTCGTACACCAGTCAGCCGGAATCTTCCGCCGCCACCTCCCAAATCCCCGTCGCCGTCGCCGCCACCGCCCCAAATCGCCGCGCCGCCCTCCGCCGCCCTCGCCCCCGTCGCCTCCCTCGCCGGAAGCCGTCTCGCAGCCGCCCGGGCGTCGCCGAATCGGGAGGCAGCCGCAGTGGGATTCGGCGCCTCCGGGGGTCTGGCTGCCCATGTAGGCCTCCGCCGGGTCCTTAGGCCACCGCCCACCTCTGCCGCCCGCCGCTGCTCGCTAGCCCGTCCCGTCGCCACCGCCTCCCGGCCCCGCCGCCGCCCCGCACTGACCCTGTCTAGCCGAGCTGCCGTCGCTGCTGGCCCGTGCAGCATGCCTGTGTTGCTGCTCGTGGTGTTCGCGTCGGCTGCTGCCCGCCTCCGTCGCTGCTGGCCGGCAAAGGAGCACGTCCAGGGGAGCTCGGGCTCCGGCCATGGCGACCACGGACGAGCACGGGAGCGGTGGCAAACGACACCGATCGAAGGAAAAAAACAGAGGGATTGGAAAAGAAGCTCATTACGGGGAGGATGGAGCGCTCGGGAAGTCGGAGAGAGCTTAATGGCGATGGACTTGACGAAGACGGCTGACGTCCCGAGGTTGAAGAAGACGATCAAGGCGATTTTACATCTTCATTTTGGACCATCCGTTGGAGTTGCTCTTTTGGACCATCTGTTGGAGTTGAGCTTTTTTAGGAGCTCCAAAACACACTTTTTGGCGGTCCAAATTTTACATCTTCGGTTTTAAACCGCCAAATTTTGGATCATCTATTGGGGATGCTCTTAGTCTCTTTGTAGAAATTTAGGGATGAAATTAATCCACATAGGAGTACATGGTATGTATTTTGAAGCGGTGTTTGGAGTCTACCGTTTGTCACGGTAAAAATCAACTTAAGCCCTAGATCAGCACCTGAATATACTACCTCATTATCGTCTCACCGTTAGCCAATGGGCTGCCATCGGTCGATGTCATTCCTAACCACTGTTTCCGGACTTGTGCACCCACAGTCAAAAAGTTAAATGTCCCATCCTCTAAGTTTTTTCTTCTGCGGGTAAACTCAGAAGCTTATCCTGTAGTTTATACTACTTCCTTTGTCCGAAAACAAGTGTCGCTGACTTAGCGTAACTTTTTACGACGGAGGGGGTGTATATGAACGGAAAAAAACGAAGCAGAAAACATTGTCCCAGTATTTTTTTTGGAATGGCATTTTTCCAGCATCTGGTTTTGGATAATAATCAACCGACTGAAAAGCCAAAAGGACAAAAAAAACGGTGCCACTATGGGCACCTGCCACGTGTCACCAGTTCTCCGTCGCAGCTGGCCGACCCGAGACCGCGAGGAGAGTCGGTCACGGGCTCACGGCTCCCGCCCGTCGTCCCCTTTCCCGGCGAGTCGTGACAAGCGAAAAAGGAGGAAGAGAGAAGAGAAGAGAAGAGAAGCGCCCAAGTACGGTACCCACCCTACCCAACCGCCGAGCAGCAACCCAGCCAGCAGTTCATTACCCCACTCCTCCTCCTCCTCCTCCTCTTGCTCGCCGCATTTAAACCTCTTCACCCACCTCCGCCCCACCCCCCCTAATAAACCGCGCCCGTTCGTCCCCAGCTGCGCGGCGCGGCGCAGCAATTTTACAAAGCACGCGGATTAATTAAACCTAACACGCGCACGCGCATCCGCCCCGCCCCTCCTCCCCCGCCGGCCAGCGCGGCCGGCGCGGCGGATCCGGCCCCGCCGCCCGCCACATGCACCCATTCTGCTGCGTG
>NC_041387.1:28074493-28088014 GCF_002162155.2 Triticum dicoccoides
GAGCGGCGGGCGCGCGTGGGCGTTGGCGGGGGCTCCTCCTCGCCGCCTGACGGGGTGAGGCTGAACGAGATCGTCGGCGGCGGCATCTCGGGGGTCCTCTACAAGTGGGTCAACTACGGCCGCGGGTGGCGGCCGCGCTGGTTCGCGCTCAGCGACGGCGTGCTCTCCTACTACAAGATCCACGGGCCCGACCGCATCGACCTCTCCCGCGACACCGACCGCGGCGCCAAGGTCATCGGCGAGGACTCGCTCCGCCGCCTCGCGCGCCCCTCCGCCACCCCCGCCCCCTCCTCCTCCTCCTCCGCCGCGCCCCACTCCAACGGCCACCACCACCACCACCACACGCCCCGCAAGCCCCTCGGCGAAATCCACCTCAAGGTCACTCGCCCGCTCGATGCTCCGATCGATTCGCTCCTCTGATCCGCAGATCCATTTCCCTCTGTTTCTGACGCTGAAACGAAATCGGTGGTTGGCGTGCAGGTGTCGACCGTCAGAGAGAGCAGATCGGACGACAGGCGGTTCTCCGTCTTCTCGGGGACCAAGCGGCTGCACCTGCGGGCCGAGACGAGGGAGGACAGGGCCGCGTGGCTCGAGGCGCTGCGCGCCACCAAGGAGATGTTCCCGAGGATGTCCACCAGCGAGATGGTCGGGCCGGGGGACACCGCGGCGGCCGCGGCGGTCTCCACCGAGCGCCTCAAGAAGCGCCTGCAGCAGGAAGGGGTCAGCGATGCCGCCATTGCTGACAGCGAGAGGATCGTGCGGGAGGAGTTCGAGGCGCTGCACAAGCAGCTTGTGCTCCTCAAGCAGAAGCAGGCGCTGCTCCTTGACACGCTCCGCCATCTAGAGGTATTCACATTTATCCGACCTTGCTTCGAGCTGAGCTTGATTGTGCATGGGAGTAGGAAATTTTGGTTTCCACTGCATGGTGTGATATTGTGCCATTCTCTACATCTACATGGTTTAATTAATGAAGAAACAAGTACAGAGCTACCGACGTACATTGACGCACAGAAGAATTTTGCCGTTCTGCGTACACCGATTGACATGAGTGTACACCGAAACCGATTTTGAATATTAGATGTCACCATGGGTCGTGCTGTACTTACATTTCTGCCGCTGTTGTTTTATTGAGTTTGTACTTGCATTTCTTTGAAATCTTCTGCCACTGCTGTTTTATTGAGTTTGTCAGATGCTGCAGTCTGTTCAATAGATCCGTATCAGGTGGAAACCTAAATTGAGTGTTAAGTTCCTGGAAGGTGGGAACTATGTGCTGAGGTTTTGGTAAATTGTGAAGAAACCTGTAGATGTTGGTGAAGGGGTATTCTGCAGACAAACCATTATTCATGCATGTTTATCCTTTTTTGTGTATTTCAAATGTGTCCCTCCTGAGAATTTTGAAAACTAGAATATGTTTTGGCACTTTATTTCGGTTTCCACCTTATATATTCCTTTAAGGTTACGTCGTGTTGAAGCATACACATACCATGTGCATGCACACACGGGAGTGCCCCCTAGCACACATGTTTTTGGAGGAATCAGTGAGAATCAAAGGCAGATGGGATCATGGGAATGGAGAACAGGCGAAAGTAATGCTGTAGTGAGAACAGTCTCAATAGAATTGGTGCTGCATTGGATTAGAATTCAGTGATAATATATTTTCAACCATAACCATGCCAATCACCAGTGTTTAGTTTTCTTTGCATTTATGTAAATGTTGCACTTTGCACCAGGCGACATCTCGTTGCGATCTCTTCTTGACCTCTTAACAGATGAAAACAGTAGGTTCTGGTCCGGTTGGGTTGAGACCTGCTGCAATGTGGAATGGTGTTAGGTGCAAAGATATCCAATCCTTACTGTTTTGTGCAACTTGGGTTAAATTAGGCCGGGAACATGTGCAATTTTACTCAATATTAAATGTATTAAAGTTTTCTAGATGGCTTGTTGCTGTGGTTGGATGTGCTCTGCTGCTCATATGTGCATTTCTGCATGTATTTATTTTATTGCGATTTAGCAAGATCAACTTTCATTGTGCGACTCCCTCTGGCTCCTTCACATGTTAGACCCCAAGTACATGTTAAAAATCATATGTCAGACAATGATGAACATGAGATACCTCCTACAGTGGACATGAGTAGGGAGTCAGTCAGGCTGGTTAGAAAATTAAGGACTTATGCTAGAAAAACAATCCATTGTTGTTGTTGCTGCTGCAGAAAGAATGGAATATAGCTAGCTCTGATTATCTATTGTTCTCCTTTGTTTGTGTTACATGTAAAACATTTTTGCCATTTGATACATCAGACATTCTAAGCTTTCTTTCCCTTGACACTCTTCCAACGCATTGATTTGTAAGATTATGTATTCTGATGTTTCCCTTTGTAATTTTAGATACATCAATGAATTTCATATTATCAATGTTCTCATCTTACATTGTTCCTGATTGCAATTTTATATATTCTGATGTTTCCTATATAATTTTAGATCTATTCGAAATTTATTGTATCGATGTTCTCATTTGACAATGTATTCTGTTTTGTTGCCTTGCTGTAGACAGAAAAGGTCGATTTGGAGAATACCCTTGTTGATGAGAGCCAAAGACAGTCGAAAGAGTATGGATCTGCTTCCAGACCAAGGAATGAGAAGCTTAGTGGTATGACAAATTGACAGTTAATGTAAATCTTACTGCTACACATGCTATTGCTATATGTGCGTTCTGAACTATCTTCTGATAATTTGTTGGTAAAATTATCGACCATTATGATTCATCCCTGCTTTTACGAAGGAATTTTTTTATTTATGCTGGTGAATAACTCCACACACATATACCATCTAAAATAGCTGTAACTCTAGAATGTCAGGCAAAATTGTGGTGGTTTGGTTCAAAATGATCATTGCTGATTGGTTGACCAAAGTGTAACCAAACTATATACATGCATGAGCAAATGGACATCATATTTACTAGGGCTGTGTTCGGTTCACGGGATAGCTTTGAGTGGCTATGGGTATCCCAAATGGTTAGAGATAGCCATCTATCTTTTGGTTCGAGGGACGAGGAGTGGATAGGTTGACCATTTAATCAGCATGGACTGTTTGAAAACTGTTTGATATGTGATAACCATTTTTTAGTTGTAAAATAGTAACTTGTACTTCCGTTAGCAACATTTTTGGAGATCAGTCTAGATCTTTTCCCTCTCCCTTTTCCTTCATGATTTCTTCATTTGCTGTTCTTAGATATCAATTTTCCGAGGTCTTGAATGCACATATTGCGTTTCTCTTTTATGGAGTCCTTGGTGTTCCTTCCAAACTCTCTTTGGATTATATCATGAATGTCAATTTAATATTTGATTTACTTTTGTCGACAACTTAAATTATCGTTCCTCTTTTTTCAGAAGGAAGTGGTAGCGAATCTGATGATTACAATGAACCACAAGATCCTGCTGAAGAGGAGACTGACGATGAAGAGAACATATATTTTGATACAACTGATTTCCTTTCATCTAGTTCTTTTAAAAGCAGTGGATCTGATTTCCAAAGATCTGAAGCTGGTTCAGATGATGAGGATGACTACCCGATGGATGGAATTGATCCTTCTATGAAGTCTGTTGGAATTAATTATCCGTATGTGAGAAGGCGTAAGAAGCTACCAGATCCAGTTGAGAAAGAGAAGGGTGTTAGTTTGTGGTCAATGATCAAGGACAACATAGGAAAGGATCTTACCAAAGTCTGTCTGCCTGTTTACTTCAATGAACCTCTTTCATCATTACAAAAATGTTTCGAGGATCTTGAGTATTCCTACCTTATTGATCGTGCATATGAATGGGGCAAAAGGGTATGTCTTCTTCCTCGCTATTCTCAGCATGTCAAGGGAAGTGCGTGACTTTCCCTTTCATACCAAAACTTAAGTAGCTTAACCTGAAACTTAAGTAGCTTAGAGGTGGTTCCTTTCGATTTTGCGCTGTGTCATCTACTCCTCTCCAGGTTATCGTTATCTCCCGCGTTGCAGTTGTAGCATATATCCAATCTTAGTTTTGGTTAGTACCAAAGAGGATATCAATGTACTTATGTGATTACTCCTGTTATTGTCCTACATATTACACCTTTGTGGAATGTCTTCCATTTTGCTCTAAACTCATTCGAGTGCATTCTAAATCCGCCTCTAACACTTCTTGGTGTCATTATGTTTAACCTCTCCACCATTTTGTTTCTTTGCAAAGATGTCAGAACTTTTCTGTGTGCATGTTATCTGTAGTAGTGGCAAGAACTAACTTGTGATTGAACATGTTTATTTGCTTATTTCTATCGTGAGATGAACCACATTTATGCATCTTACATCTCTATGTTGAATACTCAGGGGGATAGTCTGATGAGGATTCTAAGCGTTGCAGCATTTGCTGTTTCTGGTTATGCCTCTACGGATGGAAGGAGTTGTAAGCCCTTCAACCCTCTTCTTGGAGAGACCTATGAAGCAGATTATCCAGACAAAGGTCTTCGTTTTTTCTCAGAAAAGGTATGTTTATGAACCTTTAGAATCCAGTAATATGAATAACAGGTTCTTACTGTTGGTTAGCCTAGTCCACTGTTCATTCTCCCAACTTATTTCTTACATTCTACTAGTGAGTTTGTGTACCGTAACACCTTAAACTTCACCATGAACTAGTTTGAATCTTCTTTCAGAACAGCCTGCTGCAATACTGCTGCAGTACTCCATGTAGTCGTTACTTCCGATTTTCTACTCCTTACCTATTGAATCACCAAATAGCCTTTCTTTTGTAGACTAACAGATACTCGAGGCCCCTACAGATTTTCTTCAAGTTTAGTTTATTTGCTTCTGCATGCTGATTTATATAAAAATATTCAATACCACTTGCCAGGTCAGTCATCATCCAATGGTTGTTGCATGCCACTGTGAGGGAAATGGCTGGAGGTTTTGGGCAGATAGCAACCTGAAGAGCAAGTTCTGGGGTCGCTCCATTCAACTTGATCCTGTTGGTGTGTTAACACTGGAGTTTGATGATGGTGAAGTTTTCCAGTGGAGCAAGGTATTATTACCTATTTACCAAGAAATGGTTAACTCTGTGAAATGATTAACTGAAAATATGCTATCACAGGTGACGACTTCCATTTACAATCTCATATTGGGTAAACTGTATTGTGATCACTATGGTACTATGCGCATTCAAGGTAATCGTGAATATTCATGTAAGCTGAAGTTCAAGGAGCAGTCAATTATTGATCGCAATCCTCATCAGGTATATAATAAATTGCCTGTATACTAGATGTATTTTGTATGCTTGTTCTTCTGATTTCTCCTTTTACTTCGTAACTTTGCAGTTTGTTTGTCACTAAGATGATGCTTTTCCATCCATATTAGTTAAAGCAAGTGATGCATCTGTGCCCTTTTGGCAAACATATTTTTAACAATTTATATAGGTTCGTACGAAAGCATAATGGGTTCACCTTTTAACAATGTGTATCGATTTCCTTCGAAAAATAGTGGGTGTTCAATGTGATGTTTCTCAAAGTTAGGGGCACCCAGGAATTTTAGAATCTAACTTGAAAATGATACTCCCTCCATCCCAAAATAAGTGACTCAACTTTATACTAGCCTTAGCACAAAGTAAGTATAAAGTTGAGTCACTTATTTTGGGATGGAGGGAGTATGAGATAAGTCTTGAGCCTTATGCTATTATTTTGAAAAAAGGCAATATTGCGCACAAAAAAATTAAATAGTATTTTGGCTCAGAAATCAACTATTGAATTCAAAGGACCATTTTGACCCTATAGTGCTCCGAGTAGTTTGATCATATCCCAACTTCTACCTTTTGGGCAGTGAAGCCTCATACAGAGGGTGGGCTTTTATCTAGAAATAGGGCTGAAATGTTATTTGTACCAGCTGAATAAAACAGTGAGAATTGGAAGCATAAATCTCATTGACTGCCAATCCAGAAATGTTCTGACTCATCCTACCAGCCAAATGTAGGACACTGCATTTCCCCTCGCCATTTCCATCCTTAATTTGACCTGCCAAACACCAACTGAAGGAAGAACACTCCTGCAGAACTGCTGTTAGCTTTGTCGAGTTGTGGAGCCTGAGAGGTGTTGCTTATATCAAGGATATCGAAGCGCATTACGATTCATTGATCATTTGGTAGTTTGTTTTTCCTTGTTCGTAATTTAATCTGTCAGAAATAATTTTCCATCTATTTAAGATGGCATCCATCAGGTGGAGAATGAATAATGTGAACATGACAAATTAATTGCTTCAGCCGAAAAAAACTCTTATCACACGGCTTTTTAGATGACCAGTTATAGGTCGTCTTTGAATTTCTTTATTCATTCTCCAGACTATTATATTTTCTCTCTTTATTTGTGTGAGTCCCTTAACTTTCCGATAGTGCAAACATCTTAGTCTAACTTAGCATAGTTGTACTGATTTATGTGCAGGTCCAAGGTGTTATTCAGGACCGAAGTGGTCGAACTGTTGCTACGCTCTTTGGTAAATGGGATGAAAGCATGCATTACGTGATGGGTGATTGCTTTGGAAAAGGCAAGGGATCTGAGAATTTTTCAGAGGCCCATTTGTTGTGGAAAAGGAGTAAACCACCAAAGTTTCCCACTCGATACAATTTCACTAGCTTTGCGATCACATTAAATGAACTTACCCCTGGATTGAAGGTGAGTGTGTCAGCTTCGCAGCAAGCTTAACATCGTACTGATATATGTGTGGACTCACACTAATGATTGATTATTGAATACACCCAACCTATATGCAGGAAAAACTGCCACCAACAGACTCAAGATTGCGACCGGACCAGAGGTGCCTAGAGAATGGCGAATATGAAAGAGCAAATGCTGAGAAGTTGAGGCTTGAGCAGAGACAACGGCAGGTTAGTCAACTTAACCCTTCATTATTTTCATTAACTCTATACCTTGCTTACATTTGATTTGTCTCTAATAAACTTTTGGATTGGCTGCATTAGATACCACCTCTGGTCGATTCACATGCTTGTAAGCGCAATACAATATCTATTAAAATGAACCATGGCCTGATGTGTCAAACATGCTTGTAAGCGCAATACAATATCTATTAAATTGAACCATGGCCTGATGTTGCGAGGTCTGAATGAGACTACCAGTATGTCATATGGCTGCGAATATAAACTTACATACAGTTACCTAGTGAGATCGAAATAAACCTACGCCTTGTTGTGCACAGAACTCTGGGCTGTTAGGTCCTGGCTGGGCTTTGCCACCTGTTTCATACTCTACAATAAATTCAAAGCATTCCCTTGGCAACAGCAGGCCAGATGCTGTTTCACTCTCTGTTATGCTACCATGCATTAAATAAGTTTGGTTTATGCACCCCAGTATTTTTTATTCCCTCTGTATCAAAATATAAGTCACTGTTATATTTTGATGTGGAGGGAGTATTTAATAAGTTTGTTCTGTATTCAATAATTTTGTAGTGAACCCTTTTTTTGAGTGGAACAATTGTATTCTGATGTGCCAGCTATCTGTAAAATGAGCATCACATTGGTGAAGAAAAATCAAAAGACATGAACTAGGCACAAATAACCGTAGTATAATGTGACTTGATAAGTTTGATTTATTCACTTGAATAATTTTGGATTTAATATGCTCCGTTTGATCATTCATTGATTTTGGAGTGGTATAACTCTGATACACCATACTGGACTAATACAGATTTGAAAATAACAATCACGTCAAGTCATTTGGATTATTCATATGATAATAGGCTTGAAAAGTTCTTACTGAATCATGATAAGAGACATGATATGGTACCCAACTATACTGCAGGCACGAAAGATGCAGGAGAGTGGGTGGAAACCTAGGTGGTTTGCGAAGGATAAAGGTAGCGACACATACCGCTACCTCGGTGGCTACTGGGAATCCAGAGAAAAGAGCAGCTGGGAAGGCTGCCCTGACATTTTCGGACAACTTCCAAACGATCTAATGATCACTGACTAGGTTCAAGTAGGTTACAGGTCTTCTGGTTCTCTGTTTTTCTTCTTGTTTCTGGATCCGTTGGCTCCATTTTTAGTGGTTTATACTAGAGCAATTAAACGCCTTTCCACCTGTAAGCAAAGGCTGCCCTTCAGATACATTGTTTTAACGTACATAATAAGAGTGTCGTTTGTCCAAAAGGTCTCTCTGAATCAAATGTTTTCTTGTGTGGATTTCACTCGCACAAGTTCAGAGTGTGTGTCATATAGGCCATTTGTGTATATTTGAATATGTAACGTGCATTGAAGCGCCAAAGAGTATTAAAGCATGCATACTGATGGTGTGCCATCTATCTTTTGCCCCTGAAGTCTATTCGTTGACTTATCATCTTGGTTTCATTTCCCTTTTGTTTGCTGGTGTATCTGTCTTGCTTAGCAGTTACTAGCACTCGAGAAAACAACATTCACCTTCAAAACATTTTCTTCCTTTCGGGATGGATCATACAGTACATGTTTGCCCCTGAAGTATGTGCCGTATTTCTTCACGATGTTTGACAGCCGACTTCTGCGCAACTGCAACTGTTACAGGGTTTTGGAAGTTGGCTTAGCCGAATCAGCCAGGCGCTCTTCTCCGATGATTGATCGATAGCTACTGTAAAGATCCGAAAATTGTTTTTGGAGGCTGACCTCCATTGAGGCCTTCAAATACAAAATTCAAAATTTATGAGAATTCATATTTTTCCATTTCAAAAAATTCTGCAAAAAGTAGATAGATAGATGAAGCCATAGTGCACAAGTGTGTAAATTTTCAGGACGAAATACGTTGAAAGGAGGGATGTGCAAAAAAGACAAATCTAGAATTTTTTAACACATGATACTATTTATCCTTCCAGACCATGAATTTGTTTTTTTTGTACAGATCGCATTTCAGCGTATTTCATCTTGAAATTTTAGACACATGCGCCTCACATCCTTGTTTACCTGTACCATTTTTTTGAAACCAAAATTTTCGAATTTTGATTTTTTTTAAAAAGAAATCAGCCTCCATGGAGGCCGAGAGCCAAAATGCCATTCTCTAAAATGAGCACCATTAGAGCATGTTCAATGCTGGATGCTTCAAGAGGCGCTTAGGAAGGGGGGAAATAAATATCAAAAAATAAAAAAGACCTAAGCGCCCTACCCACCCAATGCTAAGCGCTAACTTCCAACGCTAATTACAACCACGGACGCCTGGCGGAGCGAAGAAAAGAGGCCTAGCGTTCGGTGCAAGCCTTTGCACCGATGCCACAATTGAAGCCGGGATTTGATGGGCTAACTGCTCATCGGCCGGGAAATCGACGGGAAATCCATTCTGGCGCCCGTCAAAGCGTCCAGCGTTGGAGATGCCCTTACTACAAGATTTTGAACATTTACCTCTTGTTTTGAGCTTTTTAAATAAACGCTTTTTCTGAGCTAGATCTTTTTGTTTTGGAGAAATTTATATACACGACCAAAAGAAAACAAATGGGCACAGCCCAAACCAAAGATATATACTGGGTTAGTAGCACGGGCCTATGTGTGGGCTCAAGGGCGTCTGCGTGCCGCGTCAAACAACAACTCTCGTGGACTCGCAGGCGTCTCCTCCCCGGGGAATAAAAAGCGCGTCTCGCAGCTCCACCCGTACGTCCTCCACCCGCCGCCGTCAGCCGCCCGTGGCAAGCTTCTAACAATGCGTCCGCCGTGAGATAAGATGGATCCCATCGACCCTTGCCTCCTCAGCTTCCTCGGCCACCATGGCGTCGACGGCACCTTCGAGATCCTGTCTTCCCTCGGCGATCCGAGGGCGAAGGAGACGAAGGATGCCTTCCAGAAGGTGGCTCCGATCTCTCTTCTCCTCCAGCACGATTTCTTCTTCGAATTGACTGCCTGCTTCCTCGACCGAGTATCTGTCCATGCTCGTGTTACGGGACGTGGGAAATACGTTCGCCGTGAGACGGTTTGAGTTCTGTTCCACTAAGGGCATCTCCAGCCGCGCCCCCAACAGGTCCTCTCCACGTGATTTTGCCGCGCCGATGTAAAAAAAAAGCCCCAGTCGCGCCTCCAGAAGCCCGTTTTTCGCTGACTCGGGCCAAAACTGGTGCCGGCGGACCCAGGCCGAACCCGGCGCCCTGGGGGCGCTTAAGGAGCCGGCACAAGCGAAAAAGACGCGTGGGCCCACCCTGGAGGCGACCTGAGGGCCTTTTCCCGCCGTTTCTTGACGCTTTTCCCTCGCATCTCTCCCGCTCGCTCGTCTTCCTCCCGCCATTCTCTCCCTTTCTCCCGCCAAACCCCCTCGCGCTCGCCGCGAAGAAGTACGCCATGCCGCGCGCGGCGGCAACCGCGACTGGCGCCGTGGCTCAGCCGAAGCAGAGGAAGCCGAGGGCGCCACCATCGAAGCAACCGGGCCCGTCGAACGGAGTGAGGGTGAAAGTTCAGCGGCGCGAAGCATTCACCGCCGACAGGCGAAACAGGGCCATAGCCAAGAAGGCCCGCGACAACACGGCGCGCGCGGCGGCGTCTTCCTCATCGGTCGACCAGGCGGGGATGAATCCACCCGTCGTCAGCCACACCCAGTACGCGCCCTGGGGACAGCAAGGCGCCGGATCTCCATGGGGTTCATCGTCGCCCGGCTACGCCGACGGCGACGCGCACGGTGGGTTCAACCCAAATGTGACCTTCCCTCATGGTCACCCCGCTACGCCACGCCCTCGCCCGCCTTCGTCGGCGTGCAGTACCCTCCATACAACTACTCGCCGCCCGCCGCCTACGCGTCCACACCGATGCCCCATCTCTACCGTGGACCGCTACCCTTCTCGCACCTGCTCCGGACGAACGTCGCCGCGAAGAAGAGGAACACCGACATGGCTTTTCTGATGGGCGGGGCGGACATGCTCCAGAGCAACGACGAGAAGCTCAAGGCGTGGTACCTGGTGCAGCGCGGCCTCATCCTGAACGAGCTGCCGACGGCAACGCCGACGACGCCGACGACGCCCACGACCACACGGACGCCAAGCCCGAACGACGCCTCTACATCGCCGCCCAGCAGTGCCGAAGCCGCGCCGACGCCGCCCAGCAGTGCCGAACTACGTCCGATTGCCGGATTTGCGGCGTCTTTTGAGAACGGAAACGACCAAGTTTAAATTTCCCGCATCCTGGGGCCGGCGCGTGGGGGCGTGACTGGGAGCTAGGTCGCCCCCAGGGGCCGAACTAGCGCCAGCACGCCCCCAGGCCGCTCTATTTAGGTGCCCTGGGGGGCCGAACGGCTGGAGATGCCCTAACATCTGCTCAGGTCGTCAGTGATTTCTGTAGAACGCCTCGGGCAGTGGACGTGGAAGGCATGGCGGATGGAGACACAGGGAAAGTGGTAACAACTAAAATCATCTCCATTCATCCACCCATATGCCGTTGGCTGAATCCATCCATATGACGTTACCGCTAATTTGCTCTCCGTGCTTACATTAATCAATAGTGTGATAATATTGATGTCCATTCAGCTCCCTGGCGGTGAAGAGAAACCTAGCGCCATGAAAAGAGAGCACGGGCCTGCTGAAGGCGAGCAGGACCCAAAGAAGCCAAGAACAGCAGAAGGCTGACCAAGTGTGATCATTTGAGTAAATTGCAGTCTGTACTACAATCGAATTTGCGCGTCTTCAGAGGCAACCAGTGTGATCCTTTGAGCGTGTGATTGAGGCCTCCTTTTTGGATGTACCACTTTATGTCGTGCACAATCTTTCGACTGAATTTTCTTTATACGCATATAAATTCAGTGTGATTGAAGCCTCATTTTTGGATGTGCCACTTTTAAATTTTGCACGTCTTCAGAGGCAACTGGTGTGATCATTCGAGTAAATTGCAGTCTGTATACTACGATAAACTCGAGTTGCGCATCTCTTTCCTCATACTAAAGAGGCACTGTCATATTCTTAAATCTTCTCCGTCACTATTATTAAGTGGTATATTATGCAAGGAGATGAGACCCGGTACAGTGAGATGCAAATCAGCAAGACGGGATCGATAGCCCACAAAAACATCAACAAATAAAACCAATATTGAACAAGGTCCACATTGACCAAGAAGCAAAAGTAGTGGTCCCACCACTTCCCGGTACATCTTAGGGTGGAGATTTTTCTTCACAGTTCTTGTTTGATCACAAGGATGTGTATAAAGCAATAGCATGTCATATGCATAACAAAAGTATTAACACACCTATAGCATATTAACATGGCATACCAAACATATCTAAATAAAAGCGTAGCTACCACATGTAATAAAACTCCCCTGCAAAAAAATATAATAAAATCGACAGATAAACATTAAGCATGGTCATCAAATATTTTAGAAAACTCAGATGCAAAGTTCAGAGGCATAGGTTAGGTGGTTGGCTTGCCTTAGGCAGAAGAGTATCAACAAATGGTGCGAGGAACACAAGGATGGGAGCTATCGATAATATTCTGCTATGAAAAAGGCTGAAAATAAAACTGGACATCGGTGCCAAATTTATGTCATGCAGACTGAATAAAAGTGGTACCGAAATATTGTGCTCTCCAAGAGAAACACATAGGACTGGAATCACCTCAACCGGAATTACAATTGAAAAGTTATATGGCTTTGAAGTTTCAAGGGCAAAAAAAAAATGACTTCTCTCTTTGAACCAGATGAACAGACATGAATACATTTCTTTGCGGGAGAAACATAAATGAGATGAATTACGCTACTGAAAAATATAACCAGAGGGGTGTTGTGCTGTGGGCCAAAAACTTGCTAGATGGGCTTGCTAACCATCGGATAGGGCGACGAATAACAGCTGGGCCATAGGCTGAAGCTGGGCCGACTTGAAGTAGATGATGGGTCGACAATTAGGCCCGGCGCGATTAAGTGGCTGATGCGCAGGCCCAAGGCCTTGGAGAGGCTACGGTGGGCATGGGTCAACGCAGTTTGACCGTATTTGTCGTTTCCTCCCGCGAAAATCCGGCGAGAACAGATGGATTCTGTGAAAGGGCTACCGGACCATTCACGACGATCTTGATATCCACGAGCTCAGCCTGATGGTGCACATACCATTTGTGTAGTCGTTGGTTGGCGGGGAGGTTGGGATCATCGCCGACTTTGGCTTGCTCTGCTTCTTCTAGTGAACGACATCAACTCGCATAGCATCCAATCGAAGTTTCTGTATGAGGAGAGGAATCAAGTTGCGTTGTATTGACCAAATCAGGCAAAACAATGGCAGGGCTTCCGCGAACGACTGTGAGCAAAAAAGAGGGGTATGGGTAGCGTACCTTTGGAGGGAGCTGTCTGATGAATAGAGAGAGAGCTCCGAGTGCTTAAATATGTTGGGCGAGGAGCTATGCATTAATTGCATATGCGAAGCTCCGGTGACTTCGTGTGGAGTGACTGGGAGCTAAGGGGGAGGTGATCAGGCTCTAGTGGGTTCGTGCGTCGCTGGCACCTATGGACTGGGTTGGGGGTTGCTAAGAAATGGGTGGACACCGGTGCAGTCTGTCGTGGCGATCTAACGGAGTTGGGTTGTAGTCATGGCGGATTA
>NC_041387.1:28088390-28096340 GCF_002162155.2 Triticum dicoccoides
GAGTTACCTGCCTCAGGGGGGCTAGCTAGGCTAGGCATGCGTGTGACGACAAGTCGTCGGGCGCGAGGGAACGGGGCTCTGTGCCCTGTCACCATGCAATATGGGCGCTCTGGATTGCTAATGGTTTTCAAACATTGTATGGGAGATGTCTCACTAGAGGTTAAGAAATATGCAGTGAATAGAGCCCCAAGCTTGCATGAACATAACACATATTTCAAAATTCAAATCCACAAAAAAGTGTTTGCTGCCTAACATTTGGTCGAATTGTTAAGAATGGATCCAGTCTTCCTAGCGGAATAATTTGGGATGGTGATCATTGTGTAAAAATATCATACATAATGGATCAGAGTAAAATACAGTTCCTTCACAAAGTGTCTTTTATGATAGAAAGGGCTTTTGGATCCTCTGCCCAAAATTGGAGCAAGGTTGGTTCATTACTTTGTGTCCCTAGGCATCATTAGAGTGTATATGAATTATTTAATAATTCTTGAAGCGATAGAAAAGGTAGCTGCTTTGAAAAGTGTTGTCAAATAGGCATTTCCGAAAATAGCAAAATAATACTTTTACTAAGTCAAATGGAGTCAAGAATTTTACTAGATGATAAAGTGGGCACAAACGTCCACCTAGTTTCATAATTTTTGGAGGCAGTGAAAATATACTTTGAATTTTATGGGCCAATAATTGACACAAAAGGTATATTGAATAAACAGAAATATTGCATAATGACATAACAATATTTTTTTTAGAAATGGGCTTTATGTACATCATAGAAGCTATGGTAAAAATTGAAGAATTGTAGGTGCAAAGAAAGAAATAAGTTTCCTACAATGGACAAAAAATGAATGAACATATTAATATTTTGGGTCACAAGTGTCATAAGGAAGGTTCAAGGTTCCAGGCGATAGTGTTTGCCAAGTTACCAAGTTCATTCATCAAATATCCAGAAAAAATCCAAGAAAGTCAACGCAGTTAAAAGGAAAAAAAACAGGGAGGCAGATCCACACGTGAAATTTCACTAAATGATGTTTGGTTTGTGACACTGGGTAGGACTGCCTGAGCGATATAGCACCTATTCGCCGGTTAGAGCGATGACTAGTGGCTCCCCGACATTGTTCTTTGGGAGCTCCTATCTAGTTCTCCAGGTGTCGCGACGATCCAAGTGGCTCGCATGAAATGCACGTGGGCCCTGTCCATTAGTGTTGGGTCCCCACGGCAGCTTCTCTCGTTCACGCGGTCGACCTTTCTATCGCACGATCACTAACTAATAGAAATCCAGTAGCCACTGGACTATAGATAAACATGTTTTTTTAGAAGAATTTGAAAAAATGTTCGTGAATCAAAAAAATGGTAGTACAAAAAATGTTTGCAAATTTGAAAATTTCTTCGCGAACTCATAATTGTCCACGAATATAAAAACTTCAATCTTTCAAAAAAGGTTTAAAATTTTAAAAATATTCAAGAATTTTAAAATATAAATATTCACAAAAATCATTTTAAAGTTTTTCTTTAAATTTTCAATTTTTATTTTATTTATAAAATAACAAAAAAGTAAAGGAAAAAAGGCATAATGGAAAAGGAAAAACATGAACGATGGAACTTTCAAGAATGTTCCTTAAACCGGGATAACCACTGTGCGTTCTTTTCTCTATATCAGCCGGCCTGTTGAAAGAAATAGCAGGGAACTGGGTATGCGTGAGAACGTATCCTGTGCAACGATGGAATTGATGCGCCGAATGCACCGACCGATTCTGGGCCACAGGATGAAGAATAGATGGACTGGATGGTAACTTAAGCTGGCCGCTGGTACATTTTGTAGAAGAGACCTTGTAAAGTCATTCAGCTGCGCAGAAGTCCTTCCGAAATCCCATCGTCACCTTCCCTTTCCTCTGTCCCCTTCTGTACATGTAGCGGGCGATCTGCGAGCTAGGTTAGCAATTTGCTCCGTCGCCTCTCTCTCCCCATCTGCTGGATCACCGTACCTAGTTCTAGCGCCAGTAGCCCTCTTATCCTCTCAAATGGCCTCGCCCAGCACGGCCAGCAGCCACCATCATCGCTGTCGGGGAGCATGTAATCTGTTCAGCCATCAAAAAGGAGCAGACCATCTTTTGAGGCTTAAAGATCCAGAGTATGATCTCCTATTCGATACATGTTTCTTCCCGTTTGTCAATTTGCCCCAATTGCAGCATTGCAGTAGAAAACAGGCAAACAGATGTTGTTCTCATCCTTAATTTGTAAAGTGTCCATGCGTCTTGCATGCTGTAAAATACAGTAAAAATTGTGCATGAATGTTATGAATTTTATGTGAAAATGGCTACCAGGGAGTTAATTTGCATGACAGAAGTAGATTATATTTTCTCTGTATTCTTTTGATTCACTTTGTTGATTTAAACTGCACTTTAATGTCCAGCTGAATTCTCTGAAAGCATTACTAGTTCTTCTTATTCGTGATTTTTCCTTGTTGCATTCCACATTCTAACAATGTTTTGGAATTAACGATACTGATATGTGTCACTTGTTAGTACGTCAGTCATCTTATTACCAATTGCAGATACAATGAATTGTTCCGTTGTTATATTTCCCCAACTAGTCTGTCATGGAGTTAGTGGCAAGTGTTGCTCTAAGTGTTGGTTCGACCACAAACATAAGAGTTGAAGACGACGCCAATGGCTTTTCTGTGGTAATTCCCTTGTTGTACTCATTATGTTTGCCATGCACATCCATATCATTTGACTGATTTTTTCTTAAATTGCAAGGACGCAATTTAGTTTTCACAAATCATGGAATAACTACAGCAAGCCAAAACAACAACAACAATCTTCCATTTTGTGTAAGTATTTTTTTTTTCAGGTTAGTGTTGTGAAGTTTCAGAAATTTATGTTCTGCTCCAGGAACAGCTGAGGAGCCGGATCAAGACTAATTCTCTCCATTTGTATGTATAATACAGGTAAAGACTGGTTCTCTCAAGTGATGTGCAAATTTCGTTCTCTGTTCCAATGCAAAATAGTGCCTCTCCACTAGTTGTGATGGGACATGAAGTTAATTGGACTGTGTCTATATATATGCTCATGCAGCTTAACAATTACTTTGTGGCCAAATCCGCCGGGGGAATGGTCGAATGATTTCTCAGGTTTTGAGAATTCACTGAAGATGTGTTGTACTTCATATGTACTGTGACACATATCTTTTACACGTTATTTCCTTGTGTCCTTAATTCAGCACAAAATTCAGGATAGAAGGCCGAAGTAGAATCTGAAACTGGGCATGACAAAACACAATAATATCAACTGTAGTCTGATTTCTGTTATGGACATAGCAAATGCACAAGCATCAATATGGGGAAGGCTCGCATATACGAAAAATACCCCTTTTCCGCTGCTTCTACAGAATAAAATATGTGACTCATGATCTGAATAAAAAACGCACATCAGGTTGTTAGGAATTTTGAGGCATCGCTGAATCATAGCCTGCAACGGTAGCAGCGGTGCCAAACCAAAAGCATGTCGTCGGCCGCGCCAAGCCATAGCCAGCCCCATCATGCACAGGGATAGATTGTGGGAAGAGACAGAGGGAAGGGGATTGCAGCCATTTTAGGGTGGGAGTTATACTGAAGAGGGCTCACATCATCATGGATCGCCTGTACAAAGAGGGGATCTCACGAAGAGATGCACACAAGGGGAAAGAGGAAAGGGAAGGGGACGATGGGATTTCAGAAGGACGCAGGGTCTGTTCTATAAAATGTACCAGCGGCCATCTTATGATGTCATCCAGTCCATCTATTCTCCATCCCGTGGCCCAGAATCGGTCGGTACATCTGGTGCATCAGTTCCATCGTTTCACAGGATACGTCCTCGGGTATGCGAAGGTACGGCTAAGGAACTATTTGGGCGCGGCTATATGCCGCCTACTGCAAGGCGCACGGCTGCCTCGCCTTAGTGTGCCGTTGCTGGGCCGACCCAGTAGGACCTGGCTCATCCTGCTGGCATCACACGAATTTACTTTTGTTAACTTATTACTTATATATGTTTTTTAAATTAAATGCATATATATTCAAAATAATAAATTTACTTATGAATTTCGAAATATGAATAAAAATGTTATAAAAACATTGTTAGCAAAGTTTTAGAATGTTGATAACTTTATTGTGGCACTAAAAATGTGGTTCCGAGTTTAAAAAATGTATGCCATTTTTCAAAAATGTGTATAGAATATTTCTTTTACATAAAGTGAAAAAAAAGTTCACGATGCTAGAAAAATGTACGCCACACTTGATGAAAATATTCCCGCATTTCAAAAAAATGTTAAAAACTGCTTGCATAGCTTCAAATAATTTTTGTTTCAATTAAAACATGTATGGTGACATTGTAAAGAAATATTTGCGTATTTTCCAAAAATTTCCATGAAAACTTAAAAGTCGTTTATACAATGGAAAAAAATGATCACATAATTTTAAAGAAATTTTTATTGGCATTTAAGAAATGTACAAATTTTATATGTAAAAACGTTACAATGTATGAAAAAAATCAACACCTTTTTTAAATGTACATCACGTAATTGAAAATGTCTAAATTGTATCGCCAAAATGCTTCATGTTAGCTCTCAAAATTCACATTTGGTACTCACCAAAAAATAGATTTGTGATGAAAAAAAGAAAGGAAAAGAAAGAAGAAAACCAAGAATTAAACAAAAAGAACCGGATGTATAACAAAGAATGAAAAATCCAAAGAAAGCTCATGAAAAACAAATGAAATGAAAGTATAGCGAAAGGAAAATGGGAGAAAACCGGTTAAAAACCATAGAAAACCAAAGGAAAATATAAAAGAAAAGAAAGAAAACCCGAGCAAGTGAGCAAATCTACAGGACGCGGCGAGAATCGGTCCAAACTGCGAGCCTTGACGACCAACACGTAAGCACACCTTGGGGTTCGACAACCATAAAAATCGCTTTGGGACCACAAAATGGTGAGTAATAGTCCACGAAACGGGTCAAAATCTACAAAAACCGCGAACGTTGATGACCGACACGTAAACGCACCCCGGGATTCGTTAATGGTGGAAATCACTTCAGAACCTCAACACAGTGAGTAATACACCACGAAACGGGCTAGAATCGGACAAAACAGTGAGTGTTGATGATCGACACGTAAACGCACCCCAAGGTTCGTTAATCTTGAAAATCACTGCGGGACCCTAAAACAGTGAGTAATAGTCTAAGAAATGGGTCAGAATCGGCCAAAACTAGGAGTGTTGATAACCGACACGTAAGCACACCTTAGGGTTCGACAACAATGGAAATTGCTTTTGGAACCCCAAAATGGTGAGTAATAATCCACGAAACGGGCCAAAATCGACAAAAACTGTGAGTGTTGATGACCGACACGTAAACGTTGGGTTCATTAATCATGGAAATCACTCTGGGACCCATAAATAGTGAGTAATAGTCCATGCAATGGGTCAGAATTGGCCAAAACTGTAAGTGTTGACAATAGGCACGTAAATGCACCCAGGGGTCGTCAATCTTGGAAATCGCTCTAGGACCCTAAAACGGTGAGTAATAGTGCACAAAACGGACCACAATCGGCCAAAATTGTGAGTGTTGATGACCGACACGTAAACGCACCCCGGGGTTCGTCAATAGTGGAAATCACTTCGGGACTCCAAAACAGTGAGTAAGAGTCCAAGAAAGGAGCCAGAATCGGCCAAACGACGATTGTTGCTGATCGACACGTAAGCGCAACTACAGGTTTCACAACCACGGAAATCGCTTTGGGACCCCAAAGAGGTAAGTAATAGTCCATGAAACGGGCCAGAATCGACAAAAACCGCGAGTGTTGATGACCGACACGTAAGCGCACCTTGGTGTTCAACAACTATGGAAATCGCTTCGAGACCCAAAAACAGTGAGTAATAGTCCACGATACGAGTCAGAATTGGCCAAAACTGTCAGTGTTGACGATGGACACGAAAACGCACCCCGGGGATCGTCAATCATGGAAATCGCTCTGGGACCCCAAAACGATGAGTAATAGTGCACGAGATGTGCCAAAACCGGCCAAAATTGTGAGTGTTGATGACCAACACGTAAATGCACCCCGGAGTTCGTCAATCGTGGAAATCACTTCGGGACCTCAAAACAATCAGTAATAGTCCAAGAAACGGGCCAGAATCGGCCATAACTGTGAGTGTTGATGATCGACACGTAAGCGCACCTTGGGGTTCGACAACCATGAAAATCACTTTTGGGACACCAAAACAGTGAGTAACAGTCCATGAAACGGGCCAGAATCGGCCAAAACTGAAGTGTTGATGACCGACACGTAAACGCACGCCGGGGTTCGTTAATCCTGGAAATCACTCCGCGATCCCAAAACTGTGAGTAATAGTCCATGCAATGGGTCAAAATTGACCAAAACTATGAATGTTGACGACACACACGTAAATGCACCCCGGGGTCGTAAATCCTGGGAATCGCTCTGGGACCCCAAAACGGTGAGTAATAGTGCATGAAACGGACCACAATCGGCCAAAATTGTGAGTGTTGATGACCGGCACGTAAATGCATCCCGGGGTTCGTCAATAGTGGAAATCACTCTGGGACCCCAAAACAGTGAGTAATAGTTCAAGAAACAGGCCAGAATTGGCCCAAACGGCGATTGTTGTTGTCTGACACGTAAGCGCAACTTGAGGTTTGACAACCATGGAAATCGCTTCGGGACCCCAAAATGGTAAGTAAGATTCCACAAAACGGGCCAGAATCGACAAAAACCGCGAGTGTTGATGACTGACACGTAAGCGCACCTTGGGGTTCAACAATACATGTCAGAATTGGCCAAAATTGTGAGTGTTGATTACAGACACGTAAACGCACCCCGGGGATCGTCAAATATGGAAATCCCTTCGGGACCCCAAAACTTAAGTCCAAGAAACGGGCAAGAATCGGCCCAAACTTCGAGCCTTGATGACCAACACGTAAGCACACCTTGAGGTTCGACAACCATGGAAATCACTTTGGGACCACAAAATGGTGAGTAATAGTCCACGAAACGGGTCAGTATCTACAAAAAATCGCAACTGTTGATGACCGACATGTAAACGCACCCCGCGGTTTGTCAATGGTGGAAATCACTCCGGGACCCCAACACAGTGAGTAATAGACCACGAAACGGGCCAGAATCGGCCAAAAATGTGAGTGTTGATGACCGACACGTAAATGCACCCCGGGGTTTGTTAATCTTGGACATCACTCCGGGACCCCAAAACAGAGAGTAATATTGCACGAAACGGGCCAGAATCGGCCAAAACTGTGTGTGTTGATAACCGACATGCAAGAGCACCTTGGGGTTCGACAACCATGGAAATCGCTTTTGGGACCCCAAAACGGTGAGTTATAGTGCACAAAACGGAGCACAATCGGCCAAAATTATGAGTGTTGATGACCGACATGTAAAGGCACCTCGGGGTTCGTCAATCGTGGAAATCACTTCGGGACCCCAAAACTGATTATTAGTCCAAGAAATGGGCAGGAATCGGCCCAAACTGCGAGCCTTGACGACCAACCAACACGTAAGCACAGCTTGGGGTTCGACAACCATGGAAATCGATTTGGGACCACGAAATGGTGAGTAATAGTCCATGAAACGGGCCAGAATCTATGAAAATCGCGAGTGTTGATGACCGACACGTAAACGCACCCCGGGATTCGTTAATGGTGGAAATCATTTCGGGACCCAACACATTGAGTAATAGACCACGAAACGGGCCAAAATTGGCCAAAACAGTGAGTATTGATGACTGACACGTAAACGCACCCCAGGATTCGTTAATCTTGGAGATCACTCTGAGACCCCAAAACAGTGACTAATAGTCCACGAAACGGGCCAGAATCGACCAAAACTGTGAGTGTTGATGACTGACACGTAAGCGCACCTTGGGGTTCGGCAACCATGGAAATCAC
>NC_041387.1:28096524-28099723 GCF_002162155.2 Triticum dicoccoides
TTGGGACCCCAAAACGGAGAGTAATAGTCAATGAAACGGGCTAGAATCGGCCAAAACTGTGAGTGTTGATGGCCGTCACGTAAACGCACGCTGGGGTTGGTTGAACATGGAAATCGCTCTGGGACCCCAAAGATATGAGTAATAGTCCACGAAACGGTCAGAATTGGCCAAAACTGTGAGTGTTGACGATAGACATGTAAACGCACCCCAGGGATCGTCAATCGTGGAAATCGCTCTGGAACACCAAAACGGTGAGTAATAGAGCACGAAACGGACCACAATCAGCCAAAATTTTGAGTGTTGATGACCGACACATAAACTCACCCCGGGGTTTGTTAATGGTGGAAATCACTCCATAGCTTCAACACAGTGAGTAATAGACCATGAAACGGGCCAGAATCGGCCAAAACAGTGAGTGTTGATGTCCAACACATAAACGCACCCCGGGGTTCGTTAATCTTGGAAATCACTTCGGGACCCCAAGACACTAAGTAATAGTCCATGAAACAGGCCAGAATCGGCCAAAACTGTGAGTGTTGATAACCGACACGTAAGCGCACCTTGGGATTCGACAGCCATGGATATCGCTTTGGGACCCCAAAACGGTGAGTAATAGTCCACGAAACGGGCCAGAATCGTCCAAAACTGTTAGTGTTGATGACCGACAACGCACCCTGGGGTTCGTTAATCGTGGAAATCACTCCGGGACCCCAAAACAGTGAGTAATAGTCCACGAAACGGGTCAGAATTGGCCAAAACTGTGAGTGTTGACGACAGACACGTAAACGCACCACGGGGATCGTCAATCGTGGAAATCTCTGGGACCCCAAAATGGGAGTAATAGTGCATGACACAGATCACAATCAGCCAAAATTGTGAGTGTTGATGACCGACAGGTAAACACACCCCGGGGTTCGTCAATCGTGGAAATCACTCCGGGACCCCAAAACAGTGAGTAATAGTCAAAGAAACGGGCAAGAATTGGCCCAAACACCGTTTGCTGCTGACCGACACGTAAGCGCAGCTTGAGGTTTGACAACAATGGAAATCTCCTCGGGACCCCAAAACGGTGAGTAATAGTCCACGAAACGGGCCAGAATTGACAAAAATCGCGAGTGTTGATGACTGACACGTAAACTGTCAGTGTTGATGACCGCACGTAAACGCACCCCAGGGTTCTTCAATCGTGGAAATCACTCTGGGACCCCAAAACAGTGAGTTATAGTCCAAGAAACGGGCCAGAATTGGCCAAAACCGCGAGTTTTGATGACCGTCATGTAAGCTCACCTTGCGGTTCAACAACAATGGAAATCGTTTCGGGACCCCAAAACGGTGAGTAATAGTCCACAAACCGGCCAGAATCGGCCAAAACCGTGAGTGTTGTTGACCGACACGTAAGCTCACCTTGGGGTTCAACGACGATGGAAATCACTTCAGGACACCAGAACCGTGAGTAATAGTCCACAAAACAGGTCAAAATTGGCCAAAACTGTGAGTGTTGACAACAGACACATAAACACACCCCGAGAATCTTCTATCATGGAAATCGCTTTAGGACCCAAAAACGATGAGTAATAGTGCACGAAATGGACCAGAATCAGGCAAAATTGTGAGTGTCGATGACCGACACGTAAACGCATGCCGGGGTTCGCTAATCCTGAAAATCACTCCGGGACCCCAAAACAGTGAGTAATAGTCCACGAAACGGGTCAGAATCAGCCAAAACTGTGAGTGTTGATGAACGACATGTAAGCGCACCTTGGGGTTCAACAACTATGGAAATCGCTTCGGGACACCAAAACGGTGAGTAATAAACCACGAAATGGGCTAGAATCAGCCTAAACTGTGAGTGTTGATGACCGACACGTAAGCGTTCCTTGGGGTTTGACAACCATGGAAATCACTTTGGGACCCCAAAATAGTGAGTAATAGTCCACAAAACGGGCCAGAATCGGCCAAAACTATGAGTGTTGATGACCGACACGTAAGCGCACCTTGGGGTTCAACAACTATGGAAATCGCTTCGAGACACCAAAACAGTGAGTAATAAACCATGAAACGGGCCAGAATCAGCCAAAACTGTGAGTGTTGATGACCAACATGTAAGCGCTCCTTGGGGTTTGACAACCATGGAAATCGCTTTGGGACCACAAAACGGTGGGTAATATTCGATGAAACGGGCCAGAAACGGCCAAAACTGTGAGTGTTGATTACCAACACGTAAACGCAGCCCGAGGTATGTTAATCATGGAAATCACTTAGCGCCCCCAAAACGATGAGTAATAATCCATGAAACGGGCCAGAATCAACCAAAAGTGTGAGTGTTGATGACCGACACGTAAGTGCACCTTGGGGTTCAACAACTATGAAAATCACTCTAAGACACAAAAACGGTGAGTAATAGTCCACGAAACGGGTCAGAATTGGCCAAACTATGAGTGTTGAGGATAGACACGTAAACGTACCCCGGGGATCGTCAATCGTTGAAATTGCTCTGGGACCCCAATAAGATGATTAATAGTGCACGAAACGGACCACAACCGGCCAAAATTGTGAGTGTTGATGACCGACACGTAAACGCACCCCTGGGTTCGTCAATCGTGGAAATCACTCCGGGACCTCAAAATTGAGTAATAGTCCAAGAAACGGGGCAAAATCGGCCCAAATTGCGATTGTTGACAACCGACACATAAGCGCAACTTGGGGATTTACAACCAAGGAAATCGCTGCGGGACCCCAAAACTGTGAGTAAAAGTCCATGAAACGGGCCAGAATCGACAAAAACCGCGAGTGTTGATGACCGACACGTAAATGCACCCTGGGGTTCGTCAATCATGGAAATCACTCCGGGACCCCAAAATAATGAGTAATAGTCCAAGAAACGGGCCAGAATTGGCCAAAACTGTGAATGTTGATGACCGACACGTAAATGCACCTCGGTGTTCGTTAATCGTGGATATGAATCAGGACCCCGAAACAATGAGTAATAATCCACGAAATGGGCCAGAATCGTCCAAAACTGTGAGTGTTGATGACCGACACATAAACGCACCTTGGGGTTCAATAACTATGGAAATCGCTTCAGGACCCCAAAACGATGAGTAATAGTCCATGATACGGGTCAGAATTGGCCAAAACTGTCAGTATTGACGACGGACACGTAAATGCACCCCGAGGATCGTCAATCGTGGAAATCGCT
>NC_041387.1:28099809-28100211 GCF_002162155.2 Triticum dicoccoides
TGGGACCCTAAAACGGTGAGTTATAGTGCACGAGACGGACCAGAATCATCCTAAATTGTGAGTGTTGATGACCGACACGTAAACGCACCCCGGGGTTTGTCAATCGTGGAAATCACATCGGGACCCCGAAACTGAGTAATAGTCCAAGAAACGGGCCAGAATCGGCCCAAATTGCGAGCCTTGACGACCAACACGTAAGCACACCTTGGGTTTCGACAACCATGGAAATAGTTTTGGGACCAAAAAATGGTGAGTAATAGTCCACGAAACGGGTCAGAATCTACAAAAACCGCGAGTGTTGATGACCGACACGTAAACACACCCCAGGGTTCGTTAATGGTGGAAATCACTCCGGGACCCCAACACATTGAGTAATAGACCACGAAACGGGCTAGAATAGGC
>NC_041387.1:28100221-28151796 GCF_002162155.2 Triticum dicoccoides
AAAACAGTGAGTGTTGATGACCGACACGTAAACGCACCCCGGGGTTCGTTAATCTTGGAAATCACTTCGGGACCCCAAAACAATTAGTAACAGTCCACGAAACGGGCCAGAATCGGCCAAAACCATGAGTGTTGATAACCGACACGTAAGCGCACCTTGGGGTTCGACAACCATGGAAATCGCTTTAGGACCCCAAAACAGTGAGTAATAGTCCACGAAACGGGCCAGAATCGGCCAAAACTATGAGTGTTGATAACCGACCTGTAAACGCACCCCGGGGTTCGTTAATCGTGGAAATCACTCCGGGACCCCAAAACTGTGAGTAGTATTCCATGAAACGGGCCAGAATTGGCCAAAACTGTGAGTGTTGATGAGAGTCACGTAAAGGCACCCCGGGGATCGTCAATCGTGGAAATCGCTCTGGGACCCTAAAACGGTGAGTAATAGTGCACGAAACGGACCACAATCGGCCAAAATTGTCAGTGTTGACGACCGACACGTAAACGCACCCCGGGGTTCGTCAATCGTGGAAATCACTACGGGACCCTAAAACAGTGAGTAATAGTCCAAGAAACGGGCCAGAATCAGCCCAAGCGACGATTCTTGCTGACCGACACGTAAGTGCAGCTTGAGGTTTGACAACCATGGAAATCGCTCCGGGACCCCAAAACGGAGAGTAATAGTCCACGAAACGGGCCAGAATCAACAAAAGCCGCGAGTGTTGATGACCGACACGTAAACGCACCCTGCGGTTCGTCAATCGGGGAAATCACTCCGTGACCCCAAAACAGTGAGTAATAGTCCAGGAAACGAGCCAGAATTGGCCAAAACAACAAGTTTTGATGACCGACACGTAAGCTCACCTTGGGGTTCAACAACGATGTAAATCGCTTCAGGACACCAAAACGGCAAGTAATAGTCCACGAAACGGGTCAAAATTGGCCAAAACTATGAGTGTTGATGACGAACACGTAAACGCACCCCAGGGATCATCTACCGTAAAAATCGCTCTGGGACCCGAAAACGGTGAGTAATAGTGCACAAAACGGACCAGAATCGGCCAAAATTGTGAGTATTGATGACCGACACGTAAACGCACCCCGGGGTTCATTAATCATGGAAACCACTCCGGGACCCCAAAACAGTGAGTAATAGTCCACGAAACGGGTCAGAATCGACCATAACCGTGTGTGTTGATGACCGATAGGTAAGCGCACCTTGGGGTTCGACAACCATGGAAACCGCTTTGGGACCCCGAGGTTCATTAATCGTGGAAATCACTCTGGGACCCCAAAACAGTGAGTAATAGTCCACAAACCAGCCAGAATCGGCCAAAACTGTGAGTGTTGCTCACCGACATGTAAGCTCACCTTGGGGTTCCACAACTATGAAAATCGCTTCTGGACACCAAAACGGTGAGTAATAGTCCAAGAAACGGGTCAGAATTGGCCAAAACTGTGAGTGTTGACGACGGACACGTAAACACACCCGGGGATCGTCAATCATGGAAATTGCTCTGGAACCCGAAAACGGTGAGCAATAGTGCACAAAACGGAGGAGAATCGACCAAAATTGTGAGTGTTGACGGTGACACGTAAATGCACCAAGAGGTTCGTTAATCATGGAAATCACTCCGGGACCCCAAAACAGTGAGTAATAGTTCACGAAACGGGCCAGAATCGGCCAAAACTGTGAGTGTTGATGACCGACATGTAATCGCACCCTTGGGTTCAACAACTGCGGAAATTGCTTCGGGACACCAAAACGGTGAGTAATAGTCCACGAAACGGGTTAGAATTGGCCAAAACTATCAGTGTTGATGACGAACACGTAAGCGCATCCCAGGTATCGTCAATCGTGGAAATCGCTCTGGGACCTGAAAACGATGTAATAGTGCACGAAACGGACCAGAATTGGCCAAAATTGTGAGTGTTGATGGCCGACACGTAAATGCGCCCCAGGGTTCGTTAATCATGGAAATCACTCCTGGACCCCCAAACAGTGAGTAATAGTCCATAAAATGGGCCAGAATCGGCCAAAACTGTGAGTGTTGATGACCGACACGTAAGCGCAGCTTGGGGTTCAACAACCATGGAAATCGCTTCGGGACACCAAAACGGTGAGTAATAAACCACGAAACGGGCCAGAATCAGCCAAAACAGTAAGTGTTGATGACCGACACGCAAGCGCTCCTTGGGGTTTGACAACCATGGAAATCGCTTTGGGACCCTAAAATGGTGAGTTATAGTGCACGAGACGGACCAGAATCATCCTAAATTATGAGTGTTGATGACCTACACGTAAACGCACCCCGGGGTTCATCAATCGTGGAAATCACTTCGGGACCCCGAAACTAAGTAATAGTCCAAGAAATGGGCTAGAATCGTCCCAAACTACGATTGTTGATGACCGACACGTAAGCGCAACTTGGGGTTTTGCAACCAAGGAAATCGCTTCGGGACCCCAAAACGGTGAGTAATAGTCCATGAAACGGGCCAGAATCAACAAAAACCGCGAGTGTTGATGACCGACAGGTAAACACACCCCGGGGTTTGTAAATCGTGGAAATCACTCTAGGACCCCAAAACAATGAGTAATAGTTCAAGAAACGGGCCAGAATTGGCCAAACCTATGAGTGTTGATGACCGACATGTAAACGCACCTCGGGGTTCGTTAATCGTGGAAATCACTTTGGACCCCGAAACAATGAGTAATAGTCCATGATACGGGCCAGAATCGGCCAAAACTGTGAGTGTTAATGTCCGACATGTAAGCGCACCTTGGGGTTCAACAACTATGAAAATCACTTCGGGACCCCAAAACAATGAGTAATAGTCCATGATACGGGTCAGAATTGGCCAAAACTGTGAGTGTTGATGATGGACATGCAAACGCACCCCCGGGATTGTCAATCGTGGAAATTGCTCTGGGACCCCAAAATGGTGAGTAATAGTGCACGAGACAGACCAGAATCGTCCTAAATTGTGAGTGTTGATGACGACACGTAAACACACCGCGGGGTTCGTCAATCGTGGAAATCACTTCGGGACCCCGAAACTAAGTAATAGTCTAAGAAACGGGGCCATAATCAGCCCAAATTGCGAGCCTTGACAACTAACTTGTAAGCACATCTTGGGGTTCGACAACCATGGAAATCACTTTGGGACCACAAAATGGTAAGTAATAGTCCACGAAACGGGTCGGAATCAACAAAAACCGAGCGTGTCGATGACCGACACGTAAACACACCCCGGGGTTCGTTAATGGTGGAAATTACTCCGGGACCCCAACATAGTGAGTAATAGACCACAAAACGGGACAAAATCTGTCGGGGATATACCCCGCGGTGTGACCCGGCCGAAGATATGACCCGGCTAGGACTTGGTGTTTCATTGGTGACCCGGCAGATTGTAAGCCGACGGACACAGTTAAGCATTGTAAGTTGGCGGACACAGTTAAGCATTGTAAGCTGGCAGATACAGTTAAGCATTGTGAGCCGACGGGCAAAATTAAGCATTGTAAGCCGGCAGACAGTTAAGCCAGATAGTTAAGCCGACTGACAGTTAAGCCAGACAGTTAAGCCAGATGGTAAGCCAGATTGCAAGTCAGATTGTAAGCCGGATTGTAAAGCCCAAGACATTAAGAAGCCCATGGTAAGACGTCAAAATAGGTTAAGTCCTAATCCGAGTTTGACTCTACATGTAACCCGCCCCTTCAACTTATATAAGGAGGGGCAGGGCACCCCAAGAAGGAAGAGCAAGAAAATAATCATTAAGGCTAGACACAACTAGAGGAGAGCCAGATTTATGACGTCTCCCTCATGAGCATAATGAGACCTATCCACAAACAACATGTAGGGCTATTATTGGATGATGTTTCACGGGGCCCGAAGTTGTCTAAATCCTTGTCTTGTGTGTTGATCCGCCTCGCATCTCTCGTCCCGATCAACCCCTCTCAAGCTACCACATAGATGCGTTGGCCTCACGACTAAGTCCTCACACTAGGACATCTTCCGTGACGTTTCCACGACCGTTGGCGCCCACCATGGGGCCTGTGCACGGTGGTGTTGAGTTCTTGGAGGGATCTCTTCGAGGGATCGAGAAGCTCGCAAATTTTGTGGAGGAAGAATATCTGGCTTGAATGGATCTACATCAGTTTGAAGATCGCCAGTCTAAGTTTACAATTGGTGATATCTAAAAGTTTAAGAGGTATTAGGGTTACACGGCGGATTACAAATCAAGCCACCACCGTCGCTGTGGGCGACTGAAGTTTCTTCGTTACAAAACTGCCATGGCAAGGAAAATCCTGAAGCACTGTATGAGATTCCAACTTGAGCCGGACTCGGACTCGCTGGTCGCGCCTCCGTCTTCGAGCCACTACAGATACACCCCGCCTCAACTATGTCCAAGTCGCCGCCTTCGCGTCTAGCACCGAGCTGGTGTTGAACCGCCGCATCCCGTGGACCTGCCAGCCAGCGAGTCGCCTTCCTCATTGCACGTAAGAACCAAGCCGTTGCTGAATTGACTCCTCTGCATCGATCCAACTTCAAGCCAATCAGAGTCCAAGTCGCCTCTGCCAGGGTTTCAAGTCGCCCATCTCGGGCTGAACCGCCCCGTACTAAGTTGCGGGACTCCATCACCTTTTTGTCGAGTCAGCCCTGCCTTGCGGCCACCTCCGCACTGGCCCATGCCGTCGTGCCTCAAACCGGTCCGACCTCGCGACCGTCTCCACCGTGGCTTCGAGCCGGCCCTGCCTCCACACGCCTCTGCTATCGCGGTTTTGCACTTCCAAACCACCGGTGCCGTAGCGAGTCGCTGTTCCCGCGGCCTTGCTTCTTCAGGGACCCGCCTGCGCGACTCCTGCTCACCCGCCAGGCTCAGTTGCGCTGCCATCGCCCTGCGTGCTGACAAGCACCTCCTGCTGCTTCAGTGTGGCGGTGCCGTCCGAGTGCCTCTGCCTTAGCCACGGCTCCTACCTCCAGATCGCCTGAGCAGCCTCCGTCGGCGGTCCGTGTCGCCGCTCTCCACCTGCGCCTCGAGCCGCCCGTGCGCCGCTATGAGTTGCCGACCGCCTCCGGTGTCTTGAGCCGCCACGTCCCCGTGCGACTTCAACTGCTCCGTCGGGTCGAGCCGCCGTGAGTCGCCGGTCGCCTCTGGGCCTGTCCGCATAGTCTAACCTCGCGGGACTCCATCGCCTTGGGCTGCCTACTGCGATTTTGAGCCGTCGCCGTCTCTGGCTCAAATCCGTTGCGTGTGGTTTCCTCTATTTCAAGCTGACGCCGAGTTAATTCCTCCACTTCGAAACCAACCTCGACCCAGTTCCAATCCGAGTCACCGTCTTAACTGGTTCCGAGTCACCTTCACTGCATCGCTGTTCTACCTCGGGCAGCCGCTGCTTGCGCGGCCCCGATAACCCGTCTTTGTCGGTCGCCAACATCGTGGGCGTGTCAAGTCACCACCACCGGGCACCGAGCACCTACGAGCCGCCACCGGCCTCGCCGGGGTCGCTTCAAACCCGCCGTTTGCAGATTCATATCCTCTGCACAAACCACCACAGTAGAGCCGACCTCGCCAATGCCTTGCCGGTTTAATCCGCTGCGACCCGTTGTGAGCTGCCACCACGTCTTCACCCAGCTCCACAGCCAAGTCATTGTCAGGGCCTCAGAGCCGCCCAACTCCATCTCACCGGGACAGCCCCGCTGGAGACCGTACCAAGCCGCCTTGCACCACTACCCGCCGCGTCCAGATCCACCACGTGGAGCTATTGCCATCGCGAGTCACCAACCCCACAACTTCTTCAAGCAGCCGCTCTGTGCTCCGCTATTGAGCCGTCATCTCCGAGCCTGGCCTCGCTTCGCTCCAAGTCGCCTCCCTGCCGAGAGCCGCCCGTCGCCGTTGTTGTGACTCGCCTCGCCATGGGCCTCCCCGTGCTCACCTCGCATCCATCGCGGTTGCGACCCGTTGTGAGCTGCCGCCTCAAGTCTGCCCCCGCGGCCTCCACCTCATTCTTCTGCAGCCGTTCCGCCCTGCCGGGTCAGCTTGCTTCTTGCTGGTTTTGAGTTGCCGCGCAACACCACTTTCTACCGCGCCGAGCTACTGCCATGGCCAAGGGCCTGTTGAGGGAGTCCTGGATTAGGGGGTATCCGGACAGCCGGACTATCTACATCGTCCGAACTATTGGAGCGTGAAGATACAAGACTCATGACTCTATCCCGTGTCCGGATGGGACTCTCCTTTGCGTGGAAGACAAGCTTGGCGATCCGGATATTGTGTTTCCTTCCTTGTAACCGACTCCATGTAAACCCTAGCCCTCTCTGGTGTCTATATAAACTGGACAGGTTGGTCCTTGGAAGGCCGATCACAATTACAATCATAATCATCATAGGCTAGCTTCTAGGGTTTAGCCTCTATGATCTTGTGGTAGATCTACTCTTGTACTACTCATATCATCAATATTAATCAAGCAGGAAGTAGGGTTTTACCTCCATCGAGAGGGCCCGAACCTGGGTAAACATTGTGTCCCTTGCTTCCTGTTACCATCAGCCTAAGACGCACAGATCGGGACCCCCTACCCGAGATCCGCCGGTTTTGACACCGACATTGGTGCTTTCATTGAGAGTTCGTCTGTGTCATCACTGCAAGGCTTGATTGCTCCCTCAATCGTCGACAACACGGTCCAGGGCGAGACTTTTCTCCCCGGACAGATCTTCATGTTCGGCGGCTTCGCACTGCGGGCCAACTCGCTTGGCCATCTAGAGCAGATCGACAGCTACGCCCCTGGCCACCAGGTCAGGTTCAGAAACCTGAACTACATGTCCGATACCCACGAAGACTTGATCTTCGATGGAATCGGGCCTGTGCCAGGGGCGCTGGACAGTCACGATGAGCACGACCTAGACCTGCTGTCGGACAGTACTCGGGATATCACCCCTGCAGTAGCCCCGGGCCTAAATCTGGAGCAGACTGCGTGGCCCAAGGACGGGTGGATGGACCCCGCCCTGCCGGCCGCACATTCATCAGCGATAGAGCCGAACACAGGCCTCACTTCCAAGGAAGACTGTGACTCCGGACCCCCCGACTTGTATCCGGTTGTAGGTTCCAGTCCGCGCGCTCCCGAGTCCACCGAGCCTGGTTGGGCTCCGGTAATGGAGTTTACCGCTATAGATATCTTCTAGCACTCACCCTTTGGCGACATGCTGAACTCACTAAAATCTCTCTCTTTGTCAGGAGGCTCTTGGCCGAACTATGTACAGCTCGAGTGGGAAGCAGGCGACGAAGGAATTCGCCGCCCACCCACCACCCACTTCATTGCCACGGTCGATGATCTAACCGACGTGCTTGACTTCGACTCCGAAGACATCGATGGTATGGACGACGACGCAGGAGAAGAACAGGAACCACCGCTCACAGGGCGGCGGACAGCCACCCCGTCGCACGATATATACATGGTGGACACACCTAAGGACGACGACGACAATCCGGAAGACAAAATCCCCGGGCAAAAACCAAAGGGACGGCGCAGACGCCGCTCCAAGTCCAGCAACAGTAAAAATAGCGACAAGAGCGCCAGAAAGATCGACACCCCAGTCAACCCCGAAGGCAACAACGACCATATGGACCCAGCGATGGAGCAGTACGAGCCAGGTCACGCCGAACACAGTTCAGAGCACACACCCGATCACAATGATCCCGAAGGACGAGTTCCTCAAACCACCCCAGGACGAGAACATAGTCCGGATGACGATGCATTCATCATCCCGGAAAAACGCGTGGAACGAGATAACCTCCACAGAAAGCTTATGGCCACCGCGAGAAGTCTAAAGAAGCAGAAGCAACGGCTAAAAGCCACACAGGAAACGCTCAATCGCAGATGGAATAAAGTGCTAGACACTGAAGTAAGATACGGCGACGATCGCCATACAGAGAGCTATCCAAAACGCAAGCTACTGCCCGAATTCGACGACGAGGCCATTCCACCAAAGAATAACACGACCCGGAGGCCGGACGTACCACTTCATAACCGCAACAGAGCAGCTACCAATGCCTTGCACGATTTGCGTAAGCACCTGGATCAGAAAGCCTGCACGGCTAGGTCCATCTACGGATCTAAAGGACACATCCCGACGTGGGATTATGGTCACTAAAATGATTATACCAATCAAATACCAGTTCGGAATAAACATCGAACACAACAACAGCCGACGGCATGCCACAACGCGTCCAGATACAGAGGGGCTGCTCACCCCTGTACTTCACTGAAGAAGTACTGGACCACAAATTTCCACAGGGTTTTAAACCTGTGAACATAGAGGCATACGACGGAACGACAGTCCCAGGGGTCTGGATCGAGGATTTTATCTTGCATATTCACATGGCTCGTGGGGATGACCTCCATGCCATCAAATACCTTCCCCTCTAGTTGAAGGGACCAGCTCGACACTGGTTGAAAAGCCTCCTCGAAAATTCAATTGGGAGTTGGGAGGAACTCAAGGACGCTTTCAGGGCCAATTTTCAAGGGACTTATGTCCGGCCTCCGGATGCGGATGATTTAAGTCACATAATCCAACAGCCCGGAGAGTTCGCCCGCAAGCTTTGGAACAGAATCCTCACTAAGAAGAATCAAATTGTAGACTGTCCGGATGCCGAAGCCCTAGCGGCATTCAAACACATCATCCGCGACGAGTGGCTCGCCAGGCACCTTGGCCAAGAAAAGCCAAGGACAATGGCAGCCCTAACAAGCCTTATGACCCGCTTTTGCGCGGGTGAAGATAGCTGGTTGGCCCGTAAAGGCACCAGCAACCCAGGCACATCCGAAATAAGGGATGGCAACGGGAAGCCACGGCGTAATGAAAAACAAATGTCAAAACAAGGAAAAGAGCCCGGACAACGCAGCGATCAACGCCGGGTTCAGGGGCTCTCGACCCGATCAACAAAAGAAGCCATTTAAAGGCAGTAAAGAGGGACCGTCCGGTTGATACGTCTCCAACGTATCTATAATTTTTGATTGTTCCATGCTATTATATTACCCCTTTTGGATGTTTATGGGCTTTATTTTACACTTTTATATCATTTTTGGGACTAACCTACTAACCGGAGGCCCAGCCCATATTGCTGTTTTCTGCCTATTTCAGTATTTCGAAGAAAAGGAATATCAAATGGAGTCCAAATGGAATGAAACCTTCGGGAGCGTTATTTTTAGAACAAATCTGATCCAGAGAGCTTGGAGTGCAAGTCAAGAAGCAGCCGAGGCTCCCACGAGATAGGAGGGCGCGCCCCCCTTGCAGGGCGTGCCCCCTGTCTCGTGGGCCCCTCGGGCAGCCACCGACGTACTTCTTCCTCCTATATATACCTACGGACCCCGAAAACATCCAGGAGCACCATGAAACACAATTTCCACCGCCGTAACCTTCTGTATCCGGGAGATCCCATCTTGGAGCCTTCGCCGGCACTCTGCCGGAGGGGGAATCGGAGGGCTTCTACATCAACATCCTTGCCCTCCGATGAGTTGTGAGTAGTTTACCACAGACCTACGGGTCCATAGTTATTAGCTAGATGGCTTCTTCTCTCTTTTTGGATCTCAATACAATGTTCTCCCCCTCTCTTGTGGAGATCTATTCGATGTATTTTTTTTGCGGTGTGTTTGTCGAGATCCGATGAATTGTGGGTTTGTGATCAAGTTTATCTATGGATAATATTTGAATCTTCTCTGAATTCTTTTATGTATGATTGAGTTATCTTTGCAAGTCTCTTCGAATTATCAGTTTGGTTTGGCCTACTAGATTGGTCTTTCTTGCGGTGTTCTTACCCAGTGACAGAAAGGGTTGCAAGACATGTATTGTATTGTTACCATCGAGGATAACAAGATGGGTTTACATCATATTGCATGAGTTTATCCCTCTACACCATGTCATCTTGCTTAATGCGTTACTCTGTTCTTATGAACTTAACACTCTAGATGCAGGTAGGAGTCGGTCGATGTGTGGAGTAATAGTAGTAGATGCAGGCAGGAGTCGGTCTACTTGTTATGGACGTGATGCCTATATACATGAGCATGCCTAGATAATCTCATAACTATGCGCTTTTCTATCAATTGCTCGACAGTAATTTGTTCACCCACCATAATACTTATGATATCTCGAGAGAAGCCTCTAGTGAAACCTATGGCCCCCGGGTCTATCTCTTATCATATTTGGTTTCAATCTATCTTTATTTGCATCTTTACTTTTTGCATCTATCTTATAAAATACCAAAAATATATTACCATCTCTATTAGATCTCACTTTCGCAAGAGGCCATGAAGGGATTGACAACCCCTTTATCGCGTTGGTTGCGAGTTCTTAGTTTGTTTGTGTAGGTGCGTGGGACTTTTGAGGAGCCTCCTACTGGATTGATACCTTGGTTCTCAAAACCGAGGGAAATACTTACGCTACACTTGCTGCATCACCCTCTCCTCTTCGAGGAAAACCAACGCAAGCTCAAGACATAGCAAGAAGGATTTCTGGCGCCGTTGCCGGGGAGGTCTTCGCTCAAGTCAAGACATACCAAGTAACCATCGCAAACCCATTTCCCTTGCATTTACATTATTTTCCTCTCGTTTTCCTCTCCCCCACTTCACCCTTGCCGTTTTATTTTCCCTCTCTTTCCCAATCTTCTCCTCCTTTTTGCTTGCCCTTTCGTTTTCTCGTTTGGTTGGAATAGATGCTTATTTATTGCTAAATAGAGAACCTAAGATCTATGGATCCTCATCCGCTTTCTAATCTCTTTAAGAGATCCAATTATGTTGAACCAATTGCTAGTGAGTTTTTTGCACTAGATTATCTTTATGAAGTTTTGCTTGAAATTTGTGAATCTGAAAACTATGATGAAGAAATTTATGAAGAGATTCACGATAACTCCTTTAATAAAAAACATGATTGCAATGATTTTCCTATAAATTCTATTGATGTCAATTGTGCTAACAATATGCAAAACCCTAAGCTTGGGGATGCTAGTTTTGCTATGTCCACTACTTGTTTCAATGATCATGATTGGGGTGATTCTTCTTATAACCTTGAAAATTTATTTAAACCCCTTGATGAATATGAGATTTATAATAGTGTTTGAAATAATATTGAAAGTGGGTTTGGAAGAGTGTCAACTTTAGATCCCACATATTTGGAGTATGTTCAATCTTATGATATTTTTGATAAAAGTGGGTTCGGAAAGGTCATGACTTTAGTTAATGTTAATCCCACTATCTTGGAAGAGTGTCAACTTTGCATGCATGTGGATCATGTTGAGAATATGTTATGTGATAGCTATTTTGTTGAATTTGCCTATGATCCTACATGTAATTATTATGAGAGAGGAAAATATGGTCGTAGAAATTTTTATCTTATTAAATTACCTCTCATCATGTTGAGATTGCTATCATCTCTGTGTTCTTCCTTGCATATGCTAGTTTTTGCTTGCCTTGAAAATTTGTTTGCTTATAATATGCCTATGCATAGGAAGTATTTTAGACTTAGATGTGTTTGTTACATGTTTCATGATGCTCTCTTTGTGCTTCAATTCTTGTCTTTCATGCGAGCATCATTAAAATTATCAATGCCTAACTAAAAGGCTTTAAAGAAAAGCGCTTGTTGGGAGTCAACCCAATATTTTTCCTTGCTGTTATTCAATAAATCTTGCATATACTCTCTGTTTAGATGTGTTTTTATCTTTTAGTTAGTGTTTGTGCCAAGTAGAACCTATAGGATAACCTACGATGATAGTTGATTTGATTCTGCTGAAAAACAGAAACTTTACACGCACGAATATAATTTTGTTAAATCACAGGAACATGATTTTGCGTTGATTCTTTTTGCTTCTGTTCAATAGACAAATTGTTCAGGACTTCCTATTTTTATAGGATTTTTAGAGTTCCAGAAGTTTGCGTTAGTTACAGATTGCTACAGACTCTGCTGTTTTTGATAGATTCTGTTTTTCGTGTGTTGTTTGCTTATTTCGATGCATCTATGGCTAGTAAATTAGTCTATGAACCATAAATAAGTTGGAATAGAGTAGGTTTAACACCAAAATAAATAAAGAATGAGTTCATTTCAGTACCTTATGTGGTGGTTTTGTTTTCTTTCACTAATGGAACTTATAAGATTTCCTGTTGAGTTTTGTGTTGTGAAGTTTTCAAGTTTTTGGTAAAGCTTTTATGGACTATGGAATAAAGGGTGGCAAGAGCCTAAGCTTGGGGATGCCCATGGCACCCCAAGATATTCAAGAATAGCCAAAAGCCTAAGCTTGGGGATGCCCCGGGAAGGCATCCCCTCTTTCGTCTTCGTTCATTGGTAACTTTACTTGGAGCTATATTTTTATTCGCCACATGATATGTGTTTTGCTTGGAGCGTCGTGTATTATATTAGTCTTTGCTTTTTAGTTTACCACAATCATCCTTGCTGTACACACCTTTTGGGAGAAGCCTATTTTATTAGAATTTGCTAGAATACTCTATGTGCTTCACTTATATCTTTTGAGCTTGATAGTTTTTGCTCTAGTGCTTCACTTATATCTTTTAGAGCACGGTGGTGTCTTAATTTTGAAGAAATTTCTAGTATCTCATGCTTCACTTATATTATTTTGAGAGTCTTTTAGAACAGCATGGTATTTGCTATGGTTATAAAGTTGGTCCTAGAATGATGAGCATCCAAGTTGGGTATAATAAAAACTATCATAGGAACTGATTTTTTTGAAGGTTAAACAGTAGGAAAGGCTCCTACTGCAAATATATTAAAACATCACACAAGTCTTACAAGCTGGGGGGGGGGGAGATGATGAGCTACAACAGAACTACATGTTACAAGTTTAGGTTAGGTGGGGCTAAGCTACGAATTTATAGAGGTTAGGTTAAAGTGGTAAGGAAGTCAGCAATCAGGTGCTTCTTGTGCTCAGGCAACCTGTGTACAATGTTTGAGAAATCTGCCACAAATCTGGCTTTCCAAGATGAGAGGGAGGGGGTCACCTTTCTAAAGTAGTTATTATTTCGTTCCTTCCAGAGACTCCACGCGGCCACCAGGAAAATGTCCATAACCAGTTTCTGTCGATGCCTAGACTTGAGGTTGGTCATCATATCCAATCGGTTGCCCGCGGCCGGCCAACTGATTTTAAGTATATCCCAGCATTGCTTACTGAATGTGCAACGGAAGAAAAGATGTTCCACTGTTTCTTCCACATGGGTCCCACAGAGAAGGCAGTCCAGATCACTCCCTATGTTATAATGCCTTATTTTTAACATATTACGTGTGTTAAGGCGATCAACCAGGAGGAACCATCCAAACACTTTGATCTTAGGCACACATTTGGCTTTCCACAGCCAACGAAAGGCAGCATGGGTGGTGACCTCTCGAAAGAAGAATTTGTAATAGTCCGAAGTTTTGAATATCTATGCCCCCCACGTGCAAACCCAGACGTCATTACCCTCAGACAGAGTGATGGAACTGACATCCTCTTGGAGCGATCGGAGCTCTGCATGGGCCTGTACCGAAAGAGGAAGATGAAATGCCTCTCTCATCAAGAGTCGTGAGCATTGTACAGACCGATGCATCCTCCATGGTGGTGAAAGAGAACGCGCGCGGGAAGGTTTCTTCGAGAATATGATGATTCCGGTCATCCTTCCAAAACAAGGTCGTCCGACCGTCGTTGATCAAAACTTTTGTGACCCCACGATATATTGGCATGAGTTTGATCAATTCACGCCACCAGAAAGATCCACAAGGGGCCGAAGCATGCGGGATCACGCCCGAGTAGTAGGTGTCCCAGACAAGTTTCACCCATGGTATATCCAGTTGGTTGTAGAACTTGTGGAGCATTTTGAGCAACATGGCCTCATTTTGAACGTTAAGATTCAGCACCCCCAATCCTCCCTGCTTCTTTGGGCAACAGACCATATCCCAAGCAGCCAGCGGGTTAGATTTATCACCAGATTTAGTTTTCTTTTTCCAGAGCCCATGTTTTCAAATCTTATCAATTTGCTCGATGATTTTAGGTGGAAGACGGAGAACCCCCATGGGATAAATTGCCAGTGAAGTAACTAGGGAGTTCATGAGAGCCAATTTTCCAGCATACGACATAAGAGACATGGCCGCCGTGATTTTGCCTTCTGCTTTGCACACCCAAGGTGTCAGATCCAGCACCGAAGGTATGGTGGTTCCCAGAGGGAGGCTGAGGTACATGAATGGCATGTCAACCATGACACAACCAAAGATAGCAGCCAAATCTGTGCATTTGTCGTGCGGAGTATTGATGGCAATCAACGTAGACTTGTGAAAATTGATGTGCAGGCCAATCGAGGCAGCATAATCAGTAAGAATCTTCTTCATGGTTTCCGCTTGAGCAAGACAGGCCGGCATGACAATAATGGTGTCGTCAGCGTATTGTATCACCAAGAAATCGGCCGCATTGGTGGGAGGGATGGGCAGTTGCAAGCGGTTACCATGCAGGGCCTCATTAATAGCTGTCTGAAGTAAATCCGCAGCCAGAACAAAGATGAGAGGGGAAAGAGGACCCCGTGCCTCACCCTGCATATGCACCAAAAATGCTTACCAGGCACTCCGTTGAGCAACACAGAAGATTTCCCTGAAGATGAAAGGCTCATGATCCAGGATAACCATTTATCGTTGAACCCCATGTTCCTCATGATCTGGATGATGGCATCATGCTGAACAGTATCAAACGCCTTGGTAAAGTCTAGTTTGAGTAAGATAATTTCACGTTTCGAGGCTTGACATTGGTGTATATATTCGAAAGCCCAGGCAAGACAGTCATGAATGGATCTCCCTTTCAAAAAACCATATTGATTCTTGTGCACAATATTTAGGATCACCTTTTGCAGCCGATTAGCTAGGATCTTAGTGATGAGCTTGAGACAGCAATTGAGCAGAGTAATGGGTCGGAAGTCATTGACCGTTTCAGGGGCCCTGGTTTTCGGTATTAGAGTGATATACCCATAATTTAGGCTTTCGAGGTTTAGGGTGCCACTGTGGAACTCATCACAGAGTCGATAGAAATCTTCTTTAATTATGAACCAACAAGCTTTGAGGAATGCACTGTTAAATCCATCAGGACCTTGAGCACAGTTCGGAGGCATATCTTTGACAACATCATCGATTTCATTGTGCGTGAAGGGGACAGTTAGACTATCAAAGTCTACTTGCGAGCGAAGCATGCTGGAAAGATTAAACCTCATGTGTGGCTTGCTCGCAATACCCATGCACTTTTTGAAGGCTTCAAACAAAACCGATGCCTTACTTGAGTGGTCATCCACGACAGTTCCATCTTCCGTTTTCAGAGTAGAGATACAATTTTTTCTATATCTTTCCGTAGCTACTGCTTGAAAAAAATTTGAGTTCTCATCACCAAATTTGATCCAATGAATAGTACATCATTTTTTCCAGTACTCTTTTTGATATCTTAAGAGCCGAAGGAGGTGAACTCGTAATATGCGCTGAAAGTTCCCCTCTGGTATGGTCAGGTTTCGCTTGTCTGCAATATGGTCCAACTCCAGAAGTGTTTTATTGGTATTCTCAATAGCAATTTTAACCTAGAAATATTCTTGCTCCAAATGGTGAGGTCGTGCCTGAGGTTTTTAAGTTTCTGACAGAGACTGGCAACAACATTTTTATGTTTACCACGACGAACAGGTTTGTTCCAAGCAGTGTGCACGACGTCAAAGAAACCAGGATGTGCAATCCAATATGTTTCAAAGCGAAACAGTTTGCATTTGGGGATGGAAGTCTGAATGACAACATTGCAAGGAGTATGGTCTGAAATAGGCTTACCAAGCGGGTTGACCATAGTATTAGGGAAAGAGGCAGTCCAGTTAAGCGTCATAAAAAACCAGTCTAGTTGTTCTAGGAGAGGGTTTTGCTGCATGTTGGACCAAGTGTAGCTTCTGCCTTTAATGGGAAATTCAGTCAGGTTTTGTTCTCTGATGAAATCGTTGAACATAAACATATCAGAAACATCTCCCCTAGGTTTGTTGCGATTTTCTGGCAAACGGATGAAGTTAAAATCCCCAAGAAGAAGCCAATCCTCAGAAGAGGGAATATTAACATCAAATAGCCAATAAGTGAATGAAGCTCTAGCCTCACCTTGGCAAGGGCCATAGATGTTAATCAACTTCCAACGACGAGGGGATTGCCGAGAGGAAAATTCAACCCCTAGCGCAAATTGTTCGGTTAAGAAGACCGTGCCATCAAAAACACTACTGCACCATATGGTGAGGATGCCTCCAGAGGCCCCAATCGCAGGAACAAATGCAAAAGAATCAAAACAATGTGGGCAAAGCATTCTAAGCGTACTAACGTCAGAAGTCTGCACTTTGGATTCCTGAATACAAATGACCGTGCAACCTGACTAGTTGATCGCGTTCGTGAGAGCTAAGTGTTGATCCGGCGAGTTCAAACCACGTACGTTCCAACAAAGTACATTCCAAGTTTGCAAAAGGACCATAGCAAAAGAAAGGGAATAACTTAGGTGGACTCGGAAGGCGAGCCACCATTCTGGTCGGAGAGGAGCGCATCAGTAAGCTCATCAGTAGGAATGGCGCAAAGATGCATACCAATGTTCTGCATCGTGCTGACAGGAGTAGGAGGTGGCACCATTTCAGAGTTGTCCACATTGTTGGCAGAAGAAGCAGCCGCCGCTTGAACACCAGAGAGGGCAGAAGGCAGCACGCGGGGCTTCACTTTGGACTTGGTGATCCTTCCTTCAGAGTGCAGGTTAGTGCAAAAACCATCATACTTATTGGACCTGGTGCTGCACCTGAGTGAAGCAGTATCAATTGGGGCCTGGGTCTTGCCTTTGCGAAGCGAAGAAGGCAAAGGATCAGTGCTGCAGTCACCCGAGAGATCAGTATCAGCAGGAAGGTTAGGAGCAAGAGCAGACTCATTGAAAGACTCTAACGAAGGCAGCATGGCGTCCAACTCAGCAGGAACACTGGGAGCAGGGAGAGCAAGCATCTCCAAACATGGCTGAGTAGTCCCAATACCCTCCACCTGATCATAATTGGGAGAAGGCATAGTGAGGTCATCGGCAGGCGCAACAGAATTCTTAGGATTCAGAATGTGGGGGCTGAAGACTGCCAAGGTGGAATCAACAGGAGGAGCGGGCTCGATCTGTAGAGGAGAGAGCTCAATACTGTCAGACAATTCCTGAATACGCACATTGGGGGCAGGTGCCACATTCTGATGAACAGATACAAATTGCAGTCCATGATCACCCACAGAAACCTGAACTTCAACTTGAAAATGATCATGTCGCTTCCTATAACCTTGAGCCCATGGACCCATGGTGGCCAGAAGAGGGTGCATTGCAAGATAAATGTAGGCATTGAGTTGCTGCCTAGGGATGGGATCAGCGAGCAGAAGATTCATGAGGTTGGTTCCTTGGGTGCTATGATCAACTTGATACTTGATAATTGTTTTGAGATATGGAGGTAGTGATATTAAAGTCATGCTAGTTGGGTGATTATGAATTCAAAGAATGCTTTTGTTGAAGTTTGTGATTCCCGTAGCATGCACGTATGGTGAACCGCTTTGTGATGAAGTTGGAGCACAATTTTATTTATTGATTGTATTCCTTATGAGTGGCGGTCGGGGACGAGCGATGGTCTTTTCCTACCAATCTATCCCCATAGGAGCATGCGCATAGTGCTTTGGTTTTTGATGACTTCTAAATTTTTGCAATAAGTACATGAGTTCTCTTGATTAATGTCGAGTCCATGGATTATACGCACCCTTTCACCCTTCCACTAGCCTCTCTTGTGCCGCGCAACTTTCGCCGGTACCATTCACCCACCACACTCCTTCCTCAAAACAGCCACCATACCTACCTATTATGGCATTTCCATAGCCATTCCGAGATATATTGCCATGCAACTTTCCACCGTTCCGTTCATATGACACACATTACTTTTGTCATATTGCTCTTTGCATGATCATGTAGTTGACATTGTATTTGTGGCAAGGCCACCTTCATAATTTTGATACATGTTGCTCTTGATTCATTGCATATCCCGGTACACCGCCGGAGGCATTCATATAGAGTCATATCTTGTTCTAGCTTTGAGTTGTAAATCCATAAAAGTGTGATGATCTTCATTATTAGAGCATTGTCCTAGTGAGGAAAGGATGATGAAGGCTATGATTCTCCCACAAGTTGGGATGAGACTTCAGACTTTACAAAAAAAAGAAGGGAAAAGAAAAGAAAAAGAAAAGAAAAAGGAAAAAAGAAAAAAAGAGAAAAAGGAGAAAAAGAAGAAGAAAAGAAAAAAATAATGAGAGAAAAAGAGAGAAAGGACAATGCTACTATCTCTTTTTCCACACTTGTGCTTCAAAATAGCACCATGATCTTCATGATAGAGAGTCTCATATGTTGTCACTTTCATATACTAGTGGGAATTTTTCATTATAGAACTTGACTTGTATATTCCAATGATGGGCTTCCTCAAAAGTGCCCTAGGTCTTCATGAGCAAGCGAGTTGGATGCACACCCACTTAGTTTCTTTTGTTGAGCTTTCATATATTTATAGCTCTAGTGCATCCATTGCATGGAAATCCCTACTCACTCGCATTGATATCTATTAATGGGCATCTCCATAGCCCGTTGATACGCCTAGTTGATGTGAGACTATCTTCTCCTTTTTGTCTTCTCCACAACCACCATTCTATTCCACATATAGTGCTATGTCCATGGCTCACGCTCATGTATTGCGTGAAAGTTGAAAGAGTTTGACATTATTAAAGTATGAAACAATTGCTTGGCTTGTCATCGGGGTTGTGCATGATTAAATACTTTGTGTGATGAAGATAGAGCAACAGCCAGACTATATGATTTTGTAGGGATAACTTTCTTTAGCCATGTTATTTTGAGAAGACATGATTACTTTGATTAGTATGCTTGAAGTATTACTATTTCTTATGTCATTATGAACTTTTATTTTGTATTCATTTGGATCTGAACATTCATGCCACAATGAATCAAATTACATTATGAATTATGCTAGGTAGCATTCCACATCAAAAATTCTCTTTTTATCATTTACCTACTCGAGGACGAGCAGGAATTAAGCTTGGGGATGCTTGATACGTCTCCAACGTATCTATAATTTTTGATTGTTCCATGCTATTATATTACCCCTTTTGGATGTTTATGGGCTTTATTTTACACTTTTATATCATTTTTGGGACTAACCTACTAACCGGAGGCCCAGCCCATATTGCTGTTTTTTTGCCTATTTCAGTATTTCGAAGAAAAGGAATATCAAACGGAGTCCAAACAGAATGAAACCTTCGGGAGCGTTATTTTTGGAACAAATCTGATCCGGAGAGCTTGGAGTGCAAGTCAAGAAGCAGCCGAGGCTCCCACGAGATAGGAGGGCGCGCCCCCTGTAGGGCGCGCCCCCTGTCTCGTGGGCCCCTCGGACGGCCACCAACGTACTTCTTCCTCCTATATATACCTACGGACCCCGAAAATATCTAGGAGCACCACGAAACACAATTTCCACCGCCGTAACCTTCTGTATCCGCGAGATCCCATCTTGGAGCCTTCGCCGGCATTCTGCCAGAGGGGGAATCGACCACGGAGGGCTTCTACATCAACATCCTCTCCCCTCCGATGAGTTGTGAGTAGTTTACCACAGACCTACGGGTCCATAGTTATTAGCTAGATGGCTTCTTCTCTCTTTTTGGATCTCAATACAATGTTCTCCCCCTTTCTTATGGAGATCTATTCGATGTAATCTCTTTTTGCGGTGTGTTTGTCGAGATCCGATGAATTGTGGGTTTATGATCAAGTTTATCTATGAATAATATTGGAATCTTCTCTGAATTCTTTTATGTATGATTGAGTTATCTTTGCAAGTCTCTTCGAATTATCAGTTTGGTTTGGCCTACTAGATTGATCTTTCTTGCCATGGGAGAAGTGCTTAGCTTTGGGTTCAATCTTGCGGTGTTCTTACCCAGTGACAGAAAGGGTTGCAAGACACGTATTGTATTGTTGCCATCAAGGATAACAAGATGGGGTTTATATCATATTGCATGTGTTTATCCCTCTACATCATGTCATCTTGCTTAATGTGTTACTCTGTTCTTAAAAACTTAATAATCTAGATGCATGCTGGATAGCGGTCGATGTGTGGAGTAATAGTAGTAGATGCAGGCAGGAGTCGGTCTACTTGTTATGGACGTGATGCCTATATACATGATCATGCCTAGATAATCTCATAACTATGCGCTTTTCTATCAATTGCTCGACAGTAATTTGTTCACCCACCGTAATACTTATGCTATCTCGAGAGAAGCCTCTAGTGAAACCTATGGCCCCCGGGTCTATCTCTTATCATATTTGCTTTCAATCTATCTTTATTTGCATCTTTACTTTTTTGCATCTATCTTATAAAATACCAAAAATATATTACTATCTCTATTAGATCTCACTTCCGCAAGAGGCCGTGAAGGGATTGACAACCCCTTTATCACGTTGGTTGCGAGTTCTCAGTTTGTTTGTGTAGGTGCGTGGGACTTTTGAGGAGCCTCCTACTGGATTGATACCTTGGTTCTCAAAACTGAGGGAAATACTTACGCTACACTTGCTGCATCACCCTCTCCTCTTCGGGGAAAACCAACGCAAGCTCAAGACGTAGCACCGGTCTGAACAGAGTCCTGGACAGACTGTGCCAAATTCATGGCACCCCTGACAAACCTGCGAACCACACGCACAGAGAGTGCTGGGTCTTCAAGTAGGCTGACAAATTAAATGCCGAACACAAGGGAAGGGAAACACCAAGTGAAGACGAGGATGAACCTCGCTAGCTGAACACTGGGGGACAGAAAAAATTCCTACCCGAGGTTAAACAGTAAACATGATCCACGCGATTCACACATCCACGAGAAGGCACGAACACGCGCTCAGAGACGCGTGCGCTATAGAGCCCATCGTACCTACACCTAACTACTGGTTGGCTTGTCCGATCACCTTCGATCACATGGACCGCCTGGCTAGTATTCGGCGTGGAGGATTAGAGGCCTTGGTGCTTGACCCTATAATCGACGGATACCATCTCACCAACATCCTCATGGACAGCGGCAACAGTCTCAATTTAATATACCAGGACACTGTCCGTAGGATGGGGATAGACCCATCCAGAATTATCCAAAGCGACACCACCTTTGGAGGGGTGATACCAGACGTTGAAGCCCACAGCAGGGGCTTCGTCATACTGGAGGTAACGTTCGGCTCCCCAGGCAACTCCAGAAGCGAAGAACTACTCTTCACCATCGCACCCTTCCAAAGCGGCTATCACGCATTGCTTGGAAGAGCGGCCTTCACCCGCTTCAACGCAGTGCCACACTATGCCTACCTTACACTCAAGATGCCCAGTCCACGTGGCGTCATCACCGTTAACGGAAATTTTTCCTCGAGCGCTCTTCACGCGCAGAGGAATCCGCGATGGCTCTAGCGGCCGGACTCTAAGCAGCCTCCTATACCCAAAAACATGAATGGTCATTATGACCACAGACACGGTTAGACGAGTCCGGCAGCCCGGATAAAAGTGAGCCAGGGCGCCGTATATGTAATCCCATAGAGGACACCTGGGGCTATAAGTATTTAATAAAACCCCACTGTTGGCCTGACCTTATTTATAGGCCAATACCTTACACTTCTATCCTCCATCGCACGCTTACGTCGTACTCTTTTTACACGAGTTTTTCTTTTTTACAGACACAATGCGTGCGATACCCTTCCAGGAAATGGCACAACGGAGACAAAGGCGCAGAAGTGTAGCAGGGCCCCGCTCAAAGGTTTCTCTTTAGATTAAGCCCCTGTGTAAACCTTTTATATTGCCTCTTGTTGTCCACACATCCCATGGGTACTATACCCACAGAGGATACTACCGTTATTGGCATTTCGCCACGGCAGGCCGATGCACGTACCTGGAAATACAGGGTTTATAATGAAAGGGCGCTCTTCAGCCCATTTTTTGCTATAAAGTCTGAATACCTTCGGGAGTGTTCGGCGTCACGAGTTTGGCCTTATATGCATCAGCTCCGAGTCATGTCTTTGGTCAAATGTTGGATTTGCCTGGCTCCTGGGTTTTCCGCCTTACGTTCCATTTTTATCGGCTGAGGTGGCCAAAGGAGAACTATGCGATTGTGCCATGGTTATTCCGGATGAGCACCTCAGTAGAGAAAGCTGAAAACTGACTGTCATGATACATCGAGAGACTGTTCAACCACTTGAAGACTTATTGGAATCTTTAGGATTCCTCCGCATTAATGAAGGACCGTTTCCCGGTCATGTACACACGCGCCCGTATTCGGCTGTACGCGAAGGTACCAGGGGCTACATAGTAGCCCCACCGTTAAAATCCCATGGCTAAGCGAAATTGTTACAGCTATATAGTCCGGTTGCCTAGTTCGACGTGCGATCACCTCCTTAATGGACCAAGACATTGGATCAAGTGTGATTACGCATATTTTTCGCGAACACCCCCGCATTGTATGCGTGGGGGCTGAAGCCAACGACTGCTAACTTTTGGATTACACATATACATAAAAACGGCCACACAGGAGACACAATAATACTTTCAGGCAAAAAGTATAAATATAGCCTCGTAATCAAAATAACATTGTTTTTACAATGATTTGATTTGTCACTCGAACAAGACATTTTTCGAGCACTGCGCCTCTATTAAGCGAGCACCTTCTTTTACCTACTCCAAGTAGTGCTCGGCCGGATCCTGGCCTCCCGCCGGATTCTGGGTCGCTACAATGGTGGCCTCCATATCTGTCCAATATGCTTTAACGCGGGCAAGAGCCATTCATGCACCCTCTATGCACGCCGACCTTCTCATGGCATCGATCTGAGATACGGCCCCGAGGAATTGTTGCACCAAACCAAAGTAACTGTCCGGCTTCGGCTCCTTTGGCCAAAGATGGTCTATTACAGACCGCATGGCAAGCCCGGAGAGCCTATGAAGTTCCGCCACGACAGCCATCTTCTCACTCAATGGCAGCGGGGGCGTGGGAGCATTGAATTGCGATCAGAAAAGCTTCTCCACTTCTTTATCACCTTGATTCTCGAAAAACTTGGCTGCGTCGGCTTTACTCTTCGCCAAGTCCGCATACGCGTCTACAGGACTCCAACGTCCATCCAGGGGAGCATACTTAGGATCCAAAAACTTCGTCCGCAGTGGGTAGGAGCCCCCAGCCGCTATTTTTCTGGCCTGCCGAAGCTCCTCCCGCACACCCCTGACTTTGGTCCACATCTCCTTGGCGGCGTTAAGTGCTTTGTTCAGATCAACCGAATTAACCTGATTCTCCTTTTCAAGGAGCTCATACCGGTCGACGACATTTTCCAACTCCACAGCCATTTCGGCTATCTTTTCCTCGCTTCGGCGATGAGCAGCCTGTTCGGCACTCAACTCTTCGGCCGCCTTTAGGGCAGCCGCATTGCTAGCCTGAGCCTGCTCCTTGGCTTGGGCAAGTTCCGCCCTCAGGGCTTCCACGGCAGCAGCTCCGTCTGCAGCCCAAACATGTCGCATTCATATTATGACCCTCTCATATTTTCCTATACAACATAATAAGGAATGTAGAGCACATACCTTGTGACTCGTTCAGTCGCTCGTTCACCAGCGCGATATCAGCATCAATAGATCCGATCTGCCTCCTCAGTTCGGCAACTTCAACAGTCTGGTCGGCGGTCGGACCCTTAGATATATGCGCATATGTACAACACAATCATTACTTACACAATATGATCCCCCGTTTGCCGCCTAGGGCGGGCAACCAGAGTCTCAGGGGCTACTATCCATATGGAGCACACCTAGCGCGTGCCTCACAGCCAAAAATAGTGTATTTTTCACTACATACCTCAAAGCCTCTGAGCAGGCTCGTAAATGCTTCATTCAAACCGCTTGTGGCGGATGAAATCTTCTTGAGCACCGCGCTCATTAATGAGTGGTGCTCCTCCGAGAGCGCAGCTCGCTCCAGAAGGCCCGTCAGTATGTCCGGCCGGACACCGAACTGTCCCGGACCCTTCTCATCGCCCCCCGTGGGAGCCGAACGCTCCGGGCTCAGGGCGGCTGACGTATTAACTTCCGGCTTCGGCAGATCCGGACTCCTCCGTGACGACACCTCGGTGTCGCCCGCTTCATGAGGCGGAGAGGTGGGTGGGGTCTCGCTCTCCATCATCTCCAGAGGAAGATCCCCCGAAGACGAACTTTTTTGAGAAGAGCTACTAGCCGGACTACAAAAACAAATCCTAGATTATTGATCTCGGAGAATTACAGTACTTTCGAATTAATGATTAACTCACAGCTCGATTGAGGGCTGGTCCGTTGGCGGGCATGATGTGGTAAGGATGCCCGTCGGGGCAGAGCCCTCCGGCGACGCTTTCTTCCCTTGTTTAGGCATCTCCATCTCCAAGTCTGCGGAGGCTGCCCTTTTCTTCCCGCGCGGGGAGGAGACCTTGGATTCCCCTCCTCGACTATCCTCCTTTGGGGAGGAAGTAATTCCCCCGGTTCGGATGCGCAGTGTGTGAAGTTCGGCTTCACTATCCTTTTCTTTGCCTTTCCCTGAGGGCATCTTGCTAAGCACCCGGCCAAGCATCTTGGCTATGGTAGGACTAGGCGAGCCTTCGGGAAGTGGCGCCGGACACCTGATTCTCTCCGCCTTGCTGAGCCATGCCTGGCCACGGAGGGTTCTCAGGATAATGACTATGACAAATATAAATAAAGTGTCCGGTTTCAGGGTTACTTACTTGGGTATCTAGGCGATTGCGGCTTAGGCCCGCATCCTCGATGGTGTCCGGACACTTTACTTGTGGTCCGAAGAATAATTTACACATCCCTTCGAGCATCTGGCCGAAGAAGTGCTTAATAGTCCGCGAACCAGATAGAATTCCCACATCTAGAGAGGCTGGCGTTTGCACGCCAACATCCGTCGGATTAGCATTACTTGAATTATGCTGACAAGGTTGATGTCCTTCTCAAGAAGCTCCCAGATACGGCTCTGTAGTATTGGTACATCACCAGCGGGCCCCCAACTCCGTCCTACGTCGGTCCATGACGCCAATTGCGACGGAGGGCCCGAGCGGAACTCGGGGGCGGCCACCCACTTTGTGCCTCTGGGAGCCGTGACATAAAACCACATCCGCTGCCATATAACAGATACTTCTGGGAAAGAACCCTCTGGCCATGGGGCATCGGTGTTCCTGCTTATTATGGCACCTCCGCACTCCACATGTTTCCCCTCGATCATCTTCGGCTTCACATTGAAGGTCTTGAGCCATAAGCCGAAGTGTGGAGCGACGTGGAGAAAAGCCTCACACATAATGATGAACAATGAGATTTGGAGGATAGCGTCCGGGGCTAGATTGTGAAAATCTAACCCGTAATAGAACATGAGCCCCCTCACAAAGGGATCGAGGGTGAGGTCCAAGCCGCGTAGGAAGTGAGGAACAAACACGACGCTCTCATTGGGCTCCGGTGTGGGGATGACCTGCCCTTGAGCGGGAAGCCTGTGCTGGATGTCAGCGGTTAGATATCCGACCTCCCTAAGCCTCGCAATGTCCTCCTCTTGGATCGAGGAAGCCACCCACCGGCCCTGAGAGTTGGGTCCGGACATATTGAAGGATCTGGGTTGTTTGAGTTTTGGTTTCGGGTGTTAGAACTCGAGATGCGAAAGGGCGCAAGGGTGGTGGAAAAGAGGCATAGGCCTCGGCCCCTTTATAAAGGGGGTGAATATCAAGAGTCCTCAGCGTGACCGCTTGAGACTTGTCTAACAGCACATGAAGTCATACCAACGGTCATCATGGGGTTGCACACGCCCATATTGATGTAAGATCCCGTAATAGGAGGAACATGATCTCTGCTTTGGCAGGGCGTGCCAAGAAAACCGCCTCGCAATACGAGTCAAGGTGGGCCGAGGAATACCGGTTCGTGTTGGGCCGGGCCACGATGCAAGGGGCACGACGTACGAAGATTACCAGCAAATCAGATTTATGCTGTGTATGTGAGGATCGTCTCGCAGATCCGGAGACGGTCTAAGTGTTCGATAATTACTTTGGAGAATTCGGAGATGGAACCCGCCCTGCAATGCCGAAGACAAGACTGCGCGCCGGACTCATCGTCATTGAAGCCTAGTTCATGGGCTACTGAGGGAGTCCTGGATTAGGGGGTATCCAGACAGCCGGACTATCTACATCGTCCGGACTATTGGAGTGTGAAGATACAAGACTCAGGACTCCGTCCCGTGTCCGGATGGGACTCTCCTTTGTGTGGAAGACAAGCTTGGCGATCCGGATATTGTATTTCCTTCCCTGTAACCGACTCCATGTAAACCCTAGCCCTCTCCTGTGTCTATATAAACCGGAGAGGTTGGTCCTTGGAAGGCCGATCACAAATACAATCATAATCATCATAGGCTAGCTTCAGCCTCTATGATCTCGGGGTAGATCTACTCTTGTACTACTCATATCATCAATATTAATCAAGCAGGAAGTAGGGTTTTACCTCCATCGAGAGGGCCCGAACCTGGGTAAATATTGTGTCCCTTACTTCCTATTACCATTAGCCTAAGATGCACAGATCGGGATCCCCTACCCGAGATCCGCCGGTTTTGACACTGACACCTGTGTCCAAATCACCGGCGCCTCTCTGCTCCGAGCGCCCGCCTTCCTCGTGGATGCTTCCGCCACACGCGTGCCGCCTCTGAGTCGCTGAGTGGTCTCACTATTGATGTGACCCACCACGAGCGAGCCGCCCCGGCTTCACCTCGCCTCTAGTGCGAGCTGCCCCATGGCCCTGCTTAAGTCGCCGACGCCTAGACCGCCAGAGAGGCGCTGAGGGAGTCCTGGATTAGGGGGTGTCCGGATGGCCAGACTAAGACCTTTGGCCGGACTCCCGGACTATGAAGATACAAGATTGAAGACTCCGTCCCGTGTCCGGATGGGACTTTCCTTGGCGTGGAAGGCAAGCTTGGCGATACGATATGAAGATCTCCTCCCATTGTAACCGGCTCTGTGTAACCCTAGCCCTCTCCAGTGTCTATATAAACCGGAGAGTTTTAGTCCGAAGGACGAACAACAATCATACCATAGGCTAGCTTCTAAGGTTTAGCCACTCAGATCTCGTGGTAGATCTACTCTTGTACTACCCATATCATCAATATTAATCAAGCAGGAGTAGGGTTTTACCTCCATCGAGAGGGCCCGAACCTGGGTAAAAACATCGTGTCCCTTGTCTCCTGTTACCATCCGCCTAGACGCATAGTTCGGGACCCCTACCCAAGATCCGCCGGTTTTGACACCGACATTGGTGCTTTCATTGAGAGTTCCTCTGTGTCGTCGCCCTTAGGCCCGATGGCTTCTTCGCTCGTTAATTGTGATATGGTCCGGGATGAGACTTTTCTCCCCGGACAGATCTTCGTATTTGGCGGCTTCGCACTGCGGGCCAACTCGTTTGGCCATCTGGAGCAAATCGAAAGCTACGCCCCTCACCATCAGGTCAGGTTTGAAAGCTTAAACTACACGGCCGACATCCGCGGGGACTTGATCTTCAACGGATTCGGGCCACGACCGGGCGCGCCGCACTGTCTCGATGGGCATGATCTAGCTCTGCCACCGGACAGCGACCAGAGCGCCGCTTAGGTGTTCACTCCGACCATTAGTTTGGAGCCGACTGCGCTAGCCAGGTACGGACGGTTGGACGCCGCCCCAGGAGCCGCAATCTCTGCGGCGATAGAGCCAAATATCAGCCAAGTCCTTTGCAAGGCCGGTAACTCCAAGGTGCCGGACTCCGTTCCGGACTCTGAATATTCCGCACCCCTTTTGATCGAACCCGATCGGGCTCCGATCATGGAGTTCACCGCCGCGGACGTCTTTCAGCACTCGCCCTTTGGCGATATCCTAAATTCGCTAAAGTCTCTCTCTTTGTCGAAAGAACCCCGGCCGGACTATGGTCGGGGTGGTTGGGATGCGGACGACAAAGTTTGAACCCCACCCACCACCCACTTGATAGCCACTGTCGATGATCTAACCGACATGCTCGATTTCGACTCCGAAGACATCGACGGTATGGACGCCGATAAAGGAGACGATCAAGAACCAGCACCTATAGGGTGCCGGAAATCCACCTCATCATACGATGTATGCATGGTGGACACATACAACAGAAACGACAACGAGGACCAAAAGGATGTGGCCAGGGATCGCTCCCCCGAAAAACAATCAAAGCGGCGGCGTAAGCGCAAGGCCAAGCCCCACGTCGACAAAGACCCAGCCATAGAGCAGGGTGACTCAACGGACGATGAACATGCCGTCGAGCATCCATCCAAACAGGGAGGACAATCCGAACAACCAATCCCCGGGAAAGATAATAGCCCGGACGACCTCACACCAGACAAATTGCTGGAACATCAGAACCTCCACCAAAGGCTCGTCGCCACTGCACGTAGCCTGAGAAAGTAGAAGCGGAGGCTCAAGACAGCGGAAGATGCACTCAGGATCAGATGGGGCAAAGTACTCAATACCGCACACAAGTACGGCAGTAGTCGCCACATAAAGATCTATCCGAAGCGGAAGCTACTACCGGAATTTGACGAAGAGGCCATAAAGCCCCCACAGTCAAAAAATAAGAAAGCCACAAGGTCAGATAGACGACCCTACGATCAATCTCACGCATCAAAGGACGCCGCACTCAATATGGCGCACGATCCGTCCAAGAATTCGCATCAGAAAACTGGCCCAACCAGATCCATCTATAGGCCAAGAAAGCAAGCTCTAGTGAGTGATGCAACACAAAAAATACCCGAACATCGTGGCACGCCTAAATACAGGGGCGCCGCACACCCCCTATGTTTTACCGATGAGGTGCTGGACCATGAATTCCCAGCCGGATTCAAGCCAGTGAACATAGAAGCATACGACAGAACAACAGACCCTGGAGTCTGGATCGAGGACTACATCCTCCACATACACATGGCCAGAGGAGATGACCTCCATGCCATAAAATACTTACCCCTTAAGCTCAAAGGGCCAGCCCAGCATTGGCTTAAAAGCCTTCCCGAAAACACAATGGGAAGTTGGGAAGTGCTTGAGGATGCTTCCCGAGCAAATTTTCAAGGGACCTATGTTCGACCCCCGGATGCAGATGATCTGAGTCATATAACTCAGCAGCCCGGAGAGTCAGCCCGGAAGCTCTGGAACAGATTCCTTATCAAAAAGAATCAGATAGTCGACTGTTCGGACGCAGAGGCCCTAACAACTTTCAAACATAGCGTCCGAGATGAATGGCTCACCAGACACCTCGGCCAAGAAAAGCCGCGAACAATGGCCGCATTAACAAGCCTCATGACCCGCTTTTGTGCAGGAGAGGATAGCTGGTTGGCGAGAAGCAGCACCAGCGACCCGAATACGTCCGAATCCAGAGATGAGAATGGGAAGCCGCGCCGTAACAAAGAACCGCGCCGGGTAAAGGACAGCAGCCCGATGAGCACGGCAGTAAACGCCGGATTCAAAAGCTCTCGGCAAAATCAGAAAAGCCACCCCCAAAGACGATAGGGACGAGCTATCCAACCTCAACAAAATTTTGGACAAAATATGTCAAATCCACAGCACTCTGGGGAGACCTGCAAACCATACCCACAGAGATTGTTGGGTCTTTAAGCAGTCCGGCAAGCTCAATGCCGAACACAAGGGGCTCAACACACCAAGCAAAGATGACGATGCACCCCACAAGCAGAACACCGGAGAACAAAAGAAGTTCCCACAAGAAGTCAAGACAGTAAATCTACTTCATGTGACAAAAGGGAAGAGCAGAACGACACCTACGAAGACACGCGCCGTACAGCTAGCCCCGGAGGAGAAACCCCACTGGTTGTTACAACCAATCACCTTCGATCATCAGGATTACTCTAGAGGAGACCAGAACGCAGGCTGGACTGCCTTGGTCGTAAATCCTATTATTAACGGACTCCAATTTACAAACGCCCTTATGGACGGCGGCATCGACTTGAACCTGTTATATCAGGACACAGTCCGCAAACTCGGGGTAAACCCAGTTATAATCCACCTCGGCAACACTTTCTTTCAAGGAGTAACGCCAGGCCCGGATACCCCAAGTATGGGTTTCCTTACGTTAGAAGTCACGTTCGGATCACCCGACAACTTCCGAAGCGAAAAGCTAACATTCCACATCGCCCCATTCGTAAGTCGCTATCAAGCGCTACTGGGATGTGAAGCTTTCGCCCGCTTTAACGCAATACCGCATTACGCATCCCTTACACTCAAAATGCCTGGCCCAAAGGGCATCATTTCATTACAGGGGAACATAAATTGACCCCCAAAGTATGGGCAAGGGTGTGGCTGCCTAGACAGCCGCCCACTAATCCAGCCCTACTATCCCGGACACGGCTAGACGAGTCCGGCGTCAACATGCTTAAAAGCCGCATACCCCCGCGCAAGGGGCTCTGTGTGCTCACGCCCGGACACAATACGGCCCACCTCTTGCTCCAACTATATTTTATTTATCTCGATATAGATTTCTCGCACGCTTATTTTTTACTAACTTCCTCTCTTTCGCAGACGAACATCGTGCAACGCCCGTCCAGGATACGGCACAACGGAGACACAGGTGCAGACGTGCAGCAGGGACCCGTTTCAAGGATTCTTTTCAGATTAAGACCCTGCGTAAACCTTTTTTACTGTCTCTTGTTGATAACATCCCCTGGTTTTCTCTATAGCCGAGGAGGAGGCTGGCATCTTGGCATGTGGCCACGCCAGAATTTTTGCACATACCTGGACACTAGGGGCTTTTCTACCAAGGGCTCTATTTCGGCCCATCTTCATAAAGACCGAATACCTTAGGGAGTGTTCGGCGTCGCGAGTTTGGCCCTATATGCATCAGCTCCGAATCATGTCTTTGGTCAAATGTTGGGTTTGCCCGGCTCCTGTGTTTTGCTGCCTTACGTTTCGTTATATCGGCTAACGCGGCACCAGGAGAACTACTGCGATTGTGCCCCGGTTCGGCCAGGTGAGCACCTCAGTAGAGAAAGCCGAAAACTGACTGTCATGATATAGCGAGAGACTGGTCAACCACTCGATGACTTTCGGAATCTTTAGGATTCCCCCGCATTAACGAAGGGCCGCTTCCCGGTCAGGCACACTAGCGCCCCGACTTCGAGCGAGCGCGGTGCCCCTATGGGCTATTTAGTAGCCCCACTATCAAACTCCTATGGCTAAGTGAAAGTGATAAAGCATTATAGTCCGGTTGCCTAGTTCGCCGCGCCATCACCTCCTTTGTAGGACCAAGACGTTGGATTAAGTGTGAAAAGGCGCCCTTTTGCAAACACCTCCGCATTCTATGCGTGGGGGCTGAAGCCAACGACTGCCATCTTTCAGGTCATATACAAATATATACATTAAACGGCCGCACAGGAGGCATCATGATTCTTGCAAGCACAAGTATAAAAAGCTTGTTTCATAAAAACAAAATTCGCTTTACAAATAATATAAGCTATTCGAACACAACATCCTTCGAGCACTGCGACTTTATTATACGAGCGCCAGGAAGAACTTCCTCAAAATAGTGCTTGGCAGGCACTCGGCTTTCGTCCGAATCCTGGGACGCAACAACACTAGCCTTCATATCTGCCCAGTATGTTTTGACATGGGCAAGAGCCATCTGTGCGCCCTCTATGCATGCCGACCTCTTCATTCCATCAGCATGCGGCACCGAACCAAGGAACTGCTGCACCAAGCCAAAATAACTCTTCGGCTCCGGCTTCTCCGGCCACAGACGACTCGCAGCATACCTCATGGCGAGTCCGGATAATCTGTTCAGCTCCGCCCAGGCGGCTAAACGGTCGGATACTGACAGTGGGCATTCTGGATTGTTGTACTGCGACCAAAAAAGCTCTTCCAATTCATGGTCACCTCGGCCACGGAAGTGTTCGGTCGCGTCCGCCGCACTTGCGACCAAATCCAGATAAGCGTTTTCTGCACTCCACTGCCGGTCTAATGGAACATACTTGGGATCTCCGAACTTCATCCACAGCATATAAGGCTTTCCAGCCGTGATATCTCCGGCCTGATGCAGCTCCTCCTTCATCGCTCTCATGGCAGAGCGAGTATCCTTGGCTTCGGCAGTGATCTTTTCAAGGTCCTTTTGAGCCGCCCTATCTTCTTGTTCAAGAAATTTACAACAGTCGGTAGCATCTTTCAATTTTATGGCCATCTCGGCTATTTCATTCTTGCTCTGGCAGTGAGCAGCCTGTTCGGCTTTTAGCTCTTCAGCCGCTTTAATGGCAGCCGCATCACTTTTCCTTGCTTGCTCCTTGGCTCGGGCAAGTTCCGCCCGAAGGTTCTCCACGACAGAAGCACCATCTACATCAAGTATATATATATAAGGCCCGAGCATCAAGCTCCTATTACTGGGTGTCTTTTAAACATACCTTGAGCCTCGTCTAGCCGCTTATTTACAAGTGCGATGTCGGCATCTGCTACGTCAAGTTGCCGCTTTAGTTCGGCAGATTCATCAGTCCGGCTAGCCACCGAACGCCTCGCCACCTTCATGGAATAGGCGACATATTATACCTGGGATTATGATCCTCTGTACGCCGTCACTCGTGATGACACACAGAGTCTTAGGGGCTACTATTCATACAGGGCACATTTAATATGCGGCTCTACCAAAAGGTACACCTTTTTACATACCTCAAAGCCTGTTAGTAAACTCCTGGCAGCTTCGTACAATCCGCTTTCTGCGGATGAAATCCTTCCAATCACCATATCCATCAACATACGGTGTTCTTCTGAGATGGACGCCCTACCAAGCAGATCCTTCAGCACCTCCGCCGGCGCGCAAGAGGGTGCCGGACTAGTCCGACGACCTTTTCCAGGGTCCGGACTTGAAAAAACCCTCCGGGACGATACCTCGGGGTCGCCAGCCTCGTGAGACGGTGGAACAAGGGGAGGCGTTTCACTCTCTATCATCTCTAGATGAAGATCCCCTGAAGATGAGCTTTGCTGAGAAGGGTTGAGATCCGAACTGCAAGGTAATGTTTCGGTTATTTTCCCCAGGAATAAAACATGAGTGTGATTCATTATGGAACCCCTCCCTTCACTTACGTCTCGGGGGAGAGCGGGTCCCCTTTAGGGGGCGATTCGGCCGGGGCGTTCTCCGGTGCCGAACCCTCTGGTGAAGATTTCTTTCCCCATTTTGAGGTTATCACCTCCGGGTCTTCAGAGGCAGTCCTTTTCTTTCCCTGGTCGGGAGAATTTTCGATTCTTCCCTTCCTAACGGCCTCCTTCGTGTAGGCGGTAGCTCCTTGGGTCCCCCCTTTTGCCTTCCGCCAACGGCGAGACCTCCAGCATCCTGGTCAGCATGGGATTCGGCACGGTCTCGGGCAGGGGGGCTGGACACCTGATAAGCTTTGCCTTTGCCATCCACTCCTGTTCCAAGGACAACTCTACTAAAGGGTAGATTTGATAAAAATATGGATGGTGTGTCCAAATATGGGGCTACTTACTTTAGCATCCGGGCGATTGCAGCTCAGACCCGCGTCCTCGGACAAATCCGGACACCTTGCTTGTGATCCGAAGAACAATTTGTACATCTCCATGGGTGTCATTCCCATGAAATGTTGTAGGACTTGTGGTCCCTCCGGATTGAACTCCCACAGGCGGAGAGGTCGACGTTTGCAGGGCAGTGTGCGGCGAGTCACCATGACTTGCGCCACTACGGTTAAATTGATATCTCTTTCTAGAAGAACTCGAATACGGCCCTGCAGCAAGGGCACGTCTTTGGGTGGCCCCCAGATAAGTCCTTCATTAACCCACGACGCCAGCCGTGGTGGGGGACCCGAGCGAAAAGTAGGTGGTGCCACCCATGTGGTGCCCCTAGGGGCTGTGATGTAAAACCAGTCCCGTTGCCATAGGCCGAGCTCCTTTTGGAAAGAGTGTCCGGGCCATGGAACGCCGTCCATCTTGCTTATTATAGCCCCTCCGCACTCAGCATGCTTCCCCTCGATCATTTTCGGTTCCACTTTGAAAGTTTTTAGCCACAATCCGAAGTGGGGGTGATATGGAGGAAGGCCTCGCACACGAAAATGAATGACGAGATCTGGAGGATGGACTCCGGAGCTAGGTCGTGGAACTCCAGCCCGTAGTAAAACATAAGCCCCCTCACAAAGGGATCGATTGGGAAGCCTAGCCCCCGAAGGAAGTGAGATGCGAACACCACGCTTTCATCGGGCTGGGGAGCGGGAACAGTTTGCCCTTGAATAGGTAGTCTATGCGAGATTTCGCCGGTTAGATACCTGGCATCTCTTAGCTTCCGCACATCTTCTTCCGTAATGGAGGAAGGCATCCACCGGCCTTGAAGGTCTGAGCCGGACATCTTTGAAGGTCCGAAGCGCCTAAAACTAGAGCTTTGGGTGTTGGAACTCGAAGTGAGGGGCGGATTTGATTGGTTTGAGAAGAAGGGAGCCGGGCCTCGGTTCCTTTATAAAGGGGGTGAATATCAAGAGCCCTCCCCGTAACCGTTTGACACTCGCTTTCAATTAGGGAGTCATACCTAAGTCACGGTTGGGTTACCCACACTCGTATTGATGAGAATCCCGGAATAAGGGGACACGATCTCTGCTTTGACAAGACGTGCCAAGGAAACCGCCTCGCTAAACGCGCTGAGATGGAACAATAAAATGAATAAAAGCCTGGCCGTGGCATGATGTCACACCGCAGAATACGTCAGCAGATCCGATTGATACAAATATTATTCTCTCTACGGCGGAATGTGGAACTTATTTTGCAGAGCCGGACACTACCCTGGTGTTCAACATCTTCTATGGAATATTCGGAGGAGGAACCCGCCTTGCAATGCCGAAGACAACTTGCGCGCCGGACTCGTCGTCATTGAAGCCTGGTTCAGGGGCTACTGAGGGAGTCCTGGATTAGGGGGTGTCCGGATGGCCGGACTCCTGGACTATGAAGATACAAGATTGAAGACTCCGTCCCGTGTCCGGATGGGACTTTCCTTGGCGTGGAAGGCAAGCTTGGCGATACGATATGAAGATCTCCTCCCATTGTAACCGACTCTGTGTAACCCTAGCCCACTCCGGTGTCTATATAAACCGGAGAGTTTTAGTCCGAAGGACGAACAACAATCATACCATAGGCTAGCTTCTAGGGTTTAGCCACTCCGATCTCGTGGTAGATCTACTCTTGTACTACCCATATCATCAATATTAATCAAGCAGGAGTAGGGTTTGACCTCCATCGGCCCGAACCTGGGTAAAAACATCGTGTCCCTTGTCTCCTGTTACCATCCGCCTAGACGCACAGTTCGGGACCCCCTACCCGAGATCCGCTGGTTTTGACACCGACAGGCGCCCTGGCCCCGTCCTTGCTCAGCTCCAAGACCGCTCCACAGCCTCGCTTGAATGCTACTATAGCTATTTGCATTTAGATAAGATGAGTCAATATTGGTTTCGATCTGATCCAGATCAAAAGAAAAAAATGGTTTCCAATCTAATGTCGTGCGGGATGGCTTGACCCGGGTGCTTGGTTGATCTGCTGGTGCACGCCCGTCCGGGGTTAAACCTCGAAGAGAAAAGCACATCTATGTTTCCCACGTGCACAGCAGGGTGCTGCATGCCCTCTCCGTTTTCAACCCATGAGCCGCCAGACGACAAAAGTTACGCAAGGATCAACGCAAGGTGCCATTTATTCATGCAAAAATTCGCCATGCAGTGATCCCAATTGTTTGACCGGTTCTAAGTGGTACTTGAGGCTACCCACATGGGATTAAGCACAAGAGTACCATCGATTTGTGGTAAGCCGCCCTGTTGAGTCGCTCGGCGCTTCAATGCCTCTGTCGTCATCTCACCCTTGTAGCGAGCCGCCGCTGTCCACTGGCCTTGACCCACCCATTGGCGCGCTTTAAACTGCCACCTCTGTCATTGTTGCTGCAACCTATAGCTAACACTTCTTCATAAAAAAATCAGGTGAAATTCATCCAGTATTTTTTCATATTATATATTGCTTTCTTTAAAAGGGTAATTACTCTGGCTTGCAAATGCTCAAATGCAGGTCAAGTTGTCTAAATGCAAAAGGGATTTTTTATATCGTAAAGCATTGAATATCTCAATATCCGGTTTACAATTCCGGTTCAAGAAGAATTCATTACTCGCAAGTTCGAGTTCTCAAACAAATTAAAGGGACCAAAGAGAGTCTATTGCAAAGCACAACTCAAATGTAGGTACCCTGCTTCAAATGACCATTGGGGGTTGATCGTATTCGAATCTAGCTTAACCCCTTTGGCATGGCTTCCTGATCGTATTTGAATCATAGCCGTTCAAACCTCTTGATCATTTGGGGGCTGAATCGTATTCGAATCATATCTTAACCCCTTTTGGTCCGACCTTGATTGTATTCGAATCAGAGTCGTTAAATATTTAGACCACTGGGGGCTGATCGTATTCAAATCTAGCTTAACTTCTTTCGCACAACTTCCTGATCGTATTCGAATCATATCTGTTCAAACAATTTGATCATTTGGGGGCTGGATCATATTTGAATCATAACTTAACCCCTTTTGACCCGACTCTGATCGTATTCGAATTAGAGTCGTTAAAAAAGTCTCAAGGTCACTTGGGGGCTTCCTATTCAAACATAGGTGTCATTCACCAAAGAGAACATAGCTGTCGGTACCCACTTGATCGGCGCAATGCCAAAAGCCACTTGGGGGCTTGCTGTTCAAACGTAGGTGTCATTCACTAAAGAGAACATAGCCATTAACCCTTTTGGTCCGGCTTACTGATCGTATTCGAATCAGAAGCCTCGTGTTTTCTCTCCTTGTTGATTTAAGTTTTTTGAAACAGTCTTTTGGGTTTCTGTTGATACTTTTTGCTCATATCTGAAGCTTATATGTGGTTTTGATTAACCCGGCTTGACTTTGGATGATAAGTCGCCAGCATATTATTTGGAAGTTTTGGCTTCTAAAGATTGGGTTATCACCCGACTTATATGTGGTATTATAAGTCGATAGTACGATTCACTATCACAGGAACCGGTTTTCAAACCGGGTTATATTATTCAAATCTTTAATAGCCAACATGGCTGGATTTTTATTATGGTTATCAACAACTAATATTGTGATGGAGGTCTTCAAAGTCGCTTCAGCGCAATGGCTATGATTTATTTTACAATGGAGGGAATAGTCCCGAGTCGCTGCAGGCTTATGACCCGGCACTTGGGGGCTATATTATTCAAGTTGAGGTTACATTAAATATGCAAGTCCCATGTCACTGCCAACATGCACCATGGCACTTGGGGGATAATGTAAAGTCATTTTTTGATCAACTTATTGAACACCCGACTCATCCCATTGTAATGAGCCGGCCCTTGGGGGCTACCAATTGCTCCTGTCAAAAATTCAAGGTACACAAGCCTCAGTCCATTATATTGAAAGATCCACTACTCAGTTGGTAGAGTACAAAGCTCTTAACCTTATGGATGTGGGTTCAAGCCCTGTTGGGGATATAACTATTAGGTATGACCCGCCCAGGAGGGGCCGGGGTATACCTATGGCGACTCAAGGATATGAAGCCCAAGACGACACTTGAAGATGGCGGTTCAGCTAAGGGCCCAAAGCCTTATGGCGACTTAAGGCCTGTAGAGATAAACCGCCATATGTATGTAACTTGTATTGTAAGGCAAGAATAGTTAGAGACTGAGCCAGACACTGTTTATGAGCCGGCCTGGACTCTGTGAGCCGCTGGGCATCGACCTCTGTATATAAAGGGATGACCCGATGGCGGTTCAGGGCAGGTAAGATCAGATCGAGAACTAGGTCAAGCAGAATCGCTCCCTGGTAATCGAGACATAATCAATCCCACTCAAAACTGGATCGTAGGCTTTTACCTTCACTGTAAGGGGCCGAACCAGTATAAACCCCGTGTCCTTTGTCCCGATTAACCCCTTTAAGCTTCCTAGTTGTGATGGCTCCACGACTAAGTCCTTTCACTAAAACATCTGACGTGACAATTCCATGACAGTTGGCGCCCACCGTGGGGCCAGCAAATGGTGGATTTGAGTTCTTGAACGACAGCTTCGAAGGTCTCAAGGGATACGCTGTGGGCTGGATGACCAAGAGTCGTCGCGACAAGCTCTACATCGACGACGCAGGCTGGGGCCCCGACGCCGGCTCAATTGAGTACAGGTACCGGGTCCCCTTCGGCGGAATCCACATCTTGATCGGCAAGATCGGCGAGCCGGGCCCTGAGCTGGACATCTGCAATGACCTCATCGAGATGGCTCAGCGTGCCAGACCCGCCCGGGCTCAGCCTGCTATGAAGCGTGCCTTCGTGGGATGCATCCACGAAGGGGAACTTTCTGAAGGATCTGTGTCTGCCGGTGAGACGACCATCTACTCTGATGGTGAGTCGTACACATGTGAGACAAATTCGTTGTATCAATTGCAAGATGGTGGGCTTGGGGGCTGTTCTGATGGCAGCAGTATTCCGGATCTCCTTGAGCCGCCGAGCAGAGTTGGGATCTTCATGGCTGGCATGCAACCCGTTCAAAACTCTACGGCGGCGGCAATGATAACCTCCGGGTCAGCGGCAGCCGAGGCAGGAGGCCTTGTGCGCCCGCCGGCTCAGGTGCTGATGGATCTCATGGATAAGATGACAGCTCTGTTAACCGTCGTGGTCAACCCGGCAGATCAAGCTCAACATGATGCGGAAGTGGCGCAGTTAAAACAGGATATAGTGCAGGCTAAGGAAGACCTGGCGGCGGAAGATGTTAGGATGACCGCAGAGCGGGGGACTCTGGACGCTCAGGCTCAGCGGATTTAGTCGCAGGCTTTCTAACTCATGATGGATCAGAACGCGGCAAATGAAGTCATGAGGGGAAGGTACCAGAAGAGTCACTCCCGTCTGCCTCCGGTTTATGATCCTCGAAACCTATTCCGAACACCCGGGGCAGGGCCCAGTAACCCGCCGGAGGTAAACCGAGTTGTAATGCCCGGGGCTGGGATGCCAGTTCAGCCGCATACGATGGAACCTCCTTGGATGAATACTGCTCCACCTCATTATGTACCAACACCACCAGGTCATTATTCTAACCCTTTGGAGAACATGATTGCTGCGGCGACATGATTGGCGACTCTCCCAGTGGAGGGCGACTCTCCGACGGCGGTCGAAACTCACAGGGTCAGAGAGCTTCTTTAGACGGCTTTAGCGCAGTAGGAGGCATACTCATATAGCCAAGACAGGATTCATTCGACCCCTCGTCCAAGCCGGAGCCCGAGTTATAGCAGGCACATGGATTCAGCGGCCGTTTCAAGCAACGCCCGACACCGTGACCAGCCGTGCGGGCATGACCCGACGCGTGATGGAGCTCTTAACTTGGTTGCTTAGGACAGAATACGTCAAGAGGCTAAGCGGGCAGCTTAGCAGGCGGCTGAGCAGGCGGCTGAGCAGGCGGCTGAGCGGGCGGCTTACCAGTCTTTTCCGGTTTATCCGACGACTTCTATTGAGGCAGGCATGACCACTAGGATCAGAGGTGTCCCTTGTCTGGTGCCGGCTCGGCGCAACGAGCGTTTGCCCAAGGATTTCAAGGGGCCTCGAAAGGTGCCTAATTACACGGCCGACTTACAGCCTGGGGCATGGATTGAGAGCTACTGGAAGTAAGTGACGTTGTGATGGCCAAGTACTTCGCCATGATGTTGGATGAGACAGCCCGTACTTGGTTGAAGGGGATGCCGCCTAATTCCATCGGTTCATGGGCAGAGTTAAAAGCCCGGTTCATTCAGAACTTCAAAGATACATGCAAGCAGCCCATGTCAATTGTGGATTTGACTAATTGCAAGCAAGAGGAGGGTGAGTCCACGACCCATTGGGTGCACGGGTCAAAGCCATAATACATTCGTTTGATAAGATGGATGCCGGCTCTGCAGTCTTAATGTTGGAGAAAAATTGCCGTTTTACGCCTCTGAAGATGAAGCTGGGGCAGCTCAAGCGCGATTGTAATGACATGGGCCAGCTGATGGTGGCTCTAGTCAAATACTCCGACTCTGATAGTACCAAGGATCCCGAGTCTGATGATGAGAAGACAGGTAAAGGAAAGAAGAACGGCAACGCCAAGGGTCCTCAGCATAACCCGGCAAATCAAGGAGGTAATAATAAATGTAAGGCTGATGGTAGCATGGAGTTTGTGGCTAACACCAATGCGTAGGGCAACAATCAACGACGTAAGGGGAGACCACCTCCTCGGTACGGTGGTTCAAGCCCCACGCTTGAGCAGTTACTGAATGAGCCCAGTCCAAGGCACGATACTCCATAGAAGCCGGCCACTCACCTATGGAAGGATTGTACGATCATGAAAGCTGTCAAGAATTCCAACATGTTCGACGATAATCATGGGCCGGGCGGCGACTCAGGTGGCGGCGGCTTTCATGGCCCAAGCGGCGGTTCAAATTCCAATTTTGAAAGCTCTCAGGGTAATCAAGGTGGTTATAATCAACAATCTGGCCAGGGAGGTCAGCAACAGCAGCAGGGTGGATATCAGAGTAATCCAAAGTAGCTGAATAGTGGACAATATCATGTGTTTACACTACAAAAAAATACACTTCTGTGATGATACGTGTTTATCACAGTAGGTCACATTTTTTGTCATGCATGTACATCCATGACAAATTTATGACAGAATCAAGATAGTCATACCTGTGCTGTCGTCGAAGTGTTCGATGAATTACCAAAATTATCATCACGGAAGTGTCCACTTCCATGACGATAAATCGTGCGTCACAGAAGTGCTTTCGTCAAGGGTGACCGACACGTGGCATCCACCATAACGGAACGCCGTTAATCTATCGGGTCGGGTTTTGGATCCGATAACCCGTTAACAGCCCCGACCAATGTGGATTTTCCACGTGTAAAATCATCATTGGCTGGAGGAAACACATGTCGGCTCATCGTTGGGACAGATGTCATCCACTCATTGGACAGAAGGCGCCTATGATACGTCGACACGTGGCACGGCCAATCAAGTTTAAATGGGCCGGCCCAACTTAAGGCCCACAAGATTTGGCGGCCCATAATGGGCCGGCCCATTTAAAGGCCCACGAGATTTTGTGGATATAATGGGCTGGCCCAGCTAAAGGCCCACAAGATTTCACGGGCCATAATAGGCCGGCCCAGGTAAAGGCCCACAAGATTTTTGTGTGCCATAATGGGCCGGCCCAGGTAAAGGCCCACAAAATTCTTGCGGATCATAATGGGCCAGCCAGCTAAAGGCCCACGAGATTTCGCCGACATTAATGGGCCGGCCCAGCTATAGGCCCACAAGATTTTGAGGACCCTAGTAGGCCGGCCCATTAACTGGCTGCCATGTTTTGGGCCAAATGCCGGCCCATAATTGATCCGATCCATTAATGGCCTGCCATGTTCTGGGCCTAGTAGTGGCCCATATAAGATCCGGCCCATTAAAAGCCTCCCACTTTCTGGGACAAATCACGGCCCAGATCAGGTCCGGCCCTTTAAGAGGCTTTGGGCTCAATTATGGCCCATATCAGATTCGGCCCGTTGACTGGACGCTATGCTTTTGGGCCCACTTGCTAAAGGCACATTTAGTAATTCGGCCTGATATTAGTTTCGGCCTGTTAAGGGCCCATTTAACATTTTGGCCCTATATTAATTTCGGCCTGTTAAAAGCCCGTCATATAGTTGGGCCTAACTACGGCCCGGTTTGCATCTGGCCTGCTCACAGCCGATATCTGATTGGGCCAAACAAGGACCGAGACAACTTTGGCCTGTTAAAAGCCCGTGAATTGATTCGCACAATCATGGGCCAGGGTCCATTTCGGGCTACCGCTGGCCCGTGAGCTATTCGGCACGTTTCAGGCCTAGCCTACTTCTCAGCCTCTAAGGGAGTCCTGGATTAGGGGGTGTCCGGATAGCCGGACTACCATCATCAGCCGAACTATCATCGGCCGGACTATCATCATCGACCGGACTCCAAGACTATGAAGATACAAGATTGAAGACTTCGTCCCGTGTCCGGATGGGACTTTCCTTGGCATGGAAGGCAAGCTTGGCGATATGGATACGTAGATCTCCTACCATTGTAACCGACTCTATGTAACCCTAGCCCTCTCCGGTGTCTATATAAACCGGATGGCTCTAGTCCGTAGGACACAACAACAACCATTACAATCATACCATAGGCTAGCTTCTAGGGTTTAGCCTCCTTGATCTCGTGGTAGATCCACTCTTGTAAACATCCACAATATCAATATCAATCAAGCAGGACGTAGGGTTTTACCTCCATCAAGAGGGCCCGAACCTGGGTAAAACATCGTGTCCCTTGTCCCCTGTTACCATCCGCCTAGACGCACAGTTCGGGACCCCCTACCCAAGATCCGCCGGTTTTGACACCGACATTGGTGCTTTCATTGAGAGTTCCTCTGTGTCGTCACCGATAGGCTTGATGGCCTCCTCAATCGACAACGACGCAGTCCTGGGTGAGACTTTTCTCCCTGGACAGATCTTCGTATTCGGCGGCTTCGCACTGCGGGCCAACTCACTTGGCCATCTGGAGCAGATCGAAAGCTACGCCCCTGGCCGTCAGGTTAGGTTTGGAAGCCTAAACTTCACGGCCGATATCCGCGGGGACTTGATCTTCGATGGATCTGAGCCACAGCCAAGCGTGCCGTGCTGCCACGACGGGCAAGACCTAACTCTGCCGCCGGACAGCACCTTGGAGGCCGCACACGAATCCGCTCCGACCCATAGTCCGGAGCCGATCGCACGGATCGAGGACGGATGGCTGGACACTGCCTCGGGAGCTGCAACTTCCACGACGATGGAGCCGAACACTTACCTTGTCCCGCATAAAGCCCATGACTCCGAGGTGCCGGACCCCCTGCTGGACTCCGAACCTCCTGCGCCCCTGCCAGTCGAATCCGATTGGGCGCCGATCATGGAATTCACCACTGCGGACACCTTTCAACACTCACCCTTCGGCGATATCTTAAATTCGCTGAAGCATCTCTCACTATCCGGAGAGCCCTGGCCGAACTACGGCCAGGATGGTCGGGACGCGGACAATGAAGAAATTCAGAGCCCACCCACCACCCACTTCATAGCCACCGTCGACGATCTAACCGACGTGCTAAACTACGACTCCGAAGACATCAACGGTATGGACGACGATGCCGGAGACAATCAAGAACCAGCGCCAACAGGGCACTGGAAGGACACCTCGTCACATGACATACATATGGTGGACACCCCAAAGGGAAGCGATAACGAGGAACAACGGGACGCGGCAGAGGATAGTCCCGCCGATAAACAACCAAAACGGCGACGTAGACGCCGCCCTAAGTCCCGCCTCGATCAAAGCAACATTCCTAACGACCCAGCGATAGAGCAGGGCAAACCAGCGGACGACGAACATACAACCAAGCAACCATCCGAACAGGACGAACCGGATAATCAACCCCTTCAAGGAGCAATCAACAGTCCGGACACAACACCGGAGCATAAGAACCTTCACAAAAGACTCATCGCCACTGCAAGAAGTTTGAAGAAGGAAAAACGGAAGCTCAAAACAGCGGAAGACATACTCAGAATGAAGTGGAGCAAAGTACTCAAGACCGCAGACAAATATGGCAATGGCCATCAAACAAAGAGCTACCGAAGCGCAAGTTGCTGCCAGAATTTGACGAGGAATCTATAGAGCCCTCATAGTCAAAAAATAAAGAGGCCGCATGGCTGGATAGACGGCCAAATGACAGGCCAAAAGCGACAAGCAGCGCAGCACACTAGCCGACTTATGATCCTGGGAAAACGGACGGCCCAACTAGGTCCATCTACGGGCCAAAAAAGAGGGCCCCAGGAAGTAACACAGCACGACAAGTGTTCGAAGGCAGCGGCACACCCAAATACAGGGGCGCCGCACACCCGCTATGTTTTACCGATGAGGTGCTGGATCATGAATTTCCAGCAGGGTTCAAACCCATAAACATAGAGGCATACGATGGCACAACAGACCCCGGAGTCTAGATAGAAGATTACATACTACACATACACATGGCTAGAGGAGATGATCTCCACGCCATAAAATACCTACCCCTCAAGCTCAAAGGGCCAGCTCGGCATTGGCTCAAAAGCCTCCCAGAAAACACTGTTGGAAGTTGGGAAGAGCTTGAGGACACGTTTAGAGCAAATTTTCAAGGGACTTATATCCGCCCTCCGGATGCAGACGATCTGAGTCATATTACCCAACAGCCCGGAGAGTCAGGGCGCAAATTCTGGAACAGGTTCCTTACCAAAAAGAACCAAATAGTCGACTGTCTGGACGTGGAAGCCTTAGCAGCTTTTAAACACAACATCCGAGACGAATGGCTCGCCAGACACCTCGGCCAAGAGAAGCCAAGAACAATGGCTGCGCTAACAAGCCTCATGACGCGCTTTTGCGCCGGAGAAGACAGCTGGCTAGCAAGATGCAGCACCAGCGACCCGAGTACATCCGAGATCAGAGATGGAAACGGAAAATCACGGCGCAGGAAAGATCAGCGCCGGAATAAAGAAAAAAGCCCAAAGGGCATGGCGGTCAACGCCGGATTCAAAAGCTCGCGGCCAAACAATAAAACACTGCCTCTTAAGGACAACAGCGACGAGCTATCAAATTTAAACAAAATTTTAGATCGGATATGTCAAATCCACAGTACCTCCGGAAGGCCTGCAAACCATACCAACCGAAATTGTTGGGTTTTTAAACAGTCCGGCAGACTCAACGCCGGACACAAGGGGCTCGATGCGCCAAACGAGGACGATGACGAACCCCACCAGCAGAGCACCGAAAGTCAAAAGACTTTCCCACAAGAAGTCAAAACAGTAAACTCGCTTCATGTGATAGTACAGAAAACCAACACGGCACTCGCTAAGACAAGTGTCGCACGGTCCACCCCAGCGGAATACCGAGATTGGATGTCAAAACCAATCACTTTCGACCATCTGGATTAGTCCAGAAGTATCCGGAACGCATGATAGACTGCCCTGATATTGGATCCCATAATAGACGGACTGCAATTCACGCAGGTTTTGATGGACGGCGGCAGTTACTCAAACCTGCTATATCAGGACACAATCCGCAAGTTGGGATAGACCCTACTACAATTTGGCATAGCCGCACTTCCCTCAAAGGAGTGGCGCCATGCCCTTACGCCAGGTGCACAGGTTCATTATTACTAGAAGTTGTGTTCGGGTCACCTGACAACTTCCGATGGGAAAATCTAACCTTTCATGTCGCCCCATTTAAAAGTAGCTATCAAGCATCACTGAGACGGGAAGCTTTCGTCCGCTTCAATGCAATACCACATTACGCGTCTCTTACGCTTAAAATGCTCGGTCCACGTGGCATCATTTCATTAAAAGGTCGCCTGAGACCCCAGACACGGCTGGACGAGTCCGGAATAAATAAGCTAGGGGCTACCTAGCCGCACACCCCTTCACAAGGATGAACAGCGTGCACACCCGTCCAGGATACGGCACAACGGAGACACAAGCGCAGACGTGCAGTAGGGACCCGTTGCAAGGACTCTTTTCAGACTAAGACCCTACGTAAACCTTTCTTACTGTCTCTTGTTGCTATAATCCCCTGGTTTCTCATTATAACCAGAGTGGAGACTGGCGTTTTGGCATCGGCCGCGCCAGAAGAACTTGCCCGTACCTGGACACAAGGGGCTTAGGGCATTGTTTTGCCCGCTATTGTAAAGACCGAACACCTTCAGGAGTGTTCGGTGTCTCGAGTTAGGCCTTATATGCATCAGCTCCGAATCATGTCTTTGGTCAAATGTTGGGTTTGCCCGGCTCCTGTGTTTTGCTTCCTTATGTTCCGTATCATCGGCTAACGCGGCACCAGGAGAACTACTGCGATTGTGCCCCAGTTCGGCTGGGCGAGCACATCAGTAGAGAAAGCCGAAAACTGACTGTCATGATACAGTGAGAGACTGGTCAACCACTCGATCGACCATGGGAATGTTTAGAATTCCTCCGCTTTGATGAAGGGCCGTTTCCCGGTCAGGCACATACGCGCCCCAAATTCGGAGAGCGCGGTGCCCCCAGGGGCTATGTCGTAGCCCCACCCTCGAACTCCATGACTAAGTGAAAGTGATAAAGCATTATAGTCTGGTTGCCTCGTTTGCTACGCTACCACTTCCTTTACAGGACCGAGACGTCGGATTAAGTGTGAAAACGCGCTATTTTTTGCGAACACCCCCGCACCTTGTGCGTGGGGGCTGAAGCCGACGACTGCCATCTTTCAGGTTATACACACGTATACATGAACGGCCGCATAGGAGATATTCTATTACTTGAATGCACAAGTATAAAAGGCGCTTACATCATAAATATTGTTTTACATCATAAAAACGTTCATTCGAACGTAACATTTTTTGAGCACTGCGACTCTATTACACGAGCACCAGGCAGCACTTCGCCAAAATAGTCCTCGGCGGGTAACCGGTTATCGTCCGAACCCGAGGTCGCAACAGCGGTGGCATCCATCTCTGTCCAATGTGTCTTCAGACGGGCGAGTGCCATCCGCGCACCCTCTATGCAGGCCGACCGCTTCATCGCCTTGATATGCGGCACCGCCCCAAGAAATTGCTGCAATAAGCCAAAGTAACTCTTCGGCTCGGGCCTATCCGGCCAGACATGGGTCACTATATCCGTCATAGCAAGCCCGGATAACCTATTTAGCTCAGCCCACTCGGCCAAATGGTCGGTCAGCGGAAGTGAACACTCCGGACTATGGAATTGAGACCAAAACAACTCTTCCGTCTTGTGATCCTTCTGGCTTCGAAAATGCACAACGGCATCCACCGCACTCGCTGCTAAGTCCATATAAGGGTCCTCTGGACCCCACAGTTGGCCCAGCTGAGCATACTTTGGATCCGTAAACCTTCGGCGCAGCAGAAAAGGCTTGCCAGCTACAATATCTCCGGCCTAGCGCAGCTCTTCCTTTATAGCCCGCATTGCAGAGCGGGCATCCTTGGCTTCGGCAGTGGCCTTCCCCAGGTCTTCTTGCCCCGCTAGGCGCTCCTTCCCAAGAGCCTCATTGCGGTCGGTAGCATCTTTTAACTTCACGGCCATTTCAGCCATCTCTTCGCTGCTCCGGCAGTGTGCGACCCTTTCGGCCGCTAACTCCTCGGCCGCCCTCGAGGCCGCCGCATTACTCCTTCTGGCCTGCTCCTTGGCTTGAGCAAGTTCGGCCCGAAGGCTCTCCATAGCAGCGGCACTATCTGCATTTCACATACATGTTGTAAGGAGCTGGCTTCGGCTCCCTTACCAAGTGACCGCACAGAAACACTTACCTCGCGACTCATCAAGTCGCCTGTTGACCAGCGTGATGTCCGCATCCGCAATAGCGAGTTGCCGCTTTAGTTCAGCAACTCCATCAGTCCGGCTGGCCCACGGACGACCCGCCACCTGCATCGGCACGGCGGGAATTTAAACCTGCGATTTTGATCCTCGGCACGCTGTCGATTTCGACAACCTACCGAGTATCAGGGGCTACTATCTATACAAGGCGCATTCTATATGCAAAACTATTAAAATGTGTGTCATTTTTACGTACCTCAAACCCCGCCAGCAAACTCCTGACGGCATTATGCAACCCGCCTTCGGCGGACGAAATCCTTTCAATCACCATGCTCATCAATGCGTGGTGATCTTCTGAGATAGACGCCTTCTCAAGCAGATCCTTTAGCCATACACCAGTTGGCGCCGAACTATCCGGCTTTGCCAAACCAGGGGGCTCCCTCCGTGATGACACTTCAGGCTCGTCCGCCCTATCCGACGGCGCCCCGGACGGAGGCGTCTCGCTCTCCATCATCTCCGGACGAAGGTCCCCCGAAGACGAGCTCATTTGCGAAGGACGGAGATCCGAACTACAAGGTAAAAACTTTAGTTATCCTCAGAAGCACAAATAGGGATGTACCTTATGATAAAACTCCTTTCTTTCTACTTACGACTCGTTGGAGGGCTGATTCTTTAAGGGAGATTGTGCAGTCGGGGCCTCCCCGGACGCAGGACCCTCTGGCGAAGATTTCTTCCCCCGTTTAGGGGCTTTTGCCCCCGGGTCCTCGGCGGCAGTCCTCTTCTCCCCTTGGAGGGAAGGATTCTCGATCCCCCCTCTTTCAAGAGCCTCCTTAGGCGAGGCAGTAGCTTTCCTGCTTTCCCCTTCGCCTTCCTCTGGAGGCGCAACCTCAAGCATCCGGACCAGCACGGAATCCGGCGCGGTCTCGGGGAGGGGGGCCGGACACCATATCAATTTTGCTTCCGCTATCCACTCCTGTTTAGAAGGAAGTTGGTCATAAGGCGAATCATCGAAAGGTGAACAAACGGTTTGTCCGGACTTGGAACTACTTACTTGAGTATCCAGGCGATTGCAGCTTAGGCCAGCATCCTCGGTCAATTGCGGATGCGCCTCTTGCGATCCGAAGAATAATTTGTACATCTCCAGGGGTGTCATACCCATGAAGTGTTGAAGAATCCGTGGGCCCTCCGGATTGAACTCCCACAGCCGGAGAGGGCGGCATTTGCAGGGCGGGAGATGCCTAATCAGCATAACCTGCATTACCACCACCATATCAACCTCCCTCGTTTGGAGATCTCGAATCCGGCCCTGCAGAAGGGGCACGTCCTTTGACGGCCCCCAGTTGAGCCCTTGGTTGATCCACGACATCAACCGTCGTGGAGGTCCCGGGTGGAATAAGGGCGGCGGCTTTTGTCTGCGGCCCCTCGGAACGGTAATATAGAACCACTCTTGCTGCCACGGGCCGAGCTCCTCTTGGAAGGAGCCAGCGGGCCACGGGGCATCGGCCCTCCTACTTATGGCCGCCCCGCCGCACTCCGCTTGACGCCCCCCGATCATCTTCGGCGCCACATTGAAGGTCTTCAGCCACATGCCGAAGTGAGGGGTGACGCGGAGGAAGGCTTCGCAGACGACAATAAATGCAGAAATATGGAGGATGGACTCCGGAGCCAAATCGTGGAATTCCAACCCATAGTAAAACATGATCCCTCTCACAAAAGGATCCATCGGGAAGCCTAAACTCCGACGGAGGTAGGATACAAAAACGACATACTCGCCGGGCTCGGGGGTGGGGATGGCCTGCCCTTCGGCAGGCAACCTGTGCGAAATCTCATAAGCCAGGTACTTGGCCTCCCGCAGCTTTAGCACGTCCTCCTCCGTGACGGAGGAGGGCATCCACCGGCCCTGGAGGTCGGAACCGGACATTGTTGAAAGTCCGAAGCGCTCGAATCTAGAGCTCTAGGTTCTGGAACTTGGAGCGGGGAGAGGATTCGATGGAGGATTGAAGAAAAGAAACAAGCCTTGGTCCCGTTATAAAGAGGGAGAATACCAAGAGCCGTCTCCGTGACCGTTTGGGACTCGCCTTCGATAGAGGGGGCGTGGCGACGGGCGCGGTTGGGTTACCCACTTCCGTATTGATGAGAATCCTGGATTAAGGGGGAACACGATCTCTGCTTCGACAAGACGTGCCAAGGAAACAGCTTCGCTAAATGCACTGAGGTGGTAGAGTAAAAAATGATTCAAGTAATGGCTTGGTAGTGGCGTGACGTCATGCCGCAAAAAACGTCAGCAGATTGAACTTGTGTATATATTATTCTCTCTACGGTGGAATGTGGAATTTATTTTGCAAAGCCGGACACTATCCTGGTGTTCACAATCTTCTATCATTCGGAGGAGGAACCCGCCTTGCAATGCCAAGCAATATACCCACCGGACTTATCGTCATTGAAGCCTGGTTCAGGGGCTACTGAGGGAGTCCTGGATTAGGGGGTGTCCGGATAGCCGGACTACCATCATCAGCCGAACTATCATTGGCCGGACTATCATCATCGATCGGACTCCAAGACTATGAAGATACAAGATTGAAGACTTCGTCCCATGTCCGGATGGGACTTTCCTTGGCGTGGAAGGCAAGCTTGGCGATACGGATACGTAGATCTCCTACCATTGTAACCGACTCTATGTAACCCTAGCCCTCTCCGGTGTCTATATAAACCGGATGGCTCTAGTCCGTAGGACACAACAACAACCATTACAATCATACCATAGGCTAGCTTCTAGGGTTTAGCCTCCTTGATCTCGTGGTAGATCCACTCTTGTAAACATCCACAATATCAATATCAATCAAGCAGGACGTAGGGTTTTACCTCCATCAAGAGGGCCCGAACCTGGGTAAAACATCGTGTCCCTTGTCTCCTATTACCATCCGCCTAGACGCATAGTTCGGGACCCCCTACCCGAGATCCAACGGTTTTGACACCGACAGCCTCCTAAAAGCCCATTGAGTTTTCTTGCGAAAAGAGGGCCGGGGGTTACTCGGCCTATTAAAGGCCCGAATCTACTAGTGGGCCAGTTTGACGGGGCCCATGATGCGGATAATACATCGTGATTTCATGACGGTCCGATTATGTACCATAATTTTACGGTTTGGCCGGTTTACTGCGAAGACAGGATATATATATATACAGTAAAATAACTGCAGCATCGTGAATAAGAAAAAACCTAGACTATACAATAAAGAAATTACAGCATATTACATCCACTGGGCTTCAAAGTTCGCCACTATGATAATAAAGCACAAGCAGACATCAGATTACGTACACTGGGCATCAAAGATCGCCACCAGTGCAAATAAACAGGCCGACAAAATAATATACAAAACCGACAGCACTTCAATAGAGTTCAAGAAAGGTCAGCCCTGCTGGGGAGCTGCAGTGCAAGCAGCTAAGCAAGATGATGAGACTGCACTTGTTCAACACTTATATCTTCCTCACTCTGAAAGATAAACAAGCAGACAGATGACAGGTTTTGCACATAAAAGTATCAGTGCTGACAATTCATCACATTTCTTACTGACGAATAAAGTGACACAGTTTAAAATTGCATTAACACAATATGGTATTGTTCATGTCAAGACATGGCAGGAATTGACATTGTGAAGGAGTTGGCAGCTTCACGACACCACTGGATTACAGATCAAGAACTCATAAGTATCAATGGTTAGTGTGTTGTCAATTTATCCCATTTCAGATTGGCAAATAAAGAGGCGGTTTAAATAATAGTAGAATGATATGACATTATTCATAGTCAAGACATTGCAGAATATGACATTGTGCTATAGTGGGTAGGTTCACCACACCACTGGATTACAGATGAAGAACAGAAGCATACATGCAATGCAAAAGAAGATCACTTGCTCTGTATAGTTAAATTTACATGGTATGAAGAAGGAACTTGGTTGTACAATTGAAAACTTAAATTGAGAAGGACAAACTTTTGTTTATGAACTACATAATAAACTTTAAACATGCAATTTGATGCAAACACCAAAAATAAACAGCTGTTGCAGTCATGCCTAACCAAATATACACAACAAAGTTTGAAGGCTTGAGAAGGAGAAACTTACATTACTGGTGAAGACAGGCTCTATAAAGCCCTTGTCCA
>NC_041387.1:28152200-28283579 GCF_002162155.2 Triticum dicoccoides
TTCTTCGTAAGCATTGCCTTTATTCTACATTTTGTTAAGAGTAAATATATATGTGATAATATACGAAAAAATGGAGAATATTTAAGATAATATGAAGAGTGATGCTACATAACCAAGTAGCTATAAATGTATGTGCAGCGATACACGCAAAAGGCACAGCCAAGAGCAATGCACAACTAAACTTCTTCAGTACCAACCTTATGGTAAGAGTAAATATAGATCTGATGTGTAGAAAATGGAGGGCAAAGGAAAATAAGCTGTAGAGTGATGGTACATGAACAACTACCTGTCAATATAAGTACACTGATAAAGGACAACATGTACTTACAAGAACAATGCAGAGCTAAAAAAATTCATTGGCATTGGACATATTCTACACTAATGTAACCATTCATACAGATTAGATAATTTGGAGCGAACAATTGATAAGCAAGCTATCATGCATACTGCTGTCACATAATGAACCAGGTATGTATGCAAGTACAGTGATACAGGACAACATGTACTAACAAGAGCAAAGCAGCGGGCAGCTTATTTGCGATATCCTGTCGTTTTTTTCAAACCGGAATTCTTCTTCGAGCTGATTTCCTGCAAAAAAGATCCGTAAGGCACATGCGGAAAAGTAGAAGTTCAAATTGTCATGTGATTTCATAGATAGTACCTCACCCTGGGAATGAGACCAATGCACAACAAGGTTTTTCCATTCAATGTCTTCTAAATTTAGCACAGGAGACTTCACCGGAAATTCGTTTATAGACTTTCCATCAAAGTGTGATTTCCTCAGGTAACACCGATACTGCTGCAATGCTTCCTTGAAAAGCACAAGCAAGCTTTGCTCGTCATGACTATCCAGATTGACCCTCACCTAGTTACAACAATGTAATGTAAATCTTGATGTGTTCAATCAGCAGAAAACAAGAAAATAATAACCATGAATAATAGCACTTACACGTAAGTTGGACATGAAGATGTGAAAATGGTGTTTGTCTTCACTATAATCTTCCCATGATGGGAATATATGCATGTAGTCCCTAACAACATTGAAAATATTGTCTTTTAAACTGAGAATACATGGAATGGGGTTCCAATCTGCAGGAATTGGCCGTCTCTGCAGTTGGGATAGGTCTTCGGCCGGTGGACTGGTTGTACTTTTTGCTGGAGTGGGATTTTTCTGTGGTACGGCTGGTGCTATGGCAAATGAAATCAGTATCCTTTTGCTGGAGTGCAGGTCCTATGTGGTGGGGCTAGTGGTGTGGCCAGTGAAGTATGGGTACAGTCTGCTAGAGTCGGTCCTATGTTTTGTGTCACTGGTTGTATAGCCAATATAAGTGGGGCGCTGTCTGATATCTCCGGCACCACCACGTTTTTCAAGGACTTTGCTAGTGCTCCTTCAGGTTCGGCAATCACCCTCTTCCTTTTTGATGTCTGATGCACAAGAACAACATTTGAGTGAAAAAACATGGTATGACGACAGATGGAATATGTATTGATAATGGATGGGCATAGCATCTCGAGTTATATGATGAGTAAACTAAGCAGATGGTGGTGCAACAAAGTAGAAGAAATGCAAGATACGCGCAATCAATAAAACCTTGCCAAATTAGAACAGGCACCTTGATGGGTGAACGGGACAGGCCATCTGCCTTTGACTCCTCGAGGTTAGAATAGTCATTAGAATGATATTCTGAACAAGAATCAATAGGTGGGGAGCGTACGAGTTTCATTGCTTCCAAAATGGCACTCAATGCCTTGGTGCCAATTTTGTAAGTCACTGCAGTGTTCCACAATATTCTTCTAATGCGCGGATTCTGATATTCACTGTAATTGCGTATAATATCTGAGAACCATGAAAACATAAATAGTTGTGAGATTATCTTTGTAATGCAGATGATATTCTAATATAGGGGCGCCCCTGTAAACACTTATGTGCTATCACTGGATTCTGATGAGAGAGCTCATGTGTGCTGTAATATCGTGCGTGCATTTATATAATCTGGCACAAGTACACAAAAAAATAGGCTCCAGAAGTAAGGATAGCTGGCAGATGATAGGTTCATAATATACTGTATAGATAGTTTATTGCCAAACTATGATAACAAGAGCACACAACAACTAGGCAGATCATAGTGTACATAACAGGGGTACACCATAACCACGATATATAAATCGGGAAAGTGGAACTGGCTTGAAAATATGTTGTTGTATTGTCGCTAGTAATTGAAAGCCTATTGATCGCGTACAGGCCAGCACTACTGAACATGGTAAAGAAGAGCAAGCAGATTTTGGATAATAAAATGTTGGTTGCGTAATGCCCACACATGATGAACCAGAGCGCATTAAGAATGCAACTCCCAGCTGTCTCTCGACCATTTCAGGCGGTTGGATGAAGATCCTACGTCTCCTAACCCTTCTTCTTCCTCGTCTGTGATTCTTCCCATACAGAACACCGCACGGGCCGCCGGCCGGACCACCGGCCCCCACCGCCTGTGTTCCTCCACCACCCCCACCCCCCGATCGCGTCGAGTTTTCTTTGTTCGGCGAGGCCCCACAACCACCCGAGCCCCTTGGATCGCACCGGCGAACTCCGGCGAGCTTTGAAAAATCGACTGACCCAATTTTGAAATTTAGTCTAATGTGATTTAACTAGTGTGGAATATAAAAGGGGAAAACCATAAGCATTGGGAGTATAGTGTTGAGCGTGTCATGGCGGATCTGAAGGTGAAAACCGGACAAAGGCAACTTCGCAACCAAGACAAGAAATCAGAGTAAAGAAGTGGCGATCTATTTTCTTGCTGCGATAAATAAGTTGAGCAGATACGAAAGAGTACCGCCTCTGGTGCGGCACCGTGTATGCATCTGGTGAGAATTTGACGGTGCTGCGGTAGCGATGGCTGTCGGCAGCATGGAAGCAGATCTAGGAGGGTAGACGGTGGCGTCGGGGCGCGATGGACGAGACGGTCGTAGGAGCAACGCCGGCAAGGTGGACGACGGCGGGGATGAAGCGAGAGGACGGGATGCAAGGATCCCGGTCCGAAGGTGTGGATGAGAGAGGTCAATCTCTTGTAATGGACGGCGGCGTCGGGGTATCAGCTCCGGCATGGTGGAGGAGGACGGCGGTGGATGGGGTGGCGGACGGCGGCGGACGGAGGAGGGTGGGGTGGAGAGGGTGTTTTGGAGCCCACGGAGTACGAATGGGGAAAAGGGAGGTAGAGAGGAAGGGGGGGAACCATGTAGTCAGGGCGTGCTTGTCTCAAATGCGAGGAAATTTACAAACTTAGCCCCCGTTTCAAATTTCTACTACATCACAACAACATTAGTCGGTAAGGGATAGGACGGTAATCTCGCATACACCGAATATTTGCCGACGATAGTTTGTTTTTGGCGCCCACCGTGTATGAATATGAATCAGGGAGGGGGTCAATTTCGGCCGAGGACACACTGTGTTTTGGCGCCCACCGTGTATGAATCCGGGTGAGAGGCGGTTACGTCACGTTTGGGTGAAATTACAAACCTACCCCTATCGAAACCTATAGAAATCCAGCAGATAGGCTTTGCGCGGCAGGGATAGGCAGTAGTGATTTCCATCTCGCAGATTTTGGTTTCGGGCGGTTACTGCGACTTTCCCCGCTTCATTCAAATTTTGCACAGTGCACGTTTACCGTGCCAACTCAATTCGAATCCCGTTTGTATTCTACTATTTTTTTTCGGGCGGTATCCATTTTCAATTGGAATTGCATTCTATATACATCATTTTTTTACATATATACTTTGAAAAGCACAACACCATTTATACATAAATATAGTTTACAAATGGCATGATCTCAGATTCATAATGTTGTATCCATCAATTTGGATTTTCAAATATTTGAAACCACTTTATGTTGAAATCCAATGTATGCATTCCTCGCTAAGTGTCTCCAATTAATGTGTGTTTCATGTGGGTTTTTTTTTAACTTCTCAAACATGTATAATGTGTTTCACACACGCAACATATAGTGTTATCCCGTTTAGACACTAATTGCATATAAACCATGCATTGTTTGTAATTGAAGAATCTATGGATCACCAATATTGATAAACTATATAACATTACACGTGTGCCCAAATTCAAATGAATATGCATGTTTGATACACCAATTTGCATTCTGATATTATAAATGTCATGATCTATAGTTTAAATATTTGAATCCCCTTTAATCCAGATATTCATCTCATATAGCTATCACTCATGCTTATATAGGACTATCTCTTTGGACCTATACGCGTTCATCGTCTCTCAGGCATCTCTCGTGCTACCTGTATGTCGACAATGATCTTTTGTCTTCGTAACACACTGACGGTACTCTCTCCATCGACCTTCATCACTCTATCTCTCTCTAAGTATATCTCGCTCCCTGCTATGTGTCTCTAGCTATGATTCTCCATGTGGAATCTCTTTCTCTCAAACAAACACAAAACTTTGTCTCCCGGGGTCTCATTTCTCTCAACTATTCCCATGTGTGCCACTCGCACACCCCTCATACAGAGATGTCTTTCGCTCCTTAGATATGAGAACCTACGACTCTTCCTCTTCAATATCTCTTTCTCACACACAAACACAAACTCTGTCTCCCAGGGTCTCATATTTCTCCATTGTTCTCTTGTATGTCGCTCAAACACACCCTCTCTCCCTAGAGATATCTTGCGTTCCCTCATATGTCTCTCTAGCTATCACTCTCATTGTGAAATATCTTTCTCTCTCGCAGACACAAAACTCCGTCTCTATGGATCTCATTTCTCTCTGATATTTGTTTGTATGTGACTCACATGCACCCTCTCTCTATCTCTCTCACACCCACACACATAACCCAGCCTTCTGATCCACTCAACTCCTATCTCTAGCGCACACTAGCTAGCATCTTTATCTTTCTATTTATCTGTTTCTCCATCAACCTTCTTTCTCGCCCTCACTCTTGATTCCTATCACGCACACTACATATGTTTCTCTCTACATGCATGCAGTCAAGTGCCCTCTCACACACATATATAACTTCACCCTTTGAACCACCCGACGGTCATCTCCGACACCCAAACTAACGGATGTATCTCTAGCTAGCATCTCCATCTCTGTATCTATCTGTAGTTTCTCCGTCAACATTTCTTTCTCGCACGGAGTCTTGCTTCCTATCACCCACACTATATATGTCTATCCATACATATGCATTTATAGGTTGATCTCTTTTGCACAATCGTTGCGCCTCACCCCCTCTGGTCGCCATAGATGCATGCTCCAACCCACGCCACTATCTCTTAAAGACAAAAACACATGCTCAATTGTCGGGCCTTCTTCCCCGCATTCTCACATGCATGCATATTGTCATACCGATCCGTCTCTCCCATGTCGTTGATCTTAGGACTTATGTCTTCTTTCTTTTATCTCCATCATGCGCGCGCGCACACACACACATCCCACGTATACATGTATACCTCTCACACATGCACGTTCAAGGTCTCTATGTCTCCATACGTAGTTAATTACCCTCAATCCTAATGCCACGTCGAATCGTTCTCCTCTTTTGTGCACATAACTTCCGCCTGGATGGGCAAAACACACACTCACACTTAACAATCTCCTTCTAGCTGCCCCACCCCTGCCCCGTGCGCCTCTCACTCTTCCCCTATATCCCTAAAACCAATAAGACCATCCCTTTGTTTCATTCCCGCCTACATGCACGATTGATATATAGTAGTCTTCCGTGGTGTCTCTTGAACAAACACATTCTCTCGATGTCGACTCCTCTCACGCGCACGGACCTTCTCTTCCCTTCTACGGGCATTTTCTCTCTCGTACCCCATCGTTGGTGGCCTCTGCCATACACATCACCTCTCTATGATGAAGCCATGCACACTGAAATTACATCCGCCACAGAGGACCCCGGGACACACACACACACATGCACACACACACAAACACACACACACACACACACACATATGCACGCACCTCCCCACACACACTAAGACTCCATCTCTCTCTCTCTCTCTCACACACACAAACACACACACACACGCACCCCTGCCACACACTTAGACTCCATCTCTCTCTCTCTCACACACACACACAAACTAAAACTCCATCTCTCTCTCCTCTCTCTCTCTCTCTCTCTCACACACACACACACACACACACAGAGACAGCACACACACTAAGACTCCATCTCACACACACATGCTCTAGGCGGAGCATTTGTTCCTCCCAACCTTCATCCAACCTTACTCGTATGATAAACAATCACCTTTATTTACTTGCATAACATGGACAGATTCCACTTTACTTTAGTAGTCAGCAAACTTATCATCTGTATACCCTTATAAAAAAATGATTTGGCGATGATGGTGTGCCTGCCATCTTGTAATACAGACCGTATGATCTATATCTGACGGATAGGAAGCAAACTATGATAATTTTACAAAAGATACCCGCACCTCTTTCCACATCATTATCTCCCGCAACCTCATTGCTCAGCAATTAAAAAAGGAATAAGTCTCTGGAACAATCTAGCATGCATGGTGGCTGCTGCCGCCTGCCGGCGCCGTCCATTCCGACCACCAGTCACCACCACGCTCCACTCCTCCTCGCCTTATCTCTCATCTTTCATTTTTTCGATGACATTCTCGAGATACCAATTTTCCGAGAAAATTCTTGAGATATCATTAGTTTTTACACATGGGATTACTCCTGCATGGGTCAATCACAACAGGTGTTTTGTAAAAAAATGCATATTGATGTTCCATGCAATGCACGAGAATCTTGCTTGTAATTATATAACACTAATCACGAGCAGGAAGTGACATTTTTTTGACACAACCACGTTAACATGGCCACGTAAATCACGAGCAGGAAGGAGAAGGGAAGCGGGCTGTGGAGTAACGTTTTTACCACAATTTCTTAGGAAACTGAGTGCAATAATTGAGTAGTTTTGCAAACTACCATTACTACTACACCTGAAATGGTTCAAAACCTATACTCCCTTGCCAGCGCGCGCTTCCCGCGTGAAACGGTCAGCGTCGCCTGGAACGTCAGTGCCACATTAATGCCCGGCCAGAGCGGAGGCGACCTCTCACTAGCGCCGGCTTTGAAGTGGCGCGACGGCCGCCGCTTCCCGGTGCACGCGACTGCTCCGCATCGAGAATGGCCATAGGCCCTGTTTGGATCCATGGGTTAGAGTTAGTTTGAGCTAGTTGGGGCTCAAATAGCCCTAAAGTATCCAAGCATGAGGGTTTAAATTGGAGCAAGTTGCACCGAACCCACCAAAAAAAACTATCCCACCCAAGAGGTGCTAACCGGAGATAGTTCTCATTGGGACCACTGAAAAATCACTTTTCTCTCTCCATGAAGTGCATTTATTGTCAATCTAACCCTGTCACCCAAACACCTCTTTGGCTACAGTTAGTTTAGGGTTAGTCATGAGTTAGTCTAACCTCTAGCTAAGTTAGAGTATCAAACAGGAGCAATATAGGACATGCAAGTTGCTCAAAGCATATAGGCAAATTCGTACGTGAAAGGATTTTTTTTCTTTTTGAAAACGGAACGTGAAAGGAATTTTTTGAGAATGCTCTTGGCATGTCGCTAACATGTGATAGTTAACCGACCTCAATAGACGGCAGAAACGCCAGCCCGCCGCACTTTGATAGAGACGAGGAGGGAGAAGCGATACAGGCTGCTGGATTACGAGAGATAGGTGTCGCACGGAAGCCAAGAAATATGGTGATAGCGTGGGTTAGCCATGTACTAGTATGATGTAACTACACTGGGCTGCCGTGTTTTGTACTCTTCCAGTCCACTGTGGAGATGATTGGTTAATTTTATATCGTTGAATAATATTAAATATTATGAGTGCAGTCGCTCCACCACGATGTTCCTTGCTCCTTCTCGGTCGTCCATAATCTATGTTCTTCCACTCTATTTTTTTAAGTGAGCTTTGTTCATCCTTTTTCCAACACGCGAGACATCTAGCATCAAGGCACACGTGTTATGCAACGATCGTTCCATCTATATGAAGAACATGTGGCACTGGAACTACGAGACGAACATGTACCCAGGACTGGACGTACGAACCTGAGTAATGTAGCGAAGTAAGTGAAGTAGAAAGGCACAAATGGTATGAACATGCGTGACATACAGGGTGTGTTTGGTTGCATTCTCGTCTCAGCATAGTTGTTCCCTCTTCATGCATGCTCAACTCAACACCCCTCTTCATGCATGCACTCTTCATGCATGCTTCTAGTGTGTTTGTGCTAAACTAGTGTGGACTCATGCACCCTCCATACACTCTACCAAACACCCAAAAGTAGGTCGAGAAGGGAACTCTTGGGCGGCATTTGTCTCTTACTATGTACTACCACTAAATGTTGTGGAGTACGTGTCCAAGTACTCTACTACTACTATATTAGTTGGAGGCACATATTAACTTTTATATTTGTTTACCTGTATGCCCCGAGACCTTCCAACTAGACATGTCTTTCTCTCTAGGTCGCACTTTGTATCGTTCATACAGCTAAGTACTACTACGCGTGGTCTCCGACCCAGAAGTGGAAGAAGTGGAGACGCTCTACCACGCTATTTTTTTACGCTGGGCTCTACCATGCTGCTCATGTCCCACTCCTTTCGCTGACGTGTGGGACATCCAGCACGTGCCGTGTTTGGCACCCTTTGTCATAAGAGTTGAAAAGCTAGCATTCATTAGAAATAAAAAATAATTATAAATCAACAGTGATACTATTTTTTTGCGAACCAATCAGCAGTGATACTATACCACGCGGTTTCCTTGCTCCTCGATATCGGAAAGAATACTTCCGTTCACCAACATGTGGGACGTCGACCATCCTGGTCCACTTGCCATGCACGCAGAACTCCAAGGGAGACTCACCCAGGTCGTCGCGCCATAGTAACAATGACTAATGAGCCGTCAAATCACAGGCCCACTTCCCACTTTGAAGTTGCTCGGATAAAGGAACCATCATGACTTCGTTGAATTCCGCTTCTTGAAGAAAACTACTGTACCAGCAATACTGCTAGCTATAGTATTTACTCCAACAGAGGCCTCCTTTCGTTCATAGGATAGGAATATGAAAATCATAGGAAGTGAGATGACATGCATCTCAATTCTTATAGAAAAAGAGATGCCATTTGATGCATAGGAGAGGAAGTTTTCCACTTAGTTTAGGCTAATGTACTGGTAATTTGCTCTAAAAACTATAGTAGTAACTAGTAGTACTGGTACATGCTCGTACTCAGACACACACACTAACTACTAGTACTACTACTTCTCACATGCTGGCCAGACGCCGTCGTTCTCCTTCCCGGCTTTGTCAGCGACACCCCATCGTGCTTGGATCTCCGCCGACCTCTCCGCAGCAGCGCGTGCGTCCTTTTATTTCTTGCGGCGGCGGGCCTCTCTTTTCTTGAGTGCTTTCTGACTTTTCCGCTCCCTCTGTGCGGCTTTGGCCGCCTCTTGCTCTACCGCCCATTCGGCCTTGGCATCTTCAAATTCCTCCCACATAGTTTTGAGGGCGCGAGCGGCGATGAACTCGGCACGGCGGGATGCCATCGCTTCCCTACCATTTTGTGTGCGTTCGTGGGCGGCGAGGAACTCGGCGCGGCGGGATGCCATCGCTGCCTTACCGGTTAGTGTGCGGCGCGGTGGCATGAATGACGCTTGGTGAGAGCTCTGGGGTGGAGTGGCCGGACAACCGTATAGTGCATTGGTTTGTCAAGAGCTCAAGGACAGAAGACGAAGCAAATTAGGATTCCCCTCCAATCCTAGTCATTTATTACCGAGTAAAATGCATTGGCGGTCATTGAACTTGTCTTGATAGCTCACTTTGATCATTGTATACGAGATATGGTGATAATACGGTCACTGGCTCAGCATATAGCTCCGTATTTGTATGGTTGACCAGTCAAACAGTCCGCATGCGTCTGAAACAGTCACCGTCTCTCTAGAATGTCAATGCCGCATTCACTGGACTTAACTGCAGGTGCAATTGGTGTGTCACTAACATGTGGGCCATACGCCCGTTGGGCCCACATGTCAGCCACCCAAACGCATCTGCAGTTAAGTCACTGAAGCAACGTCTGCATTCACGCCCGACGAACCTACTCTGGCGCCAGTTGTCCATCCGTCTGCCGCGGCTCATTGCCATTCACCCGCTATATTAACTTGAGCCCCAGCTCCCAGCCATAGCCAAAGACCCACACTTATTCTCCTCCGGTCCCTTCCTTCTGTCGGCACCACTTCAACCATGGCCTCGTGGCGCTCTGAAGCTCTCTTGGACGTACTGTCGCAGGAGCAGAAGAGGGACATCGGCGGCTCCACTCCGGGCGCGCTCCAAAGCTATCTTCGACATACTGTCGCAGGAGCAAACGAAATAGATCGCCGGCACCCCCCGGGCCACCCTCCGCCGCCATGACCACGAAGCCGACGTGCGTGCGTGGGCGCAGCCGGCAGCGAGGAAGAGTAGTACACGGTAGGTCGCCACCGCTCTGGTCCCGCGAAGGCCACTGCTACTCCACTCATTCGACGCCAAGCTTGGTGGGGTAAACATCGGCGGCCGATTAGCCGCTTGATGGGGACGTGGAGGCGGAAATATTCATAACCTTGTGCTCCGGCCGGAGGAGGAGGTTATCGAGGCGGATGAGGAGGAGGCAAAGGCAATGGCCGGCTTTCTTGGGTTCATGGCCGGATTTGGTGGTCGGGCGCCGGCGATCGTTTAGATTAGGTTTACAGTAGGTTTAGTATGGTTTGTGCGAAATATGTAATGAATTTCGTCCAGTTTGTAGGAAAAGTTTTTGAAATGTAATGAATTTCATCCGGTTAATTTGAAATTTGCTTTGTTTGCACGAATTTCTCCAGTTAGTTCATATAGTTGTCGAAAGGTATGCAGGCAGCATCGGATGGCGTCCATCAGTGTCCTCGAACAGATGCCGGTGTAAATTTGTGGGCCAGCGCTGGAGATGCCCTAACTATCATGCTATAATCGCTAACAATCCTCCATTATTTGGCAGGGAACAGTTATCCCTTGATCAAAATCAGATCTGTGGTGTTTCGCACTCCTCCCGCGTACGAGTGTAAGCTCTTGCTGACATAAAAATGGAGCAAGTGGACAGCACTGTAGCACGTCATATCACTCGAACTAGCCCGCCTAACGAGCGGGAAAGCACCGCCCTCGTCATTTTGTTCTGGATTTCTATCGATCGACCGCGCGAAAATGTTACGCTTGCAAGTTCTAAAAGAAAAGGCGGCACACTTACGACTCGTACGCGTCGCAACCCCGACAGTCCGGCTCGCACGCCGCTCACCAAAGGGGACACGTGTTTCCTTGCAATTTCACTGACATGTGGGACCGTAATTGAATAAACCGTCGATAGCCGAAATCTAATCGCTCAGCGGGCGTCGGCTGAGAAGAGAGAAACGGGGGAGGGAGAAGAGATCGCCCGCCCGCCGTGCACGGACTCCAAGAAATATATGGTGATAATGTGAGGTGGGCTATGCTGGAGTCCGGACCACTTCCGGAGCCCGCTCTCACTGCCTTGGCCCCTCAAGACGCCAGCTGCCCGCTGCATGCATAGCAAGTAGTCCCCGCTTATGTGGAGGAGAGAGAGGCATTGACAAAGACAAGGAGTAACAGTGGAGACAATAGCTCTCATCAAAAATAAACAATGAATAGTCATTGCTCATCCTCTATATCGAAAAGAATACTTTCATTTGCCAACATGTGGGACGTCGACCATCCTGGTCCACCTGCCATGCACAAAATTATCCTGGTCTACCCCGGTCGTATCGCAGGCCCAACCTTTCCCACCATAAGTTGTTCGGACGAAGGAACCATCATGACTTCGTTGAATTCCGCTTCTTCAAGAAAGCTTACTGTACCCGCAATACTGCTACCACACGCGAAGACTGGACGGCACTGTACCACGTCATATCACTGAAACCCACTAGGCCAAACTAGCCCGCCTAGGTCATCTATTTTGGAATGGAGGGAGTATGTCTCTGCACTGCTATGATTTTGTGTTGCACGTTCTCTGTACTTTTGCTACGATTTTCCTACCTTATGAAACAAATGAGGCCTGAATGTATGTCGACTATTGTCTGATCGATCGCTAAGCCTACAATTTTAGGAGCTAGGGCTATTGGTCGATCAACGAGGGATAAGTATAAGCATACCACGAGCTCATCAGCCCCAACGTTTCTCTTCGGTGAGTGTTTTGCAAGTACTATAGCTCGCACAGTAGCTAGCCTACTAACACCAAGAATCATCAAACAAGCCCTGCTGATATGATAAACAGTTCAAACTTACATCTAAGCAAGCCATATATTACATCAAAATCTGGTGAGGATACATCTGTTTCCATAACTCGGAGAGGGTTCGCATGATTCATCGCATGATTCACTATCAAACAAAAGTAGCAAGATCCGCCCACACAAGACAGTGCACTAGCCCTAAGATGGTTTGATAACACGCATCATTCTGGTAATTAAACACAGGGCAATGCAAACTACCCTGAAGGATTAGCGCGACCAACTATTTCTTTTCACCGATCTCTCGGGAAATGACCACAGCACAGACAGCGGCATGGGAATCGATTTCTGGGGCGATGTCCACAAGACTGACCGCGACATCGGAATCGATCTGTAAGCCGATGTCCACAGGATGGGCATCGGTATCGGAATTGATCTCCGGGGCGATGCCAATAGGATGGGCCACAACATCGGAATCATCAAGGACAACCACCGGCACCTGCACAACACTAACAAATTAGCAAGCACATTGCAAATAATCAAAAAGCAAGCACATTGAAAATAATCAAAAACCACAACTATGGTAATAAGCCATTATTTTTTACCTTGTGCAGCTCACCGGGGGATCTCATCGTCCTCGATGGGGGCCATCACCTTGCCAGGGGAATACTGCTTCTCAATGGCGACTATCTCCTCAAAATCGGTCTTGAGCCTCACATAGGTGGCAATCAGAGCTCCTGGGGTAGGCACGGTGGGGCCCTTGCTATTCTTCCAACTTTCTTTGAGGAGTTCATCCGCCAACATCCTCAACTCTTTGGCCAGTGCTTGTTTCTTGGAGTTCTTCGTCTCCATGGGTTGGCCCACCAACATGGTCAACTCGTTGGTCGGTGCTCACTTCCTGGAGATTGCTGTCTTCAGTGGGTTGTCCGCCGACAACTCTTTGCCTAGTGCTCCAGGATCCATCAATGAACTGACAAACAAAAAGCAATCAAAAGGAAACCACAATCGCAATGAAAACGGGAAAAGAATAGGATGTGAGAAGCGGTCGGTGCTTCGTAAAAAGAAGATTATTGGAATGAAATATAGCAGCATAACTGATTCGCCCACCTTTCCTTCGTCGGTAGAGAAGAAAAATGGCAGAAGTGAGTAGCCTGGAGTTAGATTTTCTTCAAGAAAGGGAAGAAAGGGCTTGAACGAGCATTCCAATGAAATGATGGTTGCTTCGTCCAGTCCAACTTGGAGGGAACCTTACCACTGCTGGTAAAGGTGTGGGTTTTGTGATATGACGGGTCATGATGGCCACACCGGGGTGACAGGTGAGTCTCGACTGTAGCACCTCGCTGTGCTTTGGTGGATGGCACGCGGGCCCGGATGCTTTGAAATGTCATTAACTTGATTTTATTCTCTTTAGTATTTGGATCCAAGCATAGATGAGGCTAACAAGTTTTAGTCCCACTACTTTTAGTCATGAGACTAAAACGTATCAAAGCACTCTCTCAGGCTGGTCATAGTGGGGAGTAACTTAGACTAGTGTCATGCATATGACACTAGTGTAAGTTACTACCTCCATAGTGCAAAGTAACATAGTAGTACTCCCTCCGTTTCTTTTTGGTCCGCATATAAGGTTTGGTCAAAGTCAAGCATTATAGAGTTTGACTAACTTTATATTAAAAAATATAAACATTCACAATATGAAATCAATATATTCAGATGCCCCATGAAACATATTTTCATACTATATAGTTTTAGTACTGTAGATGTTCATAATTTTTATGTAAATTTGGTCAAACTTTGTGTAGTTTGACTTTGACCAAATCTTATATGCGGAGTAAAAAGAAACGGAGGGAGTAGTATCATAGATTGATTCATTTATTATCTCATAGACTCATTTTGCCTCGGAAAGCGCTATGTTACAGTAACATATTATGTTACCACAAGCACCTCTTTCCTCATTAAATACTTGCCACATAAGCAAAATTGTCTTGGGATGTGTTAAGTTACTACCTAAGTTACTCCCACTATGGTTAGCCTCAATATTGTGCACCGTGACCAAGGCGGAGAGGAAAACGAGAGAACTACGTAATTAATGCATGAGTTTAATTAGGGTAGTTTTGTAAAGTACGAGATACATTCCTCCAATCGCAAAATGCCTTGGTTCATGAGATTTGAGATTTGAGCCCTATAAACCGGAGGGGAGGGGGTACTTCACAAGGTGTAGTCTAGTCACTTGTTTTTTTTGAGCCAAAGTCTAGTCACTTGTTGAAATCTCTAGAAAGGCAAATACTCCTTTCCGGTTTACACGTCTATACTACTCCCTCCGTCTAGGTGTGTAAGTCATCTTACGAAAACCAAATAGTCCCAAAACACTTAGGCGTGGTGCATTAACTTCTACCTTGTTTCTTGTTTCTTGACATACGTATCAACCTATAAGAGATGAGAGGTGTGCATGCTTTTAATGACTTGCAATGGCTAGTTCATTGCATGGAATGCTATTAATTAGCAAATAAACATTGGTGACCCCAGGAGGAAACGGTGCTAAGCGCGTGGACCTATGCAGAATGAGTATAAACCAATGGATAATGGAGTTTAATTGTTAAACAATAGCAATTTTGTCTCATGCAAGAGCCTGGCTAGTACTCCAAGGAACCGCACCACTCGAGTGTTCGCAACTGCCACGTTCGGTTTGCACTTGGCTCTTCGCCTCTTCGAGAAGACGAACAATGATGTTACTCCTACTTCTACAATATCGAATCCACTGCTCATGTCCGTCCACCTCGTGCGAGAGGGATAGCATGTAGCGAAAGCTTCTACTTACTGCTCCTGCCTTTGCGTCCATGACATGTGGGCCCAACAGGTGGTTGTCCTACCTGTCATGCAGCCAAGGGCAGGTGCAGTTAAGGCACCGGAGCTCAGTCCGCGAGGGAGAGGGCGTCTTAGTAATCATATTTCTCGGGCTTGTACGAGTTGACGCGACACGTCAAAGCACTGCATTCGATAAAACTCTTTTTACACATTTCAAATGGTCTACTTCGTATGTAGGAGTAGACATATTCTGCTTCATATGTACTCCCTCCGTTCCAAAATATAAGTCTTTTTAGATATTTCACCATGAACTGGAGTACATACGAAACAAAATGAGTGAATCTACACTCTAAAATATGTCTATATACATCCGTATGTAGTTTGTAGTGGAATCCCTAAAAAGACTTACATTTAGGAACGGAGGGAGTAGTCACTTGTTGCAATCTCTAAAAAGACTTATATTTGGAAACGGAGGGAGTACAACACATGCATGCATGCCGTGACTTTCCTTTTGATACTTGCATGTGTTGATTTGATGCACCTTGCCAAATTTTGACTATAAATTTAACTAACCAAATTTTCATGCATGTCACAAAAAATCACGGGGCTGTTTGGATTGCGACTATGTTTGTCTTATGTTGCCACATTATTTTTCCCACACTTGCCACACTTGCCTAACCTGAGTTGCTCAAATTGTTAGACATACTTTGGCTTGCCTAAGGGAATCTTGCCACAATTTTTGTGTCTATGACATGTGGGGTTCACTGCTAATAAAAAAATTCTTGTCTTAGGTGTGGCTAATAAAAAAGACCTATATTTAGGAACGGAGGGAGTAGGAATATAAATAATAATGCATGTTGGGGCAACCCACCTTTCCGCTAATTTTAGCCGTGGGCTTGTTCACAATTTTTACGAGGGGGTGGTTGTTCATTTCATGGAGGGACTTGTAGTACTACCAGACTTGAACGATACAAAGTGCGACCTGGCACACCGTAACACCACTTGGAACAAGCGGGTAGCTATCTCAAAAAACAATCAACAACTAAAAAAAACCGCGACCTGGCATGTAGTATAGTACACAATTTTAAACGATTGTTTTGATGGAGTGAAAAAGGAAAACTACCCAACTACTTATATATAGGCTGGAGCCTCTGCGCTTGCTTGCTAGGGCTGCTCTATTCACACACTCTCATCCTCTCCAGATCTAAACAAGATAGGGCTAGTAACCCTGTCTTTCTCCCTTCAAAAAACACTGGCTTTCTATCCTCACCGCTGGTTACAGATCCGGACGTATCCCCCTTCGCCGGTGAAGGGGAGGAGGGGCAGCGTTTAGGCCGTCGTCGACAGCGAGGGAGGAGACCCACTGCCGGCCGCACCGTTATCTCTGGCCGAGCGCCGGTGCGGGAGGTCCTCCGATCCCTTTGTCATTGCCTCTGGGCGGATCCGGCCTCCCGCCGCCCACCTATCCACATCCCGACGACCTTCAGGTATATCTTCATTCGAAACCGCCTTAGCTCTACTTCCCCAGCTCGCTACGTCGCTGCATGTGCATCATTTTCTACCTCTCAGCCCCTCTTGATCGGATGGTCCAACATCACCTATTGTTTTTCTTCTATTGTTAGAGGTAAAGCTACTTCATGGAGTCGAATCTTGTACTCCCTCCGTCCGAAAATACTTGTCATTGAAATAAAGTGGGGGTGGGGGAATTTAGTATGTTCATCGGACTTGGTACAAATAGGAAGGAAAGGGGATGAAAGTAGTACAGACTGGTCATCCAACCGGTCTCTTGGTCGAAAAGGGAAATATAGGGGTAACCTGTACACAGTGGTATGACTAGGACTAGATTTGCTATCCACACATAGGAGTAGGTGGCTAGATTGAACAAAAATGGGACCAACCCAGATACGTTTCTTGGATGTTTGTTTCTCGGGGCAACAAACTATGAATCACCACTTTATGCCCTTGTTTACGTACATGGTGTTGTACTGCTGGTGCACCCACTGTCGCATGCCCTTATACCAAATATTTAGGCTCCGGTCGGAATAAAGGGGCAGAAAACATAGGTCTTGATGAAAATAGAGGAATGGGAAAGGAATGTAGGTATAAAACTATGGAACAGCGAACCGGAGGAAACTCTCAAGAGAATGTGTTCGGATGGACTACGAAATGTACAAATTTGTTTTTTTATAGTAGCATGCTTGGCAGTATGAGATGCTATTTGTTTATTCAGATGCACAGTGACTACTCTTGTCCTCACCTCACGTACCACACATAGGTTGATTTTTTATTCCGGCAAACACAACACACCAACCTGTCTAACGCATGGCAGCGAGCGCCTACCTCGGGCTTCCGCCCAAAAAATGAGCAGCGCGTGGATGTTTCTAATCCGATGGAATCGGTACTACCAGTCCAGCTTTCCTATGAAACACTATTCACCTTTCCCGTGTTCCGAACGGTTGGAAGGGAAAGAATACGGTAGGAATTGTGTTCCTACGAAAATCCTGCACCAAACCTGTGAACCGAACGCAGCCTTAGCTGCTCTTAATATATGTCCCTGGTAAAAATGAAGCCATGCCACTGTTTTTGCCTGTAATTGTTTGAGACTCTGACAAGTTTAGCCAAATGTTTTTGCCTGTAATTGTTTGAGACTGACTATTTCCTCTGTGCCTTTTTGTGCAAATAGGGATATCCAATTCACCTGGTTGCTATTGTGACGTTTTGGTGCACTGCACAAAACTCTTCTTAAAAGAAGTGACTTTTGTGCTGTTTAACTGGAATGTCAGATGGAACAGTTGGTTCATTTTGGTGGAACTGCACAAAGGGAGATCTGTGTTCCAATCCTCATCATCCATATTGGCGCCATAACCTTCCTTTAGGTAAGAATGATATTTAATGCATGTGTTCATCTCTATTTTCCGACTGCCATGAGAAAATAATGCTGTTTTTTACTAGTACACTTGTACTCCCTCACTGACAAAACCAATTTTGAATTAGAAGGCCAATCATGTACTTGGTTTCACCAACTGGTGAGGAGAAAGAGAAACATAGCATGAAGAGGAAGAAGAATAAACAGTGCCAAGGCGATCTTGCTGAAGCCAGAGGCCTCAGTCGAGGCTATTCAAGGGCTCCGGCAATGACTACCTTACATGTGAGACGATCCTCCAGGGAGCCCTTCCACTTCTGCTGTCTCACTTAATTAATTAAGAGCACTTAAGTACCACTAATTTATTACTGCCTAATTTTCCTGTTGGAGTTAAACAAATCTTTAGTAGGACCCAATGTTGAATCATGTACGTGTGAATGTTTGTCTATGGAGGTGAATCATGTGGTGGAGCTAGGAGGGAATATTATTAGTGTCATGACATAATAGTGCTATTGTTTTGCATGTCAATTTATTGCCATTGGTTCAATGAGGCAATGTTTTGCGTATTGTCCATCATGAATTTGATGCTACAGTTTGAGTAATATGCTAATGTCTTCCTATCCTTTCTCACTAAGCTAATGAAGGTTTCACCTTGTTCCTCCTTGTGCAAACAGGGATCATGTTGTGCCAATCATACATTTTAGTGTAACTACACAAGACAATACAATGAACTATATCCCAGCCTATGCTTTAACTCTGCTGGAAGTTCTTGATAATCTTTCGATATAATCTCAGCAATGGTAAACAATAGTGATTTCAACCATACATTTGAAGTGCACAAAAATATATACTATTGTGTGATTCCAGTGAGTGCTTTATCATCTCTTATGGGACTACATGAATAAGCTTTTTTTCTCAGGTTGGTACGGGCCTAAGGCCTTCATCCATATTAGTTTGCTGTCATCTCTATTTGTATCGTGCTACTGTCATGAGAAACTCCTTTATCTTTGCAATTTTAAGTTTTGCAACCTATGATAAATGGAAATGCTTTGAGTGTTGAGTTGAGCTAATTGGCACTGACTAAATAAACTAATACCTCTCTTTAAGCAAGACTACTATGTTGCTAACTTTACCCATTAAGATAATGAGGGTGCTTCTATTTGTTAGTGTAAGTTTCATCAACTAGTCCCACTATTACAGTAATCTCACTCTCTCAATATATGTGCCAACAGGGATGCTCGATTTTGGTGGAACTGCACAAAAACTTTGGGTGCTTCATTGCCTTGATAGCTTCCGTCCTTTCCTGTCAGTCGCTAATCTCCGCTTGCTTTCTTCCTTTGCTATAAGTCGCTTGGCTTATCTCGGCTTCCAGTCAAAGGAAATAGTAATTGATATGCTACCTCACACAGGTTGGTATTGGTCTTTATCCTGATTATTGTGCCTGTCATATGTATTGGTAATTTGGTATTGTGCTACTGTTTGCCGATTTCATAAAGGAACAATTTGGAGCCTGAACTCGCAAGCAAATCATTACATCAGGTGATTTCAGTAGAACTGCACAAAATGATCAGATGGGCATGTACTTATGCTGCTGCTATGTACTCCAAAGTTCACTCAGACAAGCATCGATGTTGACAAGAAGTGCCTATATTCATTCGAGTATCAACCGGCGTCAACCAATTGTCAAACTCCAAGTATTAGGAGAGTGAACGCCAAAAATATTGCTTGGTGCATAGCCCAGAAAAACGCAGTCCAGTCTTTGGTCCCAACTTGTGCCTTTTGGTTATCAGCACATATGGTAGCGAACTATATGGCATGGAGTCTAAAGATTCCAGACAAGTTGGTTGACGTGTACATTCATCTGGGACTTAATCAGTCTGCACGCCAAGGATGCTCCATTTCAGTTGAACTGCACAAAAAATTTGGGTGGTTCATTTTCTCAACCGCCTCCTTTCTCGTCTGCAATGTCGAATTTTGGCGAGATACAGGACCAAGATGAGCTAGTAAACTAGTTGGATGAAAGTAGTGACCAAGTTGCTCAAACCTCCGTCGGCACGAGGCCACTATTTGAGGATAAACCTACAAGCAAAGTTCAGATTGTCTGTGCTGCCTCTTGTGTACTCGAAAGTTTACTCGTACAAGAACTAATTTTAGCAAGAAGTACCTCTGATTGAACACCATTTACCAGTCTGTACCCTAGGTAATTAAAGTTCGTCCATGGATCATATTGGCTGTGATCTCAATCATTTGGATGCATAAACATACTGAACATGTGTATATCTAAATCTTTTTGTGAATTATGTATGAATATTGTCGTGTGATCTATCAATCATTTGGATGCATAGATATGCTGAGCTTGTGTATATATGAATCTTTTGAGTTGTTGATAGTGAATATTGGCTATGAATATGAACATATCCTGTGAACCTGAGTTTGATATGAATTGCAACAGAACCAGTTATAACCCTTCTCCTCCTCTCAATTTGCGACTCCACTGCCGTGTTTTCCCATCTCCGAGTCGTTCCCGTCCGGGGCCTCGCTGTCGTCCACCGCCTCGCTAAGTTCGGTGCGGCATGGTCAAAAAACGAGAGTCATCGGAAGAGGACTGTACGTGGAGAGCCTGACAGCTGGGACCCACGAGGTCCATGGTCGCACGCAAGGAAAGTTCCTCCTTATTAAGCTAAAAAATGTTTCCTCCACCTGACAGCTGGGACCCACCGGCTGTATCTTCACACGGAAGGAAGTGCCTCCTTGTTTTGCGAAAAAAATTATTCATCCCGTTGACAGCTGGGACCCGCCAGATTTGGTGACTGAGTTGTGGGCATGCTAAGCGGACGTGTATGCACGGCTTTGTCAACTTAATCAACAAATGATTCTAGCAGCTGGACCGTTGGATGTTAATCTAACAGTCGTGCTCCTTCTTCAACCTCTGTTCTTGCTCCTGTCTCCTGTGGGCGGCACCGCGGCTGTGCTACCGCGCACCCGAACCAGTGAAGTTTCCCACTCCTCTCCATCTGCGACTCCACTGCCCCGTCTTCCCCATCTCCGGGTCATTCCAGTCTGGGTGCGCTCGGCACGGTGTGGTCAACATGGTCAACAACCGAGAGTCATCAGAAGATGACTGTATGTGAGAGGCTGACAGTGGGGACGCACCACGCCCATGGACGCATGCATGCAACGGAACGCGGCGAGGTCAACGTGGTCAAGGAAGGACTTCCATTGGAAGTATACTGTACGTGGAGAGTCTCAGCTGGGTTCACGGCCGCAGCAAGTAAGTGCCTCCTTATTACACGGAAAATAATGATTCCTCCACCTGACAGCAGGGACCCACTGGACGGGCCACCGTATTTTGTGAAAAAACGTTTGCCCCCTAACTGCTGGGACCCACCTGACGGGCCACCGTATTTCGCAAAAAAACGCCCCCCCCCGCTGTCAGCTCGGACCCACCGGAAGTGCCTCCTTATTACACAAAAAGAATGAATACTTCCCCTGCTAGCTGGGACCCACCTTGGTGGGAGGCTGACTTGTGGGCCTACTAAGTTGACGGGGACGAAGGGCTTTGTCAACTTAGTCAATATGAACGATTCTAGCTCCAGTGACCGTACGATGTCCATCCAACGGCCGTAGTGCTTCTTCAACCTCTGGTCTTCTTGCTCCAGCCGCCCAAACCAGCGTCGGTCGTGCCTCATGCTCCTGCCTCCCGTGGTTGGCTTTGCTGCCGTGGAGGACTCACCGCCCCCTACTATTCCCACCGCTGGCCAGGCCCTGCGACGACGGCAGCCTCACACCGCAGCCGAACCAGTGAACCCTCGTACTCCTCTCCACGCGGGCTTCCACTGTCGCGTCTTCCCCGGCTCCGTGTTGTCCCCTTCCTAGGCCTCACCGTCTTCACCGCCGTGGTGCTCTCCGCGCGGTGTGGTCAACATGGTCAAGGAATGACTTCCATCGGAAGAGTACTGTACGTGGAGAGGCTGACAGCTGGGTCCACGGCCACAACCCAGTTTTTTTGTGATTTTCCAAGTAAGTCGCTTTGTCAAGCCTGTTGGGCTGCAAATCTTTCAAGACGAGGAGAGCTTTCATTCGGCTGGCCGAGAAAATGGCCCATCAGTAATGAGAAATGGGTTGTACATTTTTAAAACACATCAAAGCAGCAATTAGTTTCAAATATCTTTTTTTTCATTTCGAGATTTTAAATTACATTAATTTTTATGCGTGGATAATTTGTTGGATTTTATATTGATATACATTTAGTTTTAAAATCAGCTTGAATGTGAGTCGAAATTTTGGGATTAAAAACAATTCAGACCGCATCGAAATATGCAAAATTTCGTATAATTTTTTAACCGTGTCCACAATATGGGCTGTAATGCTAACAAAAAGAATATGGGCTCCAAACAAAACATTAAGAATTAGCAAATGGGTTGTAAATTATTAGAAATAATGGCAGATGGGCTGTATGCTGTTTTCCATAGATTTGAGGCTTTCCTAAAAAAAGGTTGACGCACAAGCAGCGACTGTTGGATGGCCATCCAACGGCCGTCGTGCTTCTTCAATCTCTGCTCTTCCTGCTCCAGCCGCTCAAACAAGCGCCGGCGGGACTGCCTGCTCCCTCCTCCCCGCAGCCGGCTGTGCTGCCGCGCAGGCCTCACCGCCCCACCATACTCCCATCGCTGTCCTAGCCATCCCTCTACTTACCCACACCTGCTGTTATTCTCCGGCGATGGCAGACGAACCAGTAAACCCTCGTTCAGTCGTACTCCACTCCGCGTGGGAAACAACTGCTGAGTCTTCCCTACCTCCGTGTCGTTCCCTTCCTAGGCCTCGCTGTCGTCCACCGCCATGGTGCTCTCGGCGTGGCCTGGTCAACATGGTCAACAACCGACATGCATCTGAAGTGGACTGTACGTGGAGAGGCCGATAGCTGGGTCCACAGCCGCACGCAAGGAAATGCCTCCTTATTACGTGCAAAATAATGATTCCTCCACCTGACATCGGGGACCCACCGAAAGGGCCTCGGTATTTCGCGAAAAAAACGTTACCGCCGCTGATAGCTCGGACCCACCAGCTATATCTTCGCACGCAAGGAAGTGCCTCCTTATTACGCACAAAAAAATGAATACTCCCCCTGTTAGCTGGGACCCAGTATAGTGGCAGGCTGACTTGTGGGCCTACTAAGTTGACGGGGACAGAGGGCTTTGTCAACTTAGTCAATATGCACGATTCTAGCTCCAGTGTCCGTACGATGTCCATCCAATGGCCGTGGTGCTTCTTCAACCTCTGGTCTTATTGCTCCAGCCACCCAAACCAGCGCCGGTCGTGCCTCGTGCTCCTGCCTCCCGTGGCCGGCTGCGATGCGGCGGAGGCCTCACCGCCCCCTACTACTCCCACCGCTAGCCAGGCCATCCCTCTACTCACCCACACCCCCTGTTATTCTACGGCGATGGCAGCCTCACACCGCAGCGAACCAGTGAACCCTCGTACTCCTCTACGCGTGGGCCTCCACTGTCGCGTCTTCCCTGGCTCTGCGTCGTCCCCTTCCTTGGCCTCGCCGTTGTCCACCACCCTGGTGCTCTCGGCGCGGCGTGGTCAACGTGGTCATGGAACGGCTTCCATCAGACGTGGACTGTACGTGGAGAGGCTGATAGCTGGATCCACGGCCGCAGCAAGGAAGTGCCTCCTTATTACGCGCAAAATAATTATTCCTCCACCTGACAGCAGGGACCCACTGGACGGGCCACCATATTTCGTGAAAAAAACGTTTCCCTCCTGACTGCTAGGACCCACCAGCTACATCTTCACACGCATGGAAGTGCCTGACAGTCGGGACCCACCTGGTCGAAGCGTACGTAGCGTTGTCATTCTGGTCGTGAACGTGTACGTACACACTGGTCGATGTAGAGGCGCGCACGTGTCGTAGTAGAGGCGCGCACGTAGCATGTACACGTACGTACAACGGCGAGGGTGCAAGAAAGAAAATACGGCCACGTACATACATACGGGCAGGTTCTCGAACGCCTACTCACGTATACGTACATGGCTAGGTCGGAACAGAGAAACAACGTCGTCGTCGTGTTCATGGGGAGCCAACCGGCTAGGTCGGAATGGAATGCATGGTCGTGTTCATCGGGAGGGCTTGGACGGAACAGGCGATGGAAACGAGGCCTGGTGTACCGCACAACGGAGGAAACGGCCTTGTGTTTGACCGGCCACGTTCGAAACAGAGTCCTGTTGACCGGGAGGGGCCTGGCGTACCGCAAAACGGAGGAAATGGACCTCCTACGGTCGAAACGGGGGTCCTGTTGATCGGGAGGGGTGTGGCGTACCACAAAATGGACGAAACGGACTTGTGTTGGAGCGCTACGGTCGAAACGGGGGTCCTGTTAATCGAGAGGGGTGTGGCGTACCGCAAAACGGACGAAACGGACTTGTGTTGGAGCGCTACGATCGAAACAGGGGGGGAGGGGTGTGGCGTACCACAAAACGGGACTCCACGGGATACTGTTCATCTCCACCGTCGACCTCCTCCAGCCTCCACGGGCTACCGTCGACCTCCTCCAGCCTCCACGGGCTCCTGTTCATCCAGCCTCCACCGCGCGCTACTCCACCGGCTACTGTTCAACCAGCCCTCCACGGGCACCCCTCCACCGTCTACTGTTCATCCAGCCCTCCACACCACGGGGTCCTGTTCAACCACCCCTCCACGACTACCCCTCCACCATCTACTATTCACCCAGCCCTCCACACAACGGGTTCCTGTTCATCCAGAGGCAACGCCACCGCTCACTGTTCATCCAACCCCCCCTGCAACGCTCACTTTTCATCCCAGAGGCAGCATTGATCGGCTTCAGTTAGCAGCAGTAGTGAAGGAATCGCTCCATCGAGTTCAGTTAACAGCCATCGATTGATCGCTCGGGTTCAGTAACGCGTAGCATGCAGTGCAATCGCTCGGGTTCAGTTAGAGCCCAACGCCTCGCTCGGCTTCAGTTAGAGCCAACGCCTCGCACACACGCGCGTATGTACGAGAGAAACACGCATCGCTCCGCCTCCGACCTCCCACTGTAACCGGCAACTCCCCAAAATTTTCCTCTCCCTCGCTTCTACCACGGTTTTTTCCGTCATGGACAGCCCAAAGAATGTCATGCAGCTGCATCTCCGGCCCGCCCAGGACGAAAAGCCCCTTTTCTGTCATGATTTTTTGTCATAGAAGTAGGAGCCCATCACATCTATGATGATACCGGGTTTTGTCACAATTGTCGTCATAGAAGTGTCATATGTATGACAGAAAAAAATTTCATTCGGCCCAAAATGTCACGGATGTGTCTTTTTTTGTAGTGTTACCACCAGTTTGTGCAAATGGGACCAGCAACTCCATAAGAGGGCTGTGAACGCTGTTGAACCGGCAAATTCCTCGTTACTTGAGATGGTCTGAGTAGCCTATTCTATGGAGTAGGGAAGATCACCCTCCCCGGGTTGACAATCCGGGTCACTTGGCCTTGGTGGTGGCACCTCAGTTTGGTGAATATAAATTCACTAAGGTGCTCATGGATGGAGGCAGTAGCATCAATATCCTCTATTATGAGACTTTTCATCGCGTGGGTTTGACTGATAAAAATCTCAAGACTTCCAACACTGTTTTTCATGGAGTGGTCCCTGGTAAGTCGGTGTATGCAGTGGGTAAGATTGAGCTGGAGGTAGCCTTTGGAGATGAGCATGATTCTAGGGCTGAGAAGTTAACCTTTGAGGTGGTCAAAATCAAGAGCCCGTATGACGCCCTGTTTGGATGGCCGGCTTATGCCAAGTTCATGGCACGACCGTGTTGTGTTTATTTGTAGCTCAAGATGCCGGGTCATAAGGGCACCATCGAAGTGCATGGGAGTCGGAAGATAGCCTTGGAATGTGAGGAAGGCGATGCTGCTTACGCTGAATCTGTTTGTGCAACAGAGGAGTTGAAGTTATACAAGGACAATATTGACCTGGCGGACATGACGTCTTTGAAGAAGCCAACCATAGAGCATGAGCCATTAATGAAGTTTAAGTCAGCCATGACACCAAGCTTGTTGATTTTGTTCCAGGCGACTGATACGTCTCCAACGTATCTACTTTTCCAAACATGTTTGCCCTTGTTTTGGACTCTAACTTGCATGATTTGAATGAAACTAACCCAGACTGATGTTGTTTTCAGCAGAACTGCCATGATGTTGTTTTATGTGCAGAAAAGCAAAGTTCTCGGAATGACCTGGAAATCCACGGAGGCACTTTTCAGAATTAATAAGATTTTTTTGGCGAAAGAATCAAGGTCAGGGGGCCCACGGGCTGTCCACAAGACAGGGGGTGCACCCCCTAGGGCGCGCCCTCCTATCTTGTGGCCCCCCTGGACCTCCCCCGACCTCAACTCTAACTCCATATATACCGTCTTGGGGAGAAAAAAATCAAGGAGAAAGTTTCATCGCGTTTTATGACACGGAGCCGCCGCCAAGCCCTAATCTCTCTCGGGAGGGCTGATCTGGAGTCCGTTCGGGGCTCCGGAGAGGGGGATTCGTCGCAGTCATCATCATTAACCATCCTCCATCGCCAATTTCATGATGCTCACCGCTGTGCGTGAGTAATTCCATCGTAGGCTTGCTGGACGGTGATGGGTTGGATGAGATTTACCATGTAATCAAGATAGTTTTGTTTGGGTTTGATCCCTAGTATCCACTATGTTCTGAGATTGATGTTGCTATGACTTTGCTATGCTTAATGCTTGTCATTAGGGCCCGAGTGCCATGATTTCAGATCTGAACCTATTGTGTTTTCATGAATATATGTGTGTTCTTGATCCTATCTTGCAAGTCTATAGTCACCTATTATGTGTTATGATCCGACAACCCCGAAGTGACAATAATCGGGATACTTCTCGGTGATGACCGTAGTTTGAGGAGTTCATGTATTCACTATGTGTTATTGCTTTGGTCCGGTTCTCTATTAAAAGGAGGCCTTAATATCCCTTAGTTTCCACTAGGACCCCGCTGCCACAGGAGGGTAGGACAAAAGATGTCATGCCAGTTCTTTTCCATAAGCACGTATGACTATTTACGGAATACATGCCTACATTACATTGATGAATTGGAGCTAGTTCTATGTTACCCTATGTTATAGCTATTACATGAGGAATCGCATCCGACATAATTATCCATCACTGATCCATTGCCTACGAGATTTTCACATATTGTTCTTCGCTTATTTACTTTTCCGTTGCTATTGTTACAACTACTACAAAAACCCAAAAACATTTACCTTTTCTGTTGCTACCGCTACCATTACTATCATACCACTTTTGCTACTAAATACTTTATTGCAGATACTAAGTTATCCAGGTGTGGTTGAATTGATAATTCAACTGCTAATACTCAAGAATATTCTTTGGCTCCCCTTGTGTCGAATCAATAAATTTGGGTTGTACTTCACCCTCGAAAGTTGTTGCGATCCCCTACACTTGTGGGTTATCAAGACTAATTTCTGGCGCCGTTTCCGGGGAGCATAGCTCTATTCTCTGAGTCACTTGTGATTTATATCTGTTGATCACTATGAAAAACTTGAAAGACGCTAAGACCAAGATCTTTCCCTCAACTACAAGGGGAGGTAAGGAACTGCCATCTAGCTCTGCACTATATTCTCCTTCTGTTATGAGTAAGTTTGCGACACCTGAACCTGCTACTGCTATGAATTCTAATATGTCGCATGTTATTGATGATGCCACTTCTGCTATGCATGATGAAACTACTTCTGTGCGTGATACTACTTTGCCATTAGGTGAATTTCTTGATGAACAACTTGCTAGAGTTAGGGGGAATGATATTACTGAAGATCCTATTACTGATGATAGTGATGATGAACGTCCCCCCAATGATTATGTTTTACCTGTTGTTCCTAAGGGTTATGTTATGAATGAAGAAGCTGCTATGGAAATTCTTGCTTGCAATGATAGAAACGATCTGAAGAAATTATTAGCTAAATGGAAGCAGCAGTCTCTTAATGCTAGAATGAAACCCGATCCTGCTTTTGCTACTTCACCTATCTATGTTACTGATAAGGATTATGAATTCTCTGTTGATCCTGATATTATTACTTTAGTTGAATCTGATCCTTTTTATGGCCTTGAATCTGAAACTGTTGTGGCACATCTCACCAAGTTGAATGATATAGCCACCCTGTTTACTCATGATGAGAAGTCTCGCTATTTATATATCCTTAAGACATTTCCGTTCTCATTAAAGGGTGATGCTAAGACTTGATATAATTCTCTTGCTCCTGGTTGTGTGCGTAGTCCCCAGGATATGATTTATTACTTCTCTGCTAAATATTTCCCTGCTCATAAGAAACAAGTTGCCTTGTGGGAAATATATAATTTTGTGCAAATCAAAGAAGAGAGTCTCCCACAAGCTTGGGGGAGGCTTCTCCGCTTACTTAATGCTTTGCCTGATCATCCTCTTAAGAAAAATGAAATACTTGATATCTTTTATAATGGACTAACTGATGCTTCCAAGGACCACTTGGATAGTTGTGCTGGTTGTGTTTTCAGGGAAAGAACAGTCGACGAAGCTGAAATACTATTGAATAATATGTTGACTAATGAAAATAATTGGACTCTTCCCGAGCCAGTTCCTAAAGTAATTCCTGAACCAATTGAGCCAACTCCTGAGCCTATTCCTAAACCCACTCCGAAGAAGAGAGGTGTTTTATTTCTCAGTCCTGAAGATATGCAAGAGGCAAAGAAATCAATGAAAGAAAAGGGTATTAAAGCTGAAGACGTTAAGAATTTACCACCTATTGAAGAAATACATGGTCTTAATTTACCACGTGAAGAACCACATTGTCTTGATAACCCGACACAGGTAGTAAAGGTAAATTCTCTCTATAGATACTATAAAGTTGAAATACCCTCTACTAAATTTCATAGCCCATGCTTAGATGAATTTGATGACTTTATGGCTAGACAAGAAAGTTTTAATGCTTATGTTGGTAGAGAGTTAAAGAATAATGCTTTCGAGATAGGACGCGTAGGTGATAATCTGGCTAGAGTTAGCAAATATGCTTCTATGGTTGCTACTCAAGCTGAGCAAGTACTTAAAGCTCAAAATGATTTGCTTGAGGAATTGAATAATAAAAATGACTTTGCCGTTAGAGTGGCTACTAGAACAGGTAGAATGACTCAGGAACCTTTGTATCCTGAAGGCCACCCTAAGAGAATCGAGCAAGATTCTCAGAGAAATAATTTAGAGGCACCTAGTTCTTCTAAAAAGAAGAAAAAGAAAAATGATAGAACTTTGCACGCTTCTAGTAAACCTACTATAGGCACACCTGAGAATCCAAATGATATTTCTATTTCTGATGCTGAAACGCAATCAGGTGATGAACATGAACCTAGTGATAATGTTAATGATAATGTTCATGTTGATGCTCAACCTAGCAAAGATAATGATGTAGAGATTGAACCTGCTGTTGATCTTGATAACCCACAATCAAAGAATCAACGTTATGATAAGAGAGATTTTGTTGCTAGGAAGCACGGTAAAGAAAGAGAACCATGGGTTCAGAAACCCATGCCCTTTCCTCCTAAACCATCCAAGTCAAAGGATGATGAGGATTTTGAGCGCTTTGCTGAAATGATTAGACCTATTTTCTTACGTATGCGCTTAACTGATATGCTTAAAGTAAATCCTTATGCTAAATATATGAAGGATATCATCACAAATAAAAGAAAGATACCGGAAGCTGAAATTTCCACCATGCTTGCTAATTACACTTTTAAGGGTGGAATACCAAAGAAACTTGGAGATCCGGGTGTTCCAACTATACGATGCTCTATTAAAAGAAATTATGTTAGAACTGCTTTATGTGATCTTGGAGCCGGTGTTAGTATTATGCCTCTCTCTTTATATCGTAGACTTGAATTGAATAAGTTGAGACCTACTGAAATATCTTTGCAAATGGCTGACAAATCAACTGCTATACCTGTCGGTATTTGTGAGGATGTGCATGTTGTGGTTGCAAATGTCACTATCTTAACGGACTTTGTTATTCTTGATATTCCCGAGGACGATAGCATGCCTATTATCCTTGGTAGACCTTTTCTTAATACTGCAGGGGCTGTTATTGATTGCAACAAAGGCAATGTCACTTTTCATGTTAATGGTAATGAGCATACGGTACACTTTCCGAGGAAACAATCTCAAGTCCATAGTATCAATTCCATTGAAAAAGTTCCAACTATCATTTTTGGAGGTTTTGAATTTCCTCTCCCTACTGTCAAGAAAAAGTACGATATTCTTATTGCTGGGGATTTTCATATCCCCGTTAAGGTAACTTAGTGTTATTCGAAATTTCTCCGGTTTCGTGTTATTCGAAATGAGTTTGTTAACAAAACTTGATCAACCTTGTTAGAGGGTTCATTTTGATGATCACGAGATGGATGAAACTAGAAGGCACAACCTTCTGTACCCTCCTTTTACTTTCTGTTATTTAGAACAAATAAAGCAAAAATAGTATTATATGTCTGTTTTCTGAATTATCCGTGCAATAAAAAAAATAGTCCAAAAATAAAAGTGCTCCAAATGCCCTGCAAATTTAGTATGATTTTTTCTGGAATATTTGAGGATTTTACGCACTGAAAACACTGCAGCAGGGCCAAACACTAGGCCACGAGAGAGGAGGGCGCGCCCCCCCTGTAGGGCGCACCCCCTGTCTCGTGGGCCCCTGGTGGCTCCCCTCCACTTATGCCAGCACCCACACACTCCATCTTCTACCCAAAAAATCCCCATCCCGCTCAAGACCGAGTTCTAGCTCGTTTTGCTGCGATTTTCGATCTCTTAGCTCAAAGCTCCATCCGCAAAACTGCTTTGGGAGATTGTTGCTTGGTATGTGACGCCTCCGTTGGTCCAATTACTTTTTGTTCTAGTGCTTTATTCATTGCAAATTTTTGCTGCATAGGTGACCATGTTCTTGAGCTTGTATGTTAAATTTTTGAGGTCCCAAGCAAATCCAATGCATGATATAGGGTCTAGGCACTTGTAGGAGTAGTTGCTATCAATCTTGTTTAGTTTTATCCAATTTTATTTTGAAGTTACTAAAATTTCAGATTTGTTTCAGAAAATGTTAAGGAGGTTCTTTAAAGGCTCTTCTAGCCAAAGCTCTAAGGAAAAACAAGACAAAGAGAAGGAAAATCCCAGGTATAATCTTCCTCGCTTAGTGGAAGTACGGTCATGTAAATGGCCATGTGAGGATTTCTTGAAAGAAGCTGGGATTCATGAAGACTTTTATGCTTTAATCGAGACTGCAGGCCTCACCGGTTTCATGAACGACCGAATCGATCAGTATCTCTTACTTACCAATACTTTTGTGCAAAACTTTTATTATTGTCCTAAGAAGTCACCGCCTGCAGTATCATTTCATTTATATGATGAATTCAAAGAAATATCTCTACGTCATTTTTGCGCGGTATGTTGGATACCTTATGAGGGAGAACTAGAGGAACCCCATCGTGATGATGTGGATGGCTTCGTTAAAACTATTGCTGTAGAAGAGCCAAAGTAGGGCTCTGAGGCAAAAGTCTCTGGCATACACTTTCCTGTTTTACGCTACTTTGACATATTTGCTAGTAGATGCTTGATTGGTCGTGGGAATAGTGGAAATTTGAGCGTTCCAGATATTATTATTCTTCAACATGCTTTGCTGGGAGACAATACTTTTAGTTTGGGTGTCGTCGTTGATAAACGGCTAGCCCTGAATTGTACAAAAGGCTCCATATTTGGAGGTATCTGTGTTGCACGTCTTGCTAAACATTTTCAGATACCCATTAGGCACCTTGAGGAGGAGGAAACAAAATTACCTCCTCACGTTTTAGATTACAAGAGCATGGTAGCACACAAGTTTATCGTTGACAACAAAGAAAAGATGCTCTTGTATAAACTTAGATTTAATAAGAAACACATTGAGATTATTATTTTGCCTGTGCCTCTGTTGTTCGATTTGCTTGCAGAAAATTTTCTTGTCACACCGGAGGCGGTGAACAATCATCGAGCTCAAGCTTTTACTCCAGAACCTGAACCTAAACCGGAACCTTAGCTGGACCCTTATCGTGCATCATCTGTCCAGTGGGATCCGGAGATGACCAGCCAGTGGTATCCTGATTACACCTCCCACTACACCGGGGAGAGTAGCGGCGGTCCTTGGTATTAGACCAACTTAGGCCAAAAGCCTAAGCTTGGGGGAGTACGTATTTCTCACCGACTTTACATTCATGTTCACACACTAGTCGTCGGTGCTCATACTCTTTCATTGTATTATCCATGCTAGTTTAAATTTCTTTTTTCTAGTTTTCTTCTTGTGTGTGTGTTAAACCTTCAGAAAAACCAAAAAAAATAGTTAGTTTAATTCCCTTGCTTGTAGTAGGAATTAAAATGAAAACCCAAAAAGAGTTCTCGTTATTCTTTTACTTGTTGGGAGCTTTCCCGTGTAAATAGTTTTCTTTTCTTTTCTTTCTTTTGGGGGTCGAGAAGACCATGTTGAAAATGCTTAGTGGCTCTTATATGCATGATTGATTATTTATACTTAGAGCCCATATTACTTGTCTTCTCTCTTGAGTTGAATGCTTGCAGATTCCAGCTTAGTCCAATGCACATGCACTCTTATTATTATACACATCGTTCGGTCGTGCGAGTGAAAGGCAATAATGACGATATATGATGGACTTATTGGGATGAGAAAAGCTGGTATGAACTCGACCTCTCTTGTTTTTGTAAATATGATGATTCATCGTTCCTGAGTAGCTATTATGAAGTAAACATATTTGCAATGACATTTAGAGATTATAGTTGCTTGTGCCATGCTTGATTAGCTATGAGTTATAATGGTTTACCTTGCGTGCCAACATGCTATTAGAATGATTATGATGTGACATGATAGGATGGTATCCTCCTTTCAATGAATTGAGTGACTCGACTTGGCACATGTTCACGCATGTAGTTGAATCAAATCGACATAGCCTTCATGATATTTATGTTCATGGTGGATTATATCCTACTCATGCTTGTATCCGGTGTGAATTAATTTTAATGCATGCTTACGACTGTTGTCGCTCTCTCAGTTGGTCGGTTCCCAGTCTTTTGCTAGCCTTCACCTGCACTAAGCGGGAATACTGCTTGTGCATCCAAACTCCTTAAACCCCAAAGTTGTTCCATATGAGTCCACTATACCTTCCTATATGCGGTATCTACGTGCCGTTCCAAGTAAATTTGTATGTGCCAAACTCCAAACCTTCAAATGAAATTCTATTTTGTATGCTCGAGCAGCTCATGTTTCAACTAGGGCTGCCTATATCTTCCATGCTAGGTGGGTTATTCTCACGAGGAGTGGACTCCGCTCCTCATTCACGAGAAAGGGCTGGTAACCGGGATGCCCAGTCCCATGATCCAAAAAGATCAAAGCGAATCAAAATAATTAAACAAAACTCCCCCATGGCTGTTGTATGTTGGAGGCACTCGTTGTTTCGAGCAAGCCATGGATTGATGCTTGTTGGTGGTTGGGGTAGTATAAACCTTTACCATTCTGTTTGGGAACTGCCCATAATGCATGTAATATGGAAGATACATCCATCTCATAGTTGTTGTGTTGACAGTGAAAGTATGCCGCTCAAAATGTTATTCAATCTCTATTTTAAAATCGAGCTCTAGCACCTCTACAAATCCCTGCTTCCCTCTGCGAAGGGCCTATCTATTTACTTTTTATGTTGAGTCATCACCCTTCTTATTAAAAGCACCCACTGGAGAGCACACTGTCGGTTGCATTCATTATTACTGGTTTATATTGGGTATGACTTGACTGGATCTCTTTTACCATGAATTACAATGTTTAGTCAGTCCTTGATCTTTAAAGGTGCTCTGCATTTATGTTTTGCGGTCTCAGAAAGGGCTAGCGAGATACCATTTTGTTATATCATGTTATGATTATTTTCAGAAAGTGTTGTCATCCGAGTTTTATTATTATGGCTTGCTAGCTGATTATGCTATTGATATGAGAAATTGTGAGACCTATGTGTTATTGTGAGTATGGTTAGTTCATAATATTTGCTGAAACTTGAATGCTGGCTTTTCATGTTTACAACAACAAGAGCAAACAGAGTTTGTGAAAGTTTTTCCTTATCACTTTCAGTTTATCAACTATATTGCTTGAGGACAAGCAAAGGTTTAAGCTTGGGGGAGTTGACACGTCTCCAACGTATCTACTTTTCCAAACACTTTTGCCCTTGTTTTGGACTCTAACTTGCATGATTTGAATGAAACTAACCCAGACTGACGTTGTTTTCAGCAGAACTGTCATGATGTTGTTTTATGTGCAGAAAAGAAAAGTTCTCAAAATGACATGGAAATCCTCGGAGGCACTTTTCAGAATTAATAAGATTTTTTGGCAAAAGAATCAAGGTCAGGGGGCCCACGGGATGTCCACGAGACAGGGGGCACGCCCCCCTAGGGCGCGCCCTCCTATCTCGTGGCCCCCCTAGACCTCCCCCGACCTCAACTCCAACTCCATATATACCGTCTTGGGGAGAAAAAAAATCAAGGATAAAGTTTCATCGTGTTTTACGACACGGAGCCGCCGCCAAGCCCTAATCTCTCTCGGGAGGGCTGATATGGAGTCCGTTCGGGGCTCCGGAGAGGCGGATTTGTCGCCGTCGTCATCATCAACCATCCTCCATCACCAATTTCATGATGCTCACTCCGTGCGTGAGTAATTCCATCGTAGGCTTGCTGGACGGTGATGGGTTGGATGAGATTTACCATGTAATCAAGTTAGTTTTGTTAGGGTTTGATCCCTAGTATCCACTATGTTCTGAGATTGATGTTGCTATGACTTTGCTATGCTTAATGCTTCTCACTAGGGCCCGAGTGCCATGATTTCAGATCTGAACCTATTATGTTTTCATGAATATATGTGTGTTCTTGATCCTATCTTGCAAGTCTATAGTCACCTATTACGTGTTATGATCCGACAACCCCAAAGTGACAATAATCGGGATACTTCTCGGTGATGACCGTAGTTTGAGGAGTTCATGTATTCACTATGTGTTAATGCTTTGGTCCGGTTCTCTATTAAAAGGAGGCCTTAATATCCCTTAGTTTCCACTAGGACCCTGCTGCCACGGGAGGGTAGGACAAAAGATGTCATGCAAGTTCTTTTCCATAAGCACGTATGACTATTTACGGAATACATGCCTACATTACATTGATGAATTGGAGCTAGTCCTATGTCACACTATGTTATAGCTATTACATGAGGAATCGCATCCGGCATAATTATCCATCACTGATCCATTGCCTACGAGCTTTTCACATATTGTTCTTCTCTTATTTACTTTTCCGTTGCTATTGCTACAACTACTACAAAAACCCAAAAACATTTACCTTTTCTGTTGCTACCGTTACCATTACTATCATACCACTTTTGCTACTAAATACTTTGTTGTAGATACTAAGTTATCCAGGTGTGATTGAATTGACAACTCAACTGCTAATACTCAAGAATATTCTTTGGCTCCCCTTGTGTCGAATCAATAAATTTGGGTTGTACTTCACCCTCAAAAGCTGTTGCGATCCCCTACACTTGTGGGTTATCAGCGACTCATCTAAGCAGTTCAGTATCAGTGCCAATATGGATCCCAAATAGGAAAGCACACTCATCAAGTTCATCCGTGAGAACCGGGACATATTTGCATGGAAACCTTCTGACATGCCGGGTGTACCGAGAGAACTCGCTGAGCACAGTCTCAATATTGATCCAAAATTTAAGCCGGTCAAGTAGTTTCTTCGGCGGTTCAATGAAGAGAGGCGTAAGGCCATTGGTGAGGAAGTGGCCCGGCTCTTGGCGGCCGGGTTCATTATTGAAGTTTTTCATCCAAAGTGGTTGGCTAACCTAGTGCTGGTACTTAAGAAGAACGTCACTTGGCGTATGTGTGTGGATTACATGGATTTAAACAAAGCTTGTTCGGCTGATCCTTCGCTCTCTCTCATATTGATCAGATCATTGACGCTACGGCGGGTTGTGAGCGTTTGAGCTTTTTGGATGCTTATTCTGGTTATCATCAGATCAAGATGGCAGTTAAGGACCAGGAGAAGACAACTTTTATTACTCCATTTGGAGTCTTCTACTATGTGTCTATGCCTTTTGGGCTTAAGAGTGCCCAGGTGACTTATCAGCGATGTGTGCAGAACTGTCTTCACAATCAGATTGGGCGTAATGTTCATGCTTATGTGGATGACATTGTGGTAAAGTCCGGAGATAAGGAGACCTTGATAGATGATTTAAGGAAACCTTTGATAATCTCCGGGTCTACAAGATGATGCTTAACCCGGCCAAGTGCGTCTTTGGTGTGCCTGCAGGCAAGCTTTTGGGTTTTCTGGTTTCTAACAGAGGCATTGAAGCTAACCCGGAGAAGATCAAGGCAATCATTTCTTTGGCTAAACCAGCGTGTATCAATAACGTTCAGTGTTTGGTGGGTCGTATTGCCGCTTTAAGCCGGTTCATAATCCGGTTAGGTGAAAAGGCCATACTGCTGTATTAGATGATGATGAAGACAGACGACTTCGTCTGGAGTAATGCTGCTAACGCTGCCTTTGAAGATTTGAAGAGACAACTAGCTGAGCCACCGGTCCTTGCTGCTCCCATTGATAAGGAGCCATTATTGTTATATGTGGCTGCTAACACACGTGTTGTCGGTGTGGCCATTGTGGTGGAGCACAAGGAGGCTGGCAAGGAACATCCGGTTCAACGGCCGATTTACTACATCAGTGAGGTGCTTATTGAATCCAAGCAAAGGTGTCCACATTGGCAGAAGCTCGTTTATGGGGTGTTCATGGCAAGCCGGAAGCTTAAGCAATATTTCCTGGGTCATCCCATCACTGTGGTCAGTTCTGCTCCTTTAGGAGATATCATTCAAAACAGAGAAGCCATAGGACGAGCACCAAGTGGGCCATTGAACTTGGGCCTCATGGTTTAAAGTATGTGCCACACATTGCTATCAAGTCTCAAGCATTGGTGGACTTCATCAACGATTGGACAGAGCTGCAGATGCCTAAAGAGAAGTCAGGCAACACATATTGGACTATTCACTTTGATGGGTCCAGGCAATTTGAGGGCTCGGGGGCTGGAGTTGTTTTAGCTTCCCCTCGAGGTGACAAATTTTGTTATGTGCTACGGTTGATGTTTCCATGTACTAACAATGCAACTGAGTATGAGGCCTAGGTCCATTGTCTTCGGATGGCTAAGGAGATGAGCTTAAGCCGGGTAAGGTGCTTTGGTGACTCGGATTTGGTGGCTTAACAAGTATCAGGCAAATGGGATTCTAAGGATCATCTCATGGCGGCTTATCGCCATGAAGCTGATGTCATTGCTGGACATTTCAAGGGTCACGAAGTGGAGAAGTTTGACCGCAGAAAGAATGAGGCAGCTGATGCTTTAAGCCGGCCGGGGTCTCAACGTAAACCGGTGCCACCTAATACTTTCTTGGATATTCTGCATAACCCTTCTGTAAAGTTGCCTACAGAGGAAGACTTGGTCGTTCCTAACCCGGAAGCACAATTGGTGGCGGCTCTTCACATCATCCCAGATTGGACAGTGCCATAGTTGGCTTACATGACCCGGGGCGAGTTGCCTGAGGATGAAACCTTGGACAGGCAGATAACCCAATGGTCTAAGTCAATGACAATTGCCAATGGCGAGTTACATCATCTCAGTGTCACTAGGGCGTTTCAGTGTTGTGTTTCTCCTGAGGAAGGTCAAGAAATTCTTCGTGAAATTCATGAAGGACATTGTGTCCATCATGTCGATTCAAAATCCCTTGTGGCCAAGGTTTTTCGTCATGGATTTTATTGGCTGACGGCTCATGCTGATACGGAGGATCTGGTCAGTAAATGTGACGGTTGTCAGAAGTTCTCAAGATATGCTCACGTGCCGGCTCAAGAGTTGAGGATGATTCCAATTACTTGGCCATTTGCAGTCTGGGGGCTCGACATGGTTGGGCCTTTTAAAAGGTCCAAAGATAAAAAAGACCCACCTCTTGGTGGCGGTTGACAAATTTACAAAGTGGGTGGAGGCAGAGCTAGTTAGTAAATGTGATGTAGCCACGGCGGTTCAATTCATGAAAAAGGTGCTCTTTCGTTTTGGCTTTCCGCACAACATCATAACTGACAATGGCACTAATCTGTCCAAAGGCGCCATGGAGGAGTTTTGTCAACGTGAGCATATTCGGCTTGATGTTTCATCACTAGCTCATCCCCAATTGAATGGTCAAGCTGAAAGAGCCAATCAGGAAATCTTGAAAGGCGTCAAGCCCCGGCTTTTGGTTCCGTTGCAACGGATGCCAGGTTGTTGGGTTGAGGAGTTACCTTCTGTGATATGGAGCATCAATACTACCCCCAACAGGTCTACGAGTTACACGCCTTTCTTCATGGTCTACGGAGCAGAGGTGGTTTTACCTAGTGACATCCGGCATGTCTCGCCCCGTGTGGCGGCTTACATTGAAGCTGATAACGAACAAGCTCGTCAGGATGCACTTGACCTGTTAGATGAAAAGCGTGACCTGGCAGCAGCCTGCTCGGTGATTTACCAACAGGACCTATGCCGTTATCACAGCCCCCGGGTTAAGTCTAGAACCTTTCAGGAAGGTGACTTGGTGCTTCAGCTCATCCAGGATCAAACTGATGCACACAAGTTATCCCCACCTTGGGAAGGGCCCTTTGTGGTCAGCAAGAACTTGAACAACGGGTCATACTACCTTATCGATGTTCGAGAGCTCAAAGACTCACGTAAGTCGGAGGAAGAGACCCGCCGGCTGTGGAATATCGCTCATCTTCGGCCTTACTACACTTGAGCCATCGACTCTCATGATGTACATATTTTGACAATGTATATATTATGATAAGTAATAAAGCAGGACTTCTGTCCTTTTCAACCTCAATGATCATATGTCTTCATCATCATCTCAAATGACCAACTGGGGCTAGTCGTATTCAAATCTAGCTTAACCCTCTTGGTCTGTCTCATGATCGTATTCAAATCTAGCCATTCAAACTCATGATCACTAGGGGGCTTCCTATTCAAACATAGGTTGTATTCAAACCAAAGAGAACATAGCTGTCGATAGCCTTTTGATCGGCACAGTGCCAAACTCACTAGGGGGCTTCTTGATCGTATTCGAATCATAGCTTAACCCCTTTTGGGTCCGACTTTGATCGTATTCGAATCAGAGTCGTTAAAAAACTTTCAAGGTCATTTGGGGGCTTCCTGTTCAAACACAGGTCATATTCGAACCAAAGAGAACATAGCTGTCGGTACCCTCTTGATTGGCGCAACGCCAAAGCCACTGGGGGCTACATGATCGTATTCGAATCCTAGCTTAACCCCTTTCGAACGGTTTACTGATCGTATTCTAATCAGAAGCCTTGATTTTTTTTCCTTTCTATTTGGCTTAAGTTTTGTTTGAAAGCAATCTTTGTTTTGTCTTGAGACCTTTTGGTTCAAAGGTTTAAGTGTAAGTGTGGTTCAAATTTAACCCGGCTTGGTTTTGGATGATAAGTCACCAACATATGACAATCATCATATATTTGGAAGTGTTGATTTACAAAGATTGGGTTATCACCCTTACTGTTCGGGTCACATAAACCGGCAGTACAAGTTCAAAGATCATAGATATGATATTATAGTTGTGTTTTTAAAGCTATATTTCATAGCAGGTTTATTTGTGACTCTTTGTTCTATATTAGAGGTTAAATGTAAAGATATTATGACCCGCCCTATGGTAAGCCGCCAAGGGTTTCTTGTGATCTATTTCTGTGTGCAGGACAGGTCAAAGACTTGCTTAAACATAAGGAAAACAGATGCTATGTATAAAAAGGGGCAAATATAAGATGGAGGCGTAACAGTGTTGAGCACCAAAAAAACGTGCACGACGGCATGACAAAGCAAAATCATTTCTACCCTATTACATGACTCCCCGAGTCCAAATGATTCAATTGTTTTTTCAGCAGGCTACAAATATGAGCCGCCTGGCGGATCAATTCCCTTGTTGACCTGAAGCTTCCGGGTCAGCCCTCTCCGCTTCTTCGCCCTGTTCCCTGTCCTGGAAGGTTGATGATGACCAGTCAATGCCATTCAAAGCTTCAAATTCAGCTTCATCATCAATTAGTCTAGCCGGGTCAACTTTAGGGGCGAAGGTATGCTTACAGATTGGTGGGATCGGGCTGGTCACTTCATAATGTGGCGTTGGAATTCTCCGGTTCTCCGTGTCATAACCTAGCTGGTACCTAGTGAGATCCGCCTCATTAGAAATCAGTGTGGCCACATGGTGTTTTTCCTTCACACAAGCGGCGAAGTCCTCCTGTTCAAATGGCATGCCATCTTTCTTAAGGCTTGCATACCCAATGGCGATGTCGGTCGGGTCTAATCGCAAACGACCGCCTTAGTTCAGTGAACCGTTGAGGCAGCACAGAAAGCTTCCTTAGTACATCCGCCAGGAGTGTGGGGACTTCATTTGACAGGGTTATTGTGGCTAAGGCACACTGAGATCCGGTGTATAGTTGTTCCACCAGCGTGTAAACCGCCTTCAGCTTTATCAACATGTCTTGGTTAAGATTTGAACTCCTCGGGGCTGCATAACAATGTTAGGTGAGTTAATAACGATTTATATGGTCATTGGAAAGATTCAAAGTATTTAACACTTGCAGGGCGACTTACCAAAGATTGCTGAGACCATCTGGGATACATGGCGTTTTAAGCCGGATAATTCAGCGGTCGCCTCTTCAAGAGCCGCCTCTGCCTTCTCAGCTCGATTGGTCAAAGCAATCTTTTCTTCAGCCCATGCCTTTTTCTCCATTTCAAAGTCTTTTTTCAGTTTCTCTTGTTCAGATACACTGAATTCAAATTTGGAGTTGGCTCTTTGGGTTTCCATATCTTGTGCTTCCAGGCGGTTCTTCAAGTCAGATACTTCTGACTTAAGTTGAGTAGTGGTGGCCTGTACAAATACTGGGTCAAGATCATGACTGTTAGCATACAATATTAAGTTCCAAGCCTTTTGCAAGCATCAACACTTGGCACTTGGGGGCTAATGTCTACCAAAGAATTTTATCTAGGTGGCGGTTCATGAGAGTAAGTCCCAAGTACTATGCAAGCAAGAGCACTTGGCACTTGGGGGCTAATGCATATTGTTGTTAAGTCCATACAAGTACTACATTCTATAGAAGCATGTGAAGGACCGGCTCATTCAGGTGGATTAAGATGGCCCTTGGGGACTATGGATTAAGCCGGAATTTTACAGGTTTGATCAAAGGATATCACTAATGCTTACATATTTTGTTCTAAGCCTACAACATATTCGTCATAAGCAATAGACTTGGGGGCTAGCATAGTAAGGATAATTCAAGGGAAGAGATTGTACCTCAAACTTCTGGTGCATCTACTTCACCATATCAATTTCAACGTCACGATTGCTGTGTACTTGGCTCAGATAGCCAGAAAAAACTTCTCCAATACTCATGTGAGTAAAATCAGCAACATCAAACCTGACCTTACGGCGTTCCCGGTGCTCTTCTTTGGCAGAACATTTGGCCAGCACAGTAGGTCTCCCCGGCTCAATGTAGTCGGTCTTGGTGATCTTGACATCAGTGTCTTGAGGATCATCTGTCTTGGCCGGGCTAGAGACTTCCGGGTTTTCAGAGCCATCGACGGCTTGTTCGGCAGGCAGGTCAGCAGTTGGCGTTGGTGTGTCATGAGCTGGTTCAGATGGCGGCTCATGAACAGAGGACTCAGGCGCGGCCGTCCCAAGTTCTGACTCTTTGAAGATCGGTTCTTCGGCCGACTTATTTTTTTTGACTTTTTGCAAGGCTTTGCTTTTCCGCTGCATAAGATCAAAAGGTCAGTACAAATATAATGAATTGAAATGAATACAGGATAAGCAAGTCATCATTACCCTGGAGCCGTCTTGAAAGCCGGCAAATTGGACTGCATTGAGTGGCCGGAGGAAGGTGAAGTTTCCTGATAATTCGAGTCAGAAGAGTTGAGTGGTTGACGAGTGAGACCCGCCAAAGGATAAAAGGGATTTAAATCGGAGGTGACCTTGTTCCGGCGCTTCTTTGGTGTATTCGGTAAGCTGGAGGAGAGTTCCACATCTTTGCTGGTCCGGGTTTGCCTCCGGCTCTCATGAATCTGTCGCTTCAAAAGAAATTGAGGATCTTGATAAGCTAAGGGGTGTGAAAATCTTACTTTCCAGGTTACTCTTCGGATTTTCTGTCTTGGAAAAGGCTCAAAGTCGGAGGAAATGATAGTTACCTCTTCATCCTTTCCATGACTTGTTCCCGTGTCCTCCTAATGATAATCAGTGTCAATAAGGTGGTTAAAAAAGGAGCAAAGAGAGTCAAGGGCTACCTCCGACTCAGAAGTATCTTCTAGTCGAAGAAAGTCATAGGCGCTGGCCTTCTTTCCCTTCTTCTTGGTGGCTTATTTTCTGGCGGCTCTCTTGGCCTTCCTGGCTCTCTTCGCTTCCTCGTGATCATATTTTGTTTTCCAAAATTTATCATCAGCCTGTGAAAATCAGCACAGGTTGAGTACAGACAAACATCAAGGTTACAGGTAATTTACTTAGGTTCACGGCTTACTGCTGGAGCCGGGTTAGCTTCACAGAAGGGGCTTAAGCCCACTTTACCACAATCTGCTAGGCTTTCGTTCAGGAGTGACTTTGTCATGTCATCAACGACGTGGTCCAGTAAATCGTCAGAACTGTGCCGCAGAGGGTCATTTTTCTTACCCGTGGGCGGCGGCTCAATGGAATGATCCGCCAGGCAAGCCAAACCCACACCAAGTCGATACCATTTAGGCCATTCCCCAAAAGAGCCTTGATTTTAGCCATAGTGGGGGCGAGTGTCTGGCGTTCAGCGGCTGTAATCTTGTCAGGAAGCGGGTGATTGGACTCAATACGTAGAGCACGAAAGCCGGGCAGAGGGTTCTCATCAGCCGGAGAAGTGTCTTGGCAATAGAACCATGTCTTGTTCCAGTCTTTGGGATGACTTGGTGGATTGGCATAAGGAAAAATGACGTCTCTCCGATGTTGGATTGAGACCCCGCCAAGTTCCAAGCTAGGTCCATTCACACATTCGTTCTGGTAGTTCAAGTAGAATAACTCTCTGAAGAGTAGTAAGCTGGGTTCTTCTCCAAGATATACCTCACTGAACACTTGAAAATTGCAAATATTAGACACGGAATTGGGTCTGATGTGTTGAGGACGGAGGTCAAAGAAGTGCAGGATGTCCCTGAAGAATTTTGAGCCGGGTGGTGAAAAACCCCGGTTCATATGGTCAGTGAAGACGATGACTGAGGGAGTCCTGGATTAGGGGGTGTCCGGATAGCCGGACTACCATCATCAGCCGAACTATTATCGGCCGGACTATCATCATCGACCGGACTCCAAGACTATGAAGATACAAGATTGAAGACTTCGTCCCGTGTCCGGATGGGACTTTCCTTGGCGTGGAGGGCAAGCTTGGCGATACGGATACGTAGATCTCCTACCATTGTAACCGACTCTATGTAACCCTAGCCCTCTCTGGTGTCTATATAAACCGGATGGCTCTAGTCCGTAGAACAACAACAACCATTACAATCATACCATAGGCTAGCTTCTAGGGTTTAGCCTCCTTGATCTCATGGTAGATCCACTCTTGTAAACATCCACAATATCAATATCAATCAAGCAGGACGTAGGGTTTTACCTCCATCAAGAGGGCCCGAACCTGGGTAAAACATCGTTTCCCTTGTCTCTTGTTACCATCCGCCTAGACGCACAGTTCGGGACCCCCTACCCGAGATCCGCCGGTTTTGACACCGACATTGGTGCTTTCATTTAGAGTTCCTCTGTGTCGTCACCGATAGGCTTGATGGCCTCTTCAATCGACAACGACGCAGTCCTGGGTGAGACTTTTCTCCCCGGACAGATCTTCGTATTCGGCGGCTTCGCACTGCGGGCCAACTCACTTGGCCATCTGGAGCAGATCGAAAGCTACGCCCCTGGTCGTCAGGTCAGGTTTGGAAGCCTAAACTTCACGGCCGATATCCGCGGGGACTTGATCTTCGATGGATCTGAGCCACAGCCGAGCGTGCCGCGCTGTCACGATGGGCACGACCTAACTCTGTCGCCGGACAGCACCTTGGAGGCCGCACACGAATCCGCTCCGACCCATAGTCCGGAGCCGATCGCTCAGATCAAGGACGGATGGCTGGACACCGCCTCGGGAGCTGCAACTTCTACGGCGATGGAGCCGAACACTTACCTTGTCCCGCATAAAGCTCATGACTCCGAGGTGTCGGACTCTCTGCCGGACTCCGAACCTCCTGCGCCGCTGCCAGTCGAATCCGATTGGGCACCGATCATGGAATTCACCGCTGCGGACATCTTTCAGCACTCACCCTTCGGCGATATCTTAAATTCGCTGAAACACCTCTCGCTATCCGGAGAGCCCTGGCCGAACTACGTCCAGGATGGTTGGGACGCGGACGACGAAGAAATTCAGAGCCCACCCACCACCCACTTCGTAGCCACCATCGACGATCTAACCGACGTACTCGACTACAACTCCGAAGACATCGACGGTATGGACGACGATGCCGGAGACTATCAAGAACCAGTGCCTACAGGACACTGGAAGACCACCTCGTCATATGACATATACATGGTGGACACCCCAAAAGATGGGGACGGCGAAGAAGCAACGGAGGCCGATTCCTTAAAGAAATAGCCCAAGCGCCGACGTCAGCGGCGCCGCTCTAAATCCCGCCGCAGCAAGAATGGAGATTCCGGCACAGGAGATAATAACACCCCAGAAAGTGCCGAAGACAACCCCCTCCAGCACGATCTAGCGCAGGAGGAGGCAGAAGCAAGCCCTCACGAGAGGGCGGCAGACGAAGAGGTCGAGGATGATAATTACTTACCTCCCTCCGGAGACGAGGCAAGCCTCGACGACGACGAATTCGTCGTGCCTGAGGATCCCGTCGAACAAGAGCGTTTCAGACGCATGCTAATGGCCACGGCAAACAGCCTAAAGAAAAACCAGCAACAGCTTCAAGCTGATCAAGACCTACTGGCCGACAGATGGACCGAGGTCCTCGCGGCCGAAGAGTATGAACTCGAACGCCCCTCCAAAAGTTACCCAAAACGCAAGTTGCTCCCCCGACTAGACGAGGAAGCATACAAACCTGCTTCACCAGCATACAATACGGCAGACCAACCACCTCGTGGCCGCGACAGAGAGGCATGCAAGCCCTCCACCAAAACCGTACCCCGGCATCGCTTAAAAAGCATGAAGCCACGGGGGAACGGGCCGGACTTGCGGGATATATTGGAGGACAAGGCAAGACAATCCAGATCTATCTATGGATCACGTGGGCGCGCCAAGACCCACGACGAATACCGTCGCGCCAGATACAACTACTCCGGCCGGGCCGAACACAGCAGACAACGCTCTCTCGAGCTACGTCGCGATATTGCTCAATACAGAGGCGCCGCACACCCACTATGCTTCACTGACGAAGTAATGGATCATCAAATCCCTGAAGGGTTTAAACCCGTTAATATCGAATCCTACGATGGCACAACAGACCCCGCGGTTTGGATTGAGGATTATCTCCTCCATATACATATGGCCCGCGGCGATGATCTTCACGCCATCAAATATCTCCCACTCAAGCTTAAAGGACCAGCTCAGCATTGGCTTAACAGCCTGCCCACAGAGTCAATTGGATGCTGGGAAGACCTGGAAGCCGCATTCCTCGACAACTTCCAGGGCACGTATGTGCGACCACCGGACGCAGATGACCTAAGCCACATAATCCAGCAGCCAGACGAATCGGCCAGGCAATTCTGGACACGGTTCTTAACAAAGAAAAATCAAATCGTCGACTGTCCGGATGCAGAGGCCCTCACGGCCTTCAAACATAACATCCACGACGAGTGGCTAGCCCGGCACCTAGGACAGGAAAAGCCGAAATCCATGGCAGCCCTCACATCACTCATGACCCGCTTCTGTGCGGAAGAGGATAGCTGGCTAGCTCGCAGCAACAACCTCAGCAAAAACGCTGGCAGTCCGGATACCAAGGACCGCAATGGCAGGTTGCGCCGAAACAAAAACAAACGCCGCATTAACGGCGACAGCAATGAGGATACGGCAGTCAACGCCGGATTCCGAGGCTCCAAGCCCGGTCAACGGAAGAAGCCATTCAAAAGAACCACTCCGGGCCCATCCAATTTGGACCGAATACTCGACCGCTCCTGTCAAATACATGGAACCCCCGAAAAGCCAGCTAACCACACCAACAGAGATTGTTGGGTATCCAAGCAGGCAGGCAAATTAATCGCCGAAAACAATGACAAGGGGCTACACAGCGATGACGAGGAAGAGACCCGGCCGCCGAACAACAGAGGACATAAGGGATTCCCCCCTCAAGTTCGGACGGTAAACATGATATACGCAATGCATATACCCAAGAGGGAGCGGAAGCGTGCACTAAGGGACGTATACGCGATGGAGCCAGTCGCCCCAAAATTCAACCCATGGTCCTCTTGCCCAATCACTTTCGATCGAAGAGACCATCCGACCAGTATCCGCCATGGCGGATTCGCCGCATTGGTTTTAGACCCAATCGTCGATGGATTTCACCTCACGAGAGTCCTGATGGACGGCGGCAGTAGCCTGAACCTGCTTTATCAGGATACAGTGCGCAAGATGGGCATAGACCCTTCAAGGATTAAACCTACAAAGACAACCTTCAAAGGCGTCATACCAGGTGTCGAGGCTAGTTGTACAGGCTCAGTCACACTGGAAGTGGTCTTCAGATCCCCGGATAATTTCTGAAGCGAGGAGTTAATCTTCGACATAGTCCCGTTCCGCAGTGGCTGTCACGCTCTACTCGGACGAACCACGTTCGCAAAATTCAACGCGGTGCCGCATTATGCATACCTTAAGCTCAAGATGCCAGGCCCTCGTGGAGTCATCACGGTCAATGGAAACATGGAACGCTCCCTCCGAACGGAGGAACATACAGCGGCTCTCGCGACAGAAGTACAGAGCAGCCTTTTAAGGCAATTCTCGAGTCCGGCCGTTAAACGACCGGACACGGCCAAACGCGCCCGGACCAACATTAACCAAGACCACCTGGCATGTTCCGAGCACGCATAGCAATGCGGCCTCAACCCCAGCCCTCGCACAATTGTAAGACAAACTCTCCGCGTACATAATTACGCCTTGGAGATACCATGGGCATAGGGGGAGAGGCACAACCACAACAGACCCAGAGGGCGGTTCGACCACACCAGGGGCTCCCAAGTGTGTCGCCCTTTTTATCTTTTATTTCTCTCTTTTTTATACAGAACTCTGTCCGGCGGCGAACCTGCCGAACTCATGATGCAACAGCCAGGGAGGGACAAAGGCCGCGACGAACACTCAGGTGGTCTCCAGTACGAGCATTAACCATTCTGCGGCCTACCCCTGGAGGGAGACGCCTTTAATTCGTCCAATCCCTTGCTTTCCGCACTATTTGTATCATTCCGCACTCATAGCAGATCTTCTCGAATAAAATGCAGCACTTTTTGCCCATAATTGCATTACCTTATATATATATGTTCATTTACGACATGTTGCATCCGTACATTTTGGTACGGCCAAATACACCAGGGGCTTATGTTCCCGCATTATGGTGTGATAAAGTCCAAACACTTTCACAAGTGCGGCACCCCGAACTTATAGCATTATATGAATCGGCTCCGAATCATGTCTTGGGTCAATAGTTGGGTTTGCCCGGCTCCCATGTTTGGCACCTTACGTTCCGTTCTATTGGCTAAGGTAGCACTGGAAGAACCACTGCGATTGCGCCCCGGTTAAGCCGGGTTAACGCCTTAGTGGAGAAAGCTAAAACTGACTGTCATGATAAGGCGAGACACTGGTCGCTGTTCGAGAGGTCCTTTCGGGTCCTTAAAGACCTACGCCGCTTCGAGCGAAGTTCCGGATAATGTCCGACGAAGGCGTGGATAGCGCCCCGAATTCGGTCTTCCGAATACTAGGGGCTTCGCCAAAATTTAAAATTATAGAATTCTATGGCTAAGTGAGAGTGTTCAAGCACTATAAGTCCGGTTGCCTTGTTCGTTGTGTTGAGCGCCTCCCTAGATGTACCCAAAAATGGGAACAAGAGTGCTCAAGTTTATCCCGAACACCCCAGCACTCATGGCATGGGGGCTGAAGCCGACGACTTGCCATCTCTCAGATTTAATAAACGGCCGCACAGAAGGTAATATTTTAAATTAACAAGCATTGCTTAGCGCATATGAACAAAGTTTTCAGCGCACAGGATAACACATTGTGAATTTACTCAATAACTACATCCCTGGGGCACTCATCCGCAATCTTGCGGGCACCCTTCAGGACAGTCTTATAGTACATTTCGGGCATACGATATTCCTTGCCCGCTGGTGGCGCGTCAGTGATTAGCTTCTACGCATCCAGCTTGCCCCAATGCACCTTTGCGCGGGCAAGGGCCCGACGAGCACCTTCAATACAGGCGGAGCGTTTGATAACCTCCACCCAGGGGCACGCATCCACCAACCGTCGCACGAGGCCGAAGTAGCTCCCAGGCATGGCCTCTCCAGGCCAAAGCCGGACTATGAGGCCCTTCATGGCCTGCTCGGCCGCCTTGTGGAGCTCGACCAGCTGCTTCAACTGGTCGCTAGGGGGCACCGGATGGCCGGCCTCAGCATACTGAGACCAGAAGACCTTCTCCGTTGAGCTCCCCTCCTCGGCTCGGTAGAATGCGGCGGCATGAGACACGCGGCGAGGTAGATCTGCAAATGCCCCTGGAGAGCTCCGAAGTCGGGTAAGTAACACGTAATTTACATTCACATGCTTGCTTTGCATGAAAAATGCCTTACCCGCCGCTATCTTCCTCACCAACTCAATCTCCTGAAGGGACTTATGGGCATCGGCCTTGGCAGTCCTGGCACTTTCGAGAGCCGAGGCAAGCTCGGACTCTCGAGTCCTTGAGTCACGCTCCAAACTCTCATGCTTTTCCATGAGAGCCTGGAGCTCTTGCTGAACCACCGCCACCCGCGCCTCCTGCTTTTCTGGCTCTGCCCGTTCCACGGCCGCATTGTGTTCGGCCGCAGACACGGCCTCCTTCAGGGTCGCCACCTCATTCGTGGCCCCTGCAGTACCCATGTTATCCTTGTTATTTTTTGTTGCAACCTAAATCCTTTTCTGTAAGGTACAAGTTCAAAGTGGTGTTACTCACCTTCTTTGTCCTGGAGCTGCTCCTTGGCGCGGCCGAGCTCTTGCTTGGACCGCTCGAGCTCCTGCTTCAAAGCACCGACCTCCGCAGTCAGTGCGGCAGAGGTCAGTAGCACAGCCTGCAACCCATATTGACATAATTTTTTAGCAACCCTGCGTATATCTTCTTCTTTTTTTTCAGATCCTCAGTCCGGCTTTTCTTTCCGAACACCGAACCGAGCATTAGGGGCTACTGTCTATGCGGTATTACATTGCATATTTTTAACTTCTTACCTCAAAGCCTGATAGAAGGCTATTGCAGGCTTCGGTCAGCCCGCTCTTGGCAAGCTGTACCTTCTGAATCACCGCACTCATAATAGTGCAGTGTTCTTCCTCGATGGAAGCGCTCTGGAGCGCCTCCAACAAATTGTCCGGCGCCTCCGGTTGGACGGAAGCCGCCGGCGTCACGGTCTTGCCCTTCGTGCGAAGGGGCCGCCGGCCGGACTCTGGAACCACTGCGGGTTCTGATATGGAGTCCGGCGCAAAGTCCGAGAGGACGCCTTGTGGCGCCTCCGGAGCCTCCCCCTGATGGGTCCCTTCTTGGGATCCCACCTCGGCGTCCTCGGTGTCGCGAGGGGTGGAGGCGGTCGGGATGGAGTCTACATCCGACGGAGCCAACGACCCGCTCGATGAAGCGGGGAGATCATCATTGGCCGGACTACAGGCAGCATGCGGCATCAGAATGACACTATGTGACACAGAAAAAGAAATTATAAATCATTCAGGAATCCAGACACTTACGATCTCGCCGGAGGCCTGGCCCTTAAAGGCCATTCTTCCTCGCCAACGTTGATGTTGGCGGAGCTGTCCGGGGGAATAATCCTTCCCCTCTTGGACCCTTTGGCCTCCCTTGTTGGGGAAGCCTTCCTCTTCCTCTCTCCCTCCTCTGGGAGAGAGTCCTCTTTCTCCTCCTCGTTTTTGGGGAAGGAGTCCGCCCCGGAGTCGTCGGACACCTGAAAACGGGAACTCTTTCGAGCACACATGGCCTCCTTCTTGGCCTTCTTCTCCGGCACAACGTGCGGTGCCGGGACCAGCAGCCTCGCTAGATGGGCGTCTACTGGGTCTTCTGGCATAGGAGCCGGGCAGATAATCTGCTCCGCCTTCCTCATCCAGTCCTGTCAAAGGAAAAGGGGAAATTAAAACCCGCATAGAGTCAAACTATGAAAAGCAAGTGTCCCGTAAAGGGGTAGAATCACTTAACTCGTCGGCTTGGCGCTGCGAGCGAAATCCGCGATCTTCAGCCGCGGATGCGGGGGCTTCGGCGCCCTTAAACAGCACCCTCCAGGCGCCTTCGTACGTCGTGTCGAAGAGCCCGCTCAGCGCCTGGTGCTGTTCTGGATTGAACTCCCACAGATTGAATGCCCGCTCTTGGCATGGGAGAATCCGGCGGACGAGCATGACTTGGACCACGTTAACCAGCCTGAGTTTCTTCACCAGCTTCTGGATACAGGCTTGGAGTCCCGTCAGCTCCTCCGAACTACCCCACAGCAAGCCCTTCTCTTTCCAGGAGGTGAGCTGTGTGGGGATACCAGATCTGAACTCGGGGGCCGCCGCCCATGTAGGGTCGCGCGGCTCGGTGATATAGAACCACCCCGATTGCCACCCCTTGACGGATTCCATGAAGGCCCCTTCGAACCAAAGGACGTTGGGCATCTTGCCCAACATGGCGCCTCCGCACTCCGCTTGAGTGCCCTTCACTACCTTCGGCTTGACATTGAAGGTCTTGAGCCACAAGCCGAAGTGGGGCTGGATGCAGAGGAAGGCCTCGCACACGATGATAAACGCCAAGATGTTGAGGATGAAGTTCGGCGCCAGATCATGGAAATCCAGGCCGTAGTAGAACATGAGCCCCCGGACAAAGGGGTGAAGTGGAAAACCCAGTCCGCAGAGGAAGTGGGGAAGAAAAACGACCCTCTCATGGGGCCTGGGGATGGGGATGAGCTGCCCCTCGTCGGGCAGCCGGTGCGCGATGTCGCCGGACAGGTAGCCGGCGCTGCGCAGTCTTTCGATGTGCTCCTCCGTAACGGAGGAGGTCATCCACTTGCCTCCCGCTCTAGACATAACTAGGGAAGGTTGAGATGAGATGTGCGGGCTTGGGCGCTGGAGCTCGAGTGCACGGAGATGGATAAGCAAAGGAGGAAGAAGGCGTAGGTGAAAAGGTGAATCCTTATCCCTTATATGGGTGGGCAAAGTCTACGCGTCCTCCACCGGCCTGGTAAAACTCGCTTATCCCCCAAGCGTCACCATCAATGGCGCGGATGGGTTACCCACGTCCGTATTGATGAGAATCCCGGATTAAGGGGGAACATGATCTCTGCTTCGACAAGACGTGCCAAGGAAACCGCTTCACTAAATGCACTGAGGTGGTAGAGTAAAAAACGATTCAAGTAATGGCTTGGTAGTGGCGTGACATCATGCCGCAAAAAACGTCAGCAGATTGAACTTGTGTATATATTATTCTCTCTACGGTGGAATGTGGAATTTATTTTGCAGAGCCGGACACTATCCTGGTGTTCACCATCTTCTATCATTCGGAGGAGGAACCCGCCTTGCAATGCCAAGCAATATACGCGTCGGACTTATCGTCATTGAAGCCTGGTTCAGGGGCTACTGAGGGAGTCCTGGATTAGGGGGTGTCCGGATAGCCGGACTACCATCATCAGCCGAACTATTATCGGCCGGACTATCATCATCGACCGGACTCCAAGACTATGAAGATACAAGATTGAAGACTTCGTCCCGTGTCCGGATGGGACTTTCCTTGGCGTGGAGGGCAAGCTTGGCGATACGGATACGTAGATCTCCTACCATTGTAACCGACTCTATGTAACCCTAGCCCTCTCCGGTGTCTATATAAACCGGATGGCTCTAGTCCGTAGAACAACAACAACCATTACAATCATACCATAGGCTAGCTTCTAGGGTTTAGCCTCCTTGATCTCGTGGTAGATCCACTCTTGTAAACATCCACAATATCAATATCAATCAAGCAGGACGTAGGGTTTTACCTCCATCAAGAGGGCCCGAACCTGGGTAAAACATCGTGTCCCTTGTCTCATGTTACCATCCGCCTAGACGCACAGTTCGGGACCCCCTACCCGAGATCTGCCGGTTTTGACACCGACAATGACCTCCCCCTCTTTAGGCTAAGGAATTTCCTCCGTCGGATCAGGAGCACGATATGACATAACTTCCTTCTTCGGCAGATAGTCGGTCTTCACAATGTCATCAAGCGTAGTGTCTGTGACGATGGATTTGACCCAATTGCATGAAGTGGTTTGTTTGGGCGGCATTGTGATAGAAGCCTAAGAAAGAGTAAAATTTCCGGTTCAAATTTAAGCCAAAGAGAAACATTACAGTACATATTCAAGATGGCAGCTTATAAAGGGGCCTAATGGTATATGGCTAATTATGTGAAGTTATTTAAGCTGCCATGAGCGCCATGAGCAGTCAGGTTATTTAAACCGCTATGAGTGGTTAAGGTTATCAATTGAGCATTGCAATTGTAAGCCGGTGATAAGAGTCGTCGTGACTAGGTGGATCTAACAAAATACAGTTTTTGCCTAAGTGTTACACAAACAAGTTTCACAGGTTGCAGCTATTATTTTGGATCAACGACTGTTCAGAAAAGAAAATATTCTAGACCTAAAAACTAGTACAGATGAGTTCGTGAGTTCTAAAGAGGCCTCTTTACAGGAAAAAAGGGATATGCTAGTATCAAAAATGGACGCAAAACAACTCCCGCATGAGTTCCATATTACTTTTGGATCAAAAGAGGCTGCGGTGGAAGAACTATGAAGAAACCGTGATGAAACATGAAGAACACAAAGGAACATGCAAACCCTAATGCGGATATGAGTTGCGGGAAGGAGAAGACTTACAGCTGCAGATCTACTGCAGAGGGTCGCCGTCGTTCCCTGGATCGACTCAGGTTGATGCAGTGGCCAAGGTTGAGGAAGACAAGGTGCTCTGCAGCGGCGGCGGAGCTCGAGCGGCAGTAGGATTGCAAGAGGAAGAAGATGAGGAAAGGGGTGAATGAGTAGAGACCTGGTCATGTCTATTTATAAGGGAAGACTGATAAGAGGGCGCGAAAAACGAGGAGGCCGAAACATGGTTATCCAGCTACAAGGATGCCTCGATAATTGGGATGGTCATTAAGATAAGGATCCGTTGAGATATTTTGGACAAAACATGCATTAATGGCAGATGATGTCTGATGACCCACAAGTATATGGGATATATCGTAGTCATTTCGATAAGTAAAAGTGTCGAACCCAACGAGTAGCAGAAGGAAATGACAAGCGGTTTTCTGTAAGGTATTCTCTGCAAGCACTGAAATTGTAGATAACAGAAAGTTTTGTGATAAGATAATCTGTAACGGGTAACAAGTAATAAAAGTAAATAAGGTGCAGCAAGGTGGCCCAATCCTTTTTGTAGCAAAGGACAAGCCTGGACAATTTCTTATAATGAGAAAAGCGCTCCCGAGGACACATGGGAATTATCGTCAAGATAGTTTCATCACGCTCATATGATTCGCGTTTGGTACTTTGATAATTTGATATGTGGGTGGACCGGTGCTTGGGTACTGCCCTTTCTTGTGCAAGCATCCCACTTATGATTAACCCCTATTGCAAGCATCTGCAACTACAAAAGAAGTATTAAGGTAAACCTAACCATAGCATGAAACTAGTAAATCCAAATCAGCCCCTTACGAAGCAACGCATAAACTAGGGTTTAAGCTTCTGTCACTCTAGCAACCCATCATCTACTTATTACTTCCCAATGCCTTCCTCTAGGCCCAAATAATTGTGAAGTGTCATGTAGTCTACGTTCACATAACACCACTAGAGGAGAGACAACATACATCTCATCAAAATATCGAACGAATACCAAATTCACATGACTATTAATAGCAAGACTTCACACATGTCCTCAGGAACAAACGTAACTACTCACAAAGAATATTCATGTTCATGATCAGAGGAGTATTAATATGCATTAAGGATCTGAACATATGATCTTCCACCAAGTAAACCAATTAGCATCAACTACAAGGAGTAATCAACACTACTAGCAACCCACAGGTACCAATTTGTGGTTTTAACACAAGATTGGATACAAGAGATGAACTAGGGTTCTGAGAAGAGAAGGTGCTGGTAAAGATGTTGATTGAGATTGACCCCCTCCTGATGAGAGGACCATTGATGATGACGATGGTGATGATTTCCCCCTCCCGGAGGGAAGTTTCCCCGGCAGAACAGCTCCGCCGGAGCCCTAGATTGGTTCCGCCAAGGTTTCGCCTCGTGGCCGCGGAGTTTCGTCCCGTAAGCTTGCTTATGATTTTTTCCAGGGTAAAAGCCTTCATATTGCTGTTATAAGAATGAGTTTGTCATATGATTCAGAAACTTCATATGGTTCAGAAACCTCATATAGTCTTCATACTCAACTATCATATAGTCATTGAAGCAATTGCAATTGAGAACTAGCAAACTATAATCTCAGTCATTGAAGCAATTGCAATTTATCATAACATCAAAAAGAGTCAAGAATAGAGCTTTTCAGCAAGTCCACATACTCAACTATCATATAGTCTTCTACAATTGCTGACACTCACGCAATACTTATGGTTATGGAGTTTTAATCGGACACTGAGAAAGATATGGGCTTATAATTTCGCCTCCCAACGTATTCACCTCTGGGTGATGTCAACAATAATAGTTCATGCTAACTTACATCCAGTTGGATATATATATATCAGGATTTTTCCAACACGAAGTGCTTGCCAAAGGATAAAATTAAAAAGGGAAAGGTGTAGATCACCTTGACTATTGCATAAAGTAAAAGATAGGCCCTTCGCAGAGGGAAGCAGAGGTTGTCATGTGATTTTAGGGTTGGATGCACAAAATCTTAATGCAAAAGAACGTCACTTTATATTGCCACTTGTGATATGAACCTTTATTATGCAATCCGTCGCTTTTATTATTTCCATATCACACGATCGTATAAAGCTTATTTACTCCGCACTAATAAGTCATACATATTTAGAGAGCATTTTTTATTTCTTGCAACATGACAACTTACTTGAAGAATCTTACTCAATCCATAGGTAGGTATGGTGGACTCTCATGGCAAAACTGGGTTTAAGGATATTTGGAAGAACAAGTAGTATCTCTACTTGGTGCAAGGAATTTTGGCTAGCATGAGGGGGAAAGGCAAGTTCAACATGTTTAAATGATCCATGACAATATACTTTAACAGAGATGTGAGAAAACATAACCCATTATGTTGTCTTCCTTGTCCAACATCAACTCTTTAGCATGTCATACTTAATGAGTGCTCACAATTATAAAAGATGTCCAAGATAGTATATTTATATATGAGAACCTCTCTTTCTTTATTACTTCCTATTAATTGCAACGATGACCAAAACTATGTTTGTCAACTCTCAACAACTTTTATGCCTCATACTCTTTATATGTGAAGTCATTACTATCCATAAGATCAATATGAACTCTTTTATTTCTTTTTATTATTTCTATTTCTCAAGATCATAGCAAGATAGCAAAGCCCTTGACTCAACACTAATCTTTATTATATAGCTCACGGACTCGATTACATAGAGAGATCACAAAGCAAAACTCAAAACTAATTCATACCAAAACTTCAATCTACTAGATCAAGATATTACTAAAAGGATCTAACTAAGTAAAACGGTAAAGATAGGAGTGTGATGGTGATACGATACCGGGGCACCTCCCCCAAGCTTGGCAGTTGCCAAGGGGAGTGCCCATACCCATGTAATTATGTCCTCGGAGGTGATGAAGGTGGTGATGATGATGGTGGATAATCGCACATCGAGTGTAAAAGCTCCTCCAACTTGCGGATAATGCCCTTGAGTCCGGTGATATGATCCTTCAACAAAATATTTTCCTGTGTGAGATACTTGTTCTCTATGTGAGCTAACTCAATCATCTTGAAAGCTTCAATCTCAGTTGGAGTAAAGAGGTTAGGTAAAGGTTGAGGGATGTTTTTTTCTTCCACCGTCGGAGCTTGATCCACCATGGCCTTCTTAATCCCTTCATCTTTGATGATCTCCTCAGATTCTTCTCTTTTTAGCTCTATCTTCAATAGCCAAGCATCCTTATCTTCATTGTTGAAGGAGGGCGACGTCATGATGCTCTAGATCTGTCAGAAAAACAGCTCAAAACGAAAACAGAGGATTTTTGCGTGATACGGTGGTCAAAACCTTCGGGAGATTATATAATGAATTTTTACCGACCAAAAGAGTAACGTGCAAGAAAACGGAGTCCGGGAGGCACACGAGGTGCCCACAAGATAGGGGGCGCGCCCAGTAAGGGTGGGCGCGCCCTCCACCCTCGTGGAGGCCTCATGTTCTTCCCGGATTACTTCTTGCTTTCCAAAATTCTTAAATATTCCAAAACGGAGAAAAAATGCCATTAGAACTGTTTTGGAGTCGGTTTACTTACCGTACCACATACCTATCCCTTTTCGGAGTCTGAAACATTCTGGAAAGTCTCCCTTATGTACTCCTCCGAGGTTACGGTCTCAATAATATTAGTTTCAACATTGCTAGGATTACCTGAGATATAATGTTTGATTCTTTGACCGTTCACCACCCTCGGACTTGTGCCTTCGAAGTTGTTGATTTTTATAGCACCAAACTATAGACCTCCTCGATAACCTAAGGACATTCGCACTTAGAGAGAAGTTTCCCTGCAAAAAATCTTAAACGAGATTTGAATAGCAACACATAATCACCTATGTTAAACTCACACTTTTGTATTCTTCTGTCATGCCATCTTTTAACTTTTTCTTTGAACAGCTTGGCATTCTCGTAGGCTTGGGTTCTCCATTCATCAAGTGATCTAATATCAAATAGCCTCTTCTCACCAGCAAGTTTGAAGTCATAGTTGAGCTCTTTAATAGCCCAATATGCTTTATGTTCTAGTTCGAGAGGTAAGTGGCATGCTTTTCCATAAACCATCTTATACGGACACATACCCATATGATTTTTATATGCAGTTCTATAGGCCCATAATGCATCATTAAGTTTCTTGGACCAATTCTTCCTAGATCTATTAACAGTCTTATGCAAAATTAATTTGAGCTCTCTATTACTCAACTCTACTTGACCACTAGACTGTGGGTGATAAGGAGATGCAATTCTATGATTAACATCATACTTAGCAAGCATTTTACGAAAGGCACCATGAATAAAATGTGAACCACCATCAGTCATTAAATATCTATGGACTCCAAACCTCGGAAACATATCTTCTTTAAGCATCTTAATAGAAGTGTTATGATCAACACTACTAGTTGGAATAGCTTCTACCCACTTAGTAACGTAATCAACAACAACTAAAATATGTGTATATCCATTAGAGGCAGGAAAATGTCCCATATAATCAAAGCCCCAAACATCAAATGGTTCAATAACAAGAGAATAATTCATAGGCATTCTTAACGTCTACTAATATTACCAATTATTAGACATTCATCACAAGACAAGACGAACTTACGGGCATCTTTGAAGAGAGTAGGCCAATAAAAACCAGATTGCAATACCTTATGTGCAGTTCTATCTCCAGCATGGTGTCCTCCATATGGTTCGGAGTTACACTTGCGTAGGATCTGTTCCTGTTCATGCTTAGGTACACAACGTCTAATAACACCATCTACTCCTTCTTTATAAAGGTGTGGGTCATCCCAGAAGTAATGTCTTAAATAATAAAAGAACTTTTTCTTTTGCTGGTATGTGAAACTAGGTGGTATAAATTTAGCAACAATGTAATTAGCATAATCGGCATACCATGGAGCACTACGAGAAGCATTAATGACCGTTAATTGTTCATCGGGAAAGATATCATCAATAGGTAGTGGGTCATCAAGGACATTCTCTAACCTAAACAAGTTGTCTGCAACGTGGTTCTCAGCTCCCTTTCTATCAATAATATGCAAATGAAATTCTTGGAGCAAGAGAACCAATCTAATAAGTCTAGTCTTAGCATCTTTCTTTTCCATAAGATATTTAATAGCAACATGATTAGTGTGAATAGTGACTTTAGAATCAACAATATAAGGTCTGAACTTATCACATGCAAATACAACCGCTAAGAATTCTTTTTCAGTAGTAGCATAATTTCTCTGGGCAGTATCAAGAGTTTCATTAGCATACTGGATAACATTCAATTTTTTATCAACTCTTTACCCTAGAACATCACCTATAGCATAATCACTAGGATCACACATACTTTCAAAGGGTAAATTCCAATCAGGTGGCTGAACAATAGGTGCAGTGACCAAAGCTTTCTTAAGTATTTCAAATGCTTCTACACAATCATCATCAAAGACAAAAGGAATATCTTTTTGCAATAAATTAGTCAGAGGCCTAGAGATTTTCGAAAAGTCCTTAATGAACCTCCTATAAAAACCGGCATGACCAAGGAAACTTCTTATACCTTTTATGTCCTTGGGACATGCCATCTTTTCAATAGCATCAACTTTAGGTTTATCAACTTCAATACCTCTTTCAAAAATTTTATGCCCCAAGACAATGACTTCATTAACCATAAAGTGGCACTTTTCCCAATTCAAGACGAGACTAGTGTCTTCCCATCTCTGCAAAACTCGATCAAGGTTGCTCAAGCAATCATCAAAAGAGGATCCATAAATGGAGAAATCATCCATGAATACCTCACAAATCTTTTTGCAAAAGTTAGAGAATATAGCCATCATGCATCTTCGAAAGGTAGCAGGTGCATTACATAAACCAAAAGGCATACGTATAAGCAAAAGTATTGATCTTCCGCTGACACGGGTATTTGAGAGAAACCAGAATAACCATCTAGAAAGCAAAAATGTGTATGTTTGGATAGTCTTTCTAGCATTTGATCAATAAAAGCTAAAGGGTAATGATCTTTCTTAGTAGCTTTATTTAATTTATGGAAATCAATTACCATCCTATAACCTGTAAAATTCTTTGCGGGATCAATTCATCTTTATCATTTGGAACGACAATAATACCTCCCTTCTTAGGAACGCAATGGACAGGGCTTACCCAATCACTATCAGCAACGGGATAAATTATACCTGCCTCAAGGAGCTTTAGTATCTCCTTTCTTACCACTTCTTTCATCTTAGGATTTAACCATCATTGAGGATCTCTAACTGGTTTGGCATCTTTCTCCAATTTTATTTTGTGTTGGCATAGAGTGGGACTAACGCCCTTAAGATCATCCAGAGTATATCCAATAGCAGCACGGTGCTTCTTCAGAGTTTTCAATAATCTTTCCTGTTCTTGCTTTGAAAGGTTAGCACTAATAATAACAGGATATATGTTCTTTTCATCAAGATAAGCATACTTAAGATTATCAGGTAAAGGTTTCAGCTCAAACAAGGGATCACCCTTTGGTGGAGGAGGATCCCCTAGGATTTCAACAGGTAAGTTGTGTTTCAGAATAGGACCCTGTTGAAGGAATACTTCATCTATTTCCCTTCTTTCATTCATGAACATATCATTTTCATGGTCTAGCAAATATTGTTCTAACGGATCAGTAGGAGTTACGGCAATAGAAGCAAGACCAATAATTTCATCCTTACTAGGCAATTCTTTATCACGGGGTTGTCTACGAAATTTAGCAAAATTAAACTCATGTTTCCAAGCCAATTATAACAACATCCTTTTTGCAATCAATCTTAGCGTTAACAGTATTCAAGAAGGGTCTGCCAAATATAATGGGGCAAAATTCATCTTGAGGGGAACCAAGAACAAGAAAATCAGCAGGATATTTAACTTTCCCACACAAGACTTCAACATCTCTAACAATCCCAACTGGTGTAATAGTACCTCTATTGCCAAGCTTAATAGTAACATCAATACCTTCTATTTCAACGGGTATGATATCATATATAATTTTTTTATAAGGAATGAGGTATTGCACTAGCACTAGCACCCATATCACATAAGCCATGATAACAATGATCTCCTATTTTAACAGAAATAACATGCATGACTACAACAGGTCTATGTATCTTAGCATCTGATTTAGCAATATTAGCAGTTTCACCACAGAAGTAAATAACATGCCCATTTATATTATCATCCTAGAGATCTTTAACTATAGCAATACTAGGTTCGACATTAATTTGCTCAGGAGGTGTATATGTTCTGGTATTACTCTTACGAACCACAGTTGAAGCTTTAGCAAGATCCTTTATTCTAACAGGAACTGGTGGTTTCTCAACATAAGTAGTAGGAACAATAGGATCATTATAAGTGATAGTCTTTTCTTCAACTGAAATAGGTGCAACTACTTTTACTTCAATGAGAGGATTATATTTAAACCACTTCTCCTTAGGGAGATCAACGTGGGCAGCAAAAGATTCACAGAAAGAAGCTACTATCTCAGAGTCAAGTCCATATTTAGCGCTAAATCCACGAAAAGCATCGGTATCCATAAAAGGTTTAACACAATCAAACTTAGATGTCATACCTGACTCCTTACCATTGTCGGAACCCCAATCTTCAGAGTTGCGTTTAATTCTTTCCAATAAATCCCACTTGAATTCAGTAGTCTTCAGCATATAAGAACCAGCACAGGAAGTATCGAGCATGGTGCGATCATTGAGAGAAAGTCGAGCATAAAAATTTTGAATAATCATTTATCTTGAGAGCTCATGATTGGGGCATGAATATAACATTGATTTAAGCCTCCCCCAATCTTGAGCGGTGCTTTCTCCTTCGCGAGGCCAGAAAATATATATGTAATTACGATCATGATGAACAAGATGCATAAGATAGAACTTCTGGTGAAATTTATCATAATCTCAGTCATTAAAGTATAAGAAATAGATTGTTATTTGAGCATAAGAAATCATATGACAAACTCCATTGTCAAGTATGGTTCAGAAACTTCATTGAGAACTAGCAAACTATAATCTCAGTCATTGAAGCAATTGCAATTTATCATAACATCAAAAAGAGTCAAGAATAGAGCTTTTCAGCAAGTCCACATACTCAACTATCATATAGTCTTCTACAATTTCTAACACTCACGCAATACTTATGGTTATGAAGTTTTAATCGGACACTGAGAAAGATATGGGCTTATAATTTCGCCTCCCAATGTATTCACCTTTGGGTGATGTCAACAATAATAGTTCATGCTAACTTACATCCAGTTGGATATATATATCAGGATCTTTCCAACACGAAGTGCTTGCCAAAGGATAAAATAAAAAAGGGAAAGGTGTAGATCACCTTGACTCTTGCATAAAGTAAAATACATAAAGTAAAAGATAGGCCCTTCGCAGAGGGAAGCGGAGGTTGTCATGTGATTTTAGGGTTGGATGCACAAAATCTTAATGCAAAAGAACGTCACTTTATATTGCCACTTGTGATATGAACCTTTATTATGCAGTCCGTCGCTTTTATTATTTCCATATCACACGATCGTATAAAGCTTATTTTCTCTGCACTAATAAGTCATACATATTTAGAGAGCAATTTTTATTGCTTGCAACATGACAACTTACTTGAAGGATCTTACTCAATCCATAGGTAGGTATGGTGGACTCTCATGGCAAAACTGGGTTTAAGGATATTTGGAAGCACAAGTAGTATCTCTACTTGGTGCAAGGAATTTTGGCTAGCATGAGGGGGAAAGGCAAGTTCAACATGTTTGAATGATCCATGACAATATACTTTAACAGAGATGTGAGAAAACATAACCCATTATGTTGTCTTCCTTGTCCAACATCAACTCTTTAGCATGCCATACTTAATGAGTGCTCACAATTATAAAAGATGTCCAAGATAGTATATTCATATGTGAGAACCTCTCTTTCTTTATTACTTACTATTAATTGCAACGATGACCAAAACTATGTTTGTCAACTCTCAACAACTTTTATGCCTCATACTCTTTATATGTGAAGTCATTACTATCCATAAGATCAATATGAACTCGTTTATTTCTTTTTATTATTTCTATTTCTCAAGATCATAGCAAGATAACAAAGCCCTTGACTCAACACTAATCTTTATTATATAGCTCACGGACTCGATTACATAGAGAGATCACAAAGCAAAACTCAAAACTAATTCATACCAAAACTTCAATCTACTAGATCAAGATATTGCTAAAAGGATCTAACTAAGTAAAACGGTAAAGATAGGAGTGTGATGGTGATACGATACCGGGGCACCTCCCCCAAGCTTGGCAGTTGCCAAGGGGAGTGCCCATACCCATGTAATTATGTCCTCGGAGTTAATGGAGGTGGTGATGATGATGGTGGATAATCGCACATCAAGCGTAAAAGCTCCTCCAACTTGCGGATAATGCCCTTGAGTCCGGTGATATGATCCTTCAACAAAATATTTTCCTGTGTGAGATACTTGTTCTGTATGCGAGCTAACTCAATCATCTTGAAAGATTCCACCTCAGTTGGAGTGAAGAGGTTAGGTAAAGGTTGAGGGATGTTTTTTCTTCCACCGCCAGAGCTTGATCCACCATAGCCTTCTTAATCCGTTCATCTTTGTTGATCTCCTCAAGTTCTTCTCTTTTCAGCTCTATCTTCAATAGCCAAGCATCCTTATCTTCATTGTTGAAGGAGGGTGACGTCATGATGCTCTAGATCTGTCAGAAAAACAGCTCAAAACAAAAACAGAGGATTTTTGCGTGATACGGTGGTCAAAACCTTCGGGAGATTATATAATGAATTTTTACCGACCAAAAGAGTAACGTGCAAGAAAACGGAGTCCGGGAGGCACACGAGGTGCCCACAAGACAGGGGGCGCGCCCTCCACCCTCGTGGAGGCCTCGTGTCCTTCCCGGATTACTTCTTGCTTTCCAAAATTCTTAAATATTCCAAAACGGAGAAAAAATGCCATTAGAACCGTTTTGGAGTCGGTTTACTTACCGTACCACATACCTATCCCTTTTCGGAGTCTGAAACATTCTGGAAAGTGTCCCTTATGTACTCCTCCGGGGTTACGGTCTCAGTAATATTAGTTTCACCATTGATAGGATTACCTGAGATATAATGTTTGATTCTTTGACCGTTCACCACCCTCGGACTTGTGCCTTCGAAGTTGTTGATTTTTATAGCACCAGAACGATAGACCTCCTCGATAACATAAGGACCTTCCCACTTAGAGAGAAGTTTCCCTGCAAAAAATCTTAAACGAGAGTTGAATAGCAACACATAGTCACCTACGTTAAACTCACGCTTTTGTATTCTTTTGTCATGCCATCTTTTAACTTTTTCTTTGATCATCTTGGCATTCTCGTAGGCTTGGGTTCTCCATTCATCAAGTGATCTAATATCAAATAACCTCTTCTCACCAGCAAGTTTGAAGTCATAGTTGAGCTCTTTAATAGCCCAATATGCTTTATGTTCTAGTTCGAGAGGTAAGTGACATGCTTTTCCATAAACCATCTTATACGGAGACATACCCATATGATTTTTATATGCAGTTCTATAGGCCCATAATGCATCATTAAGTTTCTTGGACCAATTCTTCCTAGATCTATTAACAGTCTTGTGCAAAATTAATTTGAGATCTCTATTACTCAACTCTACTTGACCACTAGACTGTGGGTGATAAGGAGATGCAATTCTATGATTAACATCATACTTAGCAAGCATTTTACGAAAGGCACCATTAATAAAATGTGAACCACCATCAGTCATGAAATATCTAGGGACTCCAAACCTCGGAAAAATATCTTCCTTAAGCATCTTAAAAGAAGTGTTATGATCAACACTACTAGTTGGAATAGCTTCTACCCACTTAGTAACGTAATCAACAACAACTAAAATATGTGTATATCCATTAGAGGCAGGAAAAGGTCCCATATAATCAAAGCCCCAAACATCAAATGGTTCAATAACAAGAGAATAATTCATAGGCATTCTTAACGTCTACTAATATTACCAATTCTTAGACATTCATCACAAGACAAGACGAACTTACAGGCATCTTTGAAGAGAGTAGGCCAATAAAAACCGGATTGCAATAATTTATGTTCAGTTCTATCTCCAGCATGGTGTCTTCCATATGGTTCGGAGTGACACTTGCGTAGGATATGTTCCTGTTCATGCTTAGGTACACAACGTCTAATAACACCATCTACTCCTTCTTTATAAAGGTGTGGGTCATCCCAAAAGTAATGTCTTAAATAATAAAAGAACTTTTTCTTTTGTTGGTATGTGAAACTAGGTGGTATAAATTTAGCAACAATGTAATTAGCATAATCAGCATACCATGGAGCACTACGAGAAGCATTAATGACTGCTAACTGCTCATCGGGAAAGCTATCATCAATAGGTAGTGGGTCATCAAGAACATTCTCTAACCTAGACAAGTTGTCGGCAACGTGGTTCTCAGCTCCCTTTCTATCAATAATATGCAAATCAAATTCTTGGAGCAAGAGAACCCATCTAATAAGTCTAGTCTTAGCATCTTTCTTTTCCATAAGATATTTAATAGCAGCATGATCAGTGTGAATAATGACTTTAGAATCACAATATAAGGTCTAAACTTATCACATGCAAATACAACCGCTAAGAATTCTTTTTCAGTAGTAGCATAATTTCTCTGGGCAGTATCAAGAGTTTTACTAGCATACTGGATAACATTCAATTTTTTATCAACTCTTTACCCTAGAACATCACCTATAGCATAATCACTAGAATCACACATAATTTCAAAGGGTAAATTCCAATCAGGTGGCTGAACAATAGGTGCAGTGATCAAAGCTTTCTTAAGTATTTCAAATGCTTCTACACAATCATCATCAAAGACAAAAGGAATATCTTTTTGCAATAAATTAGTCAGAGGCCTAGAGATTTTAGAAAAGTCCTTAATGAACCTCCTATAAAAACTGGCATGACCAAGGAAACTTCTTATACCTTTTATGTCCTTGGGACATGCCATCTTTTCAATAGCATCAACTTTAGGTTTATCAACTTCATTACCTCTTTCAGAAATTTTATGCCCCAATACAATGCCTTCATTAACCATAAAGCGGCACTTTTCCCAATTCAAGACGAGACTAGTGTCTTCACATCTCTGCAAAACTCGATCAAGGTTGCTCAAGCAATCATCAAAAGAGGATCCATAAACGGAGAAATCATCCATGAATACCTCACAAATCTTTTCACAAAAGTCAGAGAATATAGCCATCATGCATCTTCGAAAGGTAGCAGGTGCATTACATAAACCAAAAGGCATATGTATAAGCAAAAGTATTGATCTTCCGCTGACACAGGTATTTGAGAGAAACCAGAATAACCATCTAGAAAGCAAAAATGCGTATGTTTGGATAGTCTTTCTAGCATTTGATCAATAAAAGCTAAAGGGTAACGATCTTTCTTAGTAGCTTTCTTTAATTTATGGAAATCAATTACCATCCTATAACCTGTAAAAATTCTTTGCGGGATCAATTCATCTTTATCATTTGGAACGACAGTAATACCTCCCTTCTTAGGAACGCAATGGACAGGGCTTACCCAATCACTATCAGCAACGGGATAAATTATACCCGCCTCAAGGAGCTTTAGTATCTCCTTTCTTACCACTTCTTTCATCTTAGGATTTAACCGTCGTTGAGGATCTCTAACTGGTTTGGCATCTTTCTCCAATTTTATTTTGTGTTCGCATAGAGTGGGACTAATGCTCTTAAGATCATCCAGAGTATATCCAATAGCAGCACGGTGCTTCTTCGGAGTTTTCAATAATCTTTCCCGTTCTTGCTCTGAAAGGTTAGCACTAATAATAATAGGATAAATCTTCTTTTCATCAAGATAAGCATACTTAAGATTATCAGGGAAAGGTTTGAGCTCAAACAAGGGATCACCCTTGGGTGGAGGAGGATCCCCTAGGATTTCAACAGGTAAGTTGTGTTTCAGATAGGACCCTGTTGAAGGAATACTTCATTTATTTCCCTTCTTTCATTCATAAATATATCATTTTCATGGTCTAGCAAATATTGTTCTAACGGATCAGTAGGAGGTACGGCAATAGAAGCAAGACCAATAATTTCATCCTTACTAGGCAATTCTTTATCACGGGGTTGTCTATGAAATTTAGCAAAATTAAACTCATGCTTCCAAGCCAATTGTAACAACATCCTTTTTGCAATCAATCTTAGCGTTAACAGTATTCAAGAAGGGTCTGCCAAATATAATGGGGCAGAATTCATCTTGAGGGGAACCAAGAACAAGAAAATCAGCAGGATATTTAACTTTCCCACACAAGACTTCAACATCTCTAACAATCCCAACTGGTGTAATAGTACCTCTATTGCCAAGCTTAATAGTAACATCAATACCTTCTATTTCAACGGGTATGATATCATATATAATTTTTTTATAAGGAATGAGGTATTGCACTAGCACTAGCACCCATATCACATAAGCCATGATAACAATGATCTCCTATTTTAATAGAAATAACATGCATGCCTACAACAGGTCTATGTATCTTAGCATCTGATTTAGCAATATTAGCAGTTTCACCACAGAAGTAAATAACATGCCCATTTATATTATCATCCAAGAGATCTTTAACTATAGCAATACTAGGTTCGACATTAATTTTCTCGGGAGGTGTATATGTTCTAGTATTACTCTTACGAACCACAGTTGAAGCTTTAGCATGATCCTTTATTCTAACAGGAAAAGGTGGTTTCTCAACATAAGTAGTAGGAACAATAGGATCATTATAAGTGATAGTCTTTTCTTCAACTGAAATAGGTGCAACTACTTTTACTTCAATGGGAGGATTATATTTAAACCACTTCTCCTTAGGGAGATCAATGTGGGCAGCAAAAGATTCACAGAAAGAAGCTACTATCTCAGAATCAAGTCCATATTTAGCGCTAAATCCACGAAAAGCATCGGTATCCATAAAAGATTTAACACAATCAAACTTAGGTGTCATACCTGACTCCGTACCATCGTCGGAACCCCAATCTTCAGAGTTGCGTTTAATTCTTTCCAATAAATCCCACTTGAATTCAGTAGTCTTCAGCATATAAGAACCAGCACAGGAAGTATCGAGCATGGTGCGATCATTGAGAGAAAGCCGAGCATAAAATTTTTGAATAATCATTTCTCTTGAGAGCTCATGATTGGGGCATGAATATAACATTGACTTAAGCCTCCCCCAATCTTGAGCGATGCTTTCTCCTTCACGAGGCCAGAAATTATATATGTAATTACGATCACGATGAACAAGATGCATAGGATAGAACTTCTGGTGAAATTCCAACTTCAATCGTTTATAGTTCCAAGATCCCACATCATCACATAGCCTATACCATGTCAATGCATCTCCCTTCAAAGATAAAGGGAAGACCTTCCTCTTAACAACATCATCGAGAATACCTGCAAGCTTAAATAATCCACAAACTTCATCCACAAAGATAAGGTGTAAATCGGGATGCAATGTTCCATCTCCTGCAAAGGGATTAGCTAGCAGTTTCTCTATCATACCCGAAGGAATCTCAAATTAAACATTTTCAGTAGGTTGAGTAGGTTGAGGAGCAACTCTTTTCTCTACTGGTCGGGGTGAAGATGCCTCGAACAAGCCCCTAAAAGGATTAGTTTCCATAGCAACAAGTGATAGAAAATTTCAGCACACTATATTAATGTTTCCTTACCAAGTTCCACTCACCAAAGGCGCTTCACTCCCCGGCAACGGCGCCAGAAAAGAGTCTTGATGACCCACAAGTATAGGGGATCTATCGTAGTCCTTTTGATAAGTAAGAGTGTCGAACCCAACGAGGAGCAGAAGGAAATGACAAGCGGTTTTCAGTAAGGTATTCTCTGCAAGCACTGAAATTGTAGATAACAGAAAGTTTTGTGATAAGATAATCTGTAACGGGTAACAAGTAATAAAAGTAAATAAGGTGCAGAAAGGTGTCCCAATCCTTTTTGTAGCAAAGGACAAGCCTGGACAATTTCTTATAATGAGAAAAGCGCTCCTGAGGACACATGAGAATTATCGTCAAGCTAGTTTCATCATGCTCATATGATCCGCGTTCGGTACTTTGATAATTTGATATGTGGGTGGACCAGCGCTTGGGTACTGCCCTTTCTTGGACAAGCATCCCACTTTTGATTAACCCCTATTGCAAGCATCCGCAACTACAAAAGAAGAATTAAGGTAAACCTAACCATAGCATGAAACTAGTGGATCCAAATCAGCCCCTTATGAAGCAACACATAAACTAGGGTTTAAGCTTCTGTCACTCTAGCAACCCATCATCTACTTATTACTTCCCAATGCCTTCCTCTAGGCCCAAATAATTGTGAAGTGTCATGTAGTTGACGTTCACATAACACCACTAGAGGAGAGAAAACATACATCTCATCAAAATATCGAATGAATACCAAATTCACATGACTACTAATAGCAAGACTTCACCCATGTCCTCAGGAACAAACATAACTACTCACAAAGCATATTCATGTTCATGATCAGAGGAGTATTAATATGCATTAAGGATCTGAACATATGATCTTCCACCAAGTAAACCAATTAGCATCAACTACAAGGAGTAATCAACACTACTAGCAACCCACAGGTACCAATTTGTGGTTTTAATAGAAGATTGGATACACGATATGAACTAGGATTTTGAGAGGAGATGGTGTTGGTGAAGATGTTGATAGAGATTGACCCCCTCCCGATGAGAGGATCGTTGATGATGACGATGGTGATGATTTCCCCCTCCCGAAGGGAAGTTTCCCCGACAGAACAGCTCCGCCGGAGCCCTAGATTGGTTCCGCTAAGGTTCCGCCTCGTGGCGGTGGAGTTTCGTCCCGTAAGCTTGCTTACGATTTTTTCCAGGGTAAAAGCCTTCATATAGCAGAAGATGGGCACCGGAGGTCCACCAGGGGGCCCAGGAGACAGGGGGCGCACCCAGTAGGGGGGGCGCCCCCACCCTCCTGGCCAAGGTTTGGGCCCCCTTTGGTATTTTCTTCGCTCAATAATTCTTAGTACTTCCAAAAATGACTTCCGTGGAGTTTCAGGATTTTTGGAGCTGTGCAGAATAGGTTTCCAATATTTGCTCCTTTTCCAGCCAGAATTCCAGCTGCCGACATTCTCCCTCTTCATGAGAAACCTTGTAAAATAAGAGAGAATAGCCATAAGTATTGTGACAAAACGTGTAATAACAACCCATAATGCAATAAATATCGATATAAAAGCATGATGCAAAATGGACGTATCAATGCCATGGTGGGTTACCATAGATCTAAACGATGACGTCATGGCTGGTTACAAAAAATTTATACAAGCAAAGAGCAGAAGATTTTTCTTAAGTGTTGAAGATTGACATGAACCAGTTCAAATCAATCTGGGGCCTAATGTTGGGAATATAACTATTAGGTATGACCCGCCCAGGAGGGGCCGGGTTATACCTATGGCAACTCAAGGATATGAAGCCCAAGACGACATTTGAAGATGGCGGTTCAGCTAAGGGTCCAAAGCCCAAGGGCGAATTAAGGCCTGTAGAGATAAACCGCCATATGTATGTAACTTGTATTGTAAGGCAAGAATAGTTAGAGACCGAGCCGGACACTATTTATGAGCCGGTCGGGACTCTGTGAGTTGTTGGGCGTCGACCTCTGTATATAAAGGGACGACCCGGGGGCGATTTAGGGAATGTAAGATCAGATCGAGAACTAGGTCAAGCGGGATTGCTCCCTGGTAATCGAGACATAAGCAATCCCACTCAAAACTGGATCGTAGGCTTTTACCTTCACCGTAAGGGGCCGAACCAGTATAAACCCCGTGTCCTTTGTCCCTATTAACCCCTTTAAGCTTCCTAGTTGCGATGGCTCCATGACTAAGTACTTTCACAAGGACATCTAACGTGACAATTCCATGACAAGCCCCATGGTGGAGATTACATCATATGATGTTATTATCAATGAATTATATACAAAGTCCCAGCTCAGTATTATCTTACTGAGCCGGCCCTTGGGGGCTACACGTTGCTGCTCAAGTCTACATGATCATATTTACAAAGTCCCTGCTCATTATTTTATAATGACCCGGCACTTGGGGGCTACAAGTGATATGAACATAATGGAGTTACATTTTCAAGTTTGATGTTAGCAACAATTATGACCCAGTGCCATCAATACTTACAAACTAGATATTTTGGCAAAGATAAACCGGCAAGTTCTACATCTTCAAGCTGGCTGAAAATCAGATGAGTATTTCATGAACAATGTTTTTGATTATGAAGCTGGCCTATTGACCCGGATTTTCTAGAAGAAGGAAATACCAAGGAGTTAAGGAAGATCAGGTGCCGGCTTACAAGAGTTCTTAACCCGGAGCATAATCTATCAAAATTGTTCTTGTGTTTGTTTTACAGGATCAGTTTAACATGGATGAATCCAAATTAAACTGGGGGCTAATGTCGGGGATATACCCCGCGGTGTGACCCGGCTAGAGATATGACCCGGCTGGGACTTGGTGTTTCATTGGTGACCCGACAAATTGTAAGTGGGCGGACACAGTTAAGCATTGTAAGCTGGCGGACACAGTTAAGCATTGTAAGCCGGCGGACATAGTTAAGCATTGTAAGCTGGCGGACACAGTTAAGCATTGTAAGCCGACGGACACAGTTAAGCATTGTAAGCCGGCGGACACAGTTAAGCATTGTAAGCCAGCGGACACTGTTTAGCATTGTAAGCCGGCAGACAGTTAAGCTAGACAGTTAAGCTGACAGACAGTTAAGCTAGACAGTTAAGCCAGATGGTAAGCCAGATTGTAAGTCAGATTGTAAGCCAGATTGTAAGATCGGCTTACGTTAAGAAGCCCAAGACGTTAAGAAGCCCATGGTAAGACGTCAAAATAGGTTAAGTCCTAATCCGAGTTTGACTCTACATGTAACCCGCCCCTTCAACTTATTATAAGGAGGGGCGGGGCACCCCAAGAAGGAAGAGCAAGAAAATAATCGTTAAGTCTAGACACAACTAGAGGTCAACCAGATTTATGACGTCTCCCTCATGAGCGTAATGAGATCTAGCCACAAACAGCATGTAGGGCTATTTCCAGATGATGTTTCCTGGGGCCCGAAGCTATCTAAATCCTTGTCTTGTGTGTTGATCTGCCTCGCATCTCTCGTCACGATCAACCCCTCTCAAGCTACCACATAGATGCGTTGGCCTCACGACTAAGTCCTCACACTAGGACATCTGCTGTGACATTTCCATGACAAAATCGGCCAAAACAGTGAGTGTTGATGACTCACACATAAACGCACCCCGGGGTCCGTTAATCTTGGAAATCACTCCGGGACCCCAAAACAGTGAGTAATAGTCCACGAAACGGGACAGACTCGGCCAAAACTGTGAGTGTTGATAACCGACACGTAAGCGCACCTTGGGATTCGACAACCATGGAAATCGCTTTGGGACCCCAAAACGGTGAGTAATATTCCACAAACACGTAAACGCACCCCGGGGTTCGTTAATCTTGGAAATCACTTCGGGACCCCAAAACAGTGAGTAATAGTCCACGAAACTGGCCAGAATCGGCCAAAACTGTGAGTGTTGATAACCGACACGTAAACGCACCCCCGGGTTCGTTAATCATGGAAATCACTCCGGGACCCCAAAACTGTGAGTAATATTCAACGAAACGGGCCAGAATTGGCCAAAACTGTGAATGTTGACGACAGACACGTAAACGCACCCTGGGGATCATCAATCGTGGAAATCGCTCTGGGACCCCAAAACAGGGAGTAATAGTGCATGAAACGGACCACGGTCGGCAGAAATTGTGAGTGTTGATGACCGGCACGTAAACGCACCCTGGGGTTCGTCAATCGTGGAAATCACTCTGTGACCCCCAAAACAGTGAGTAGTAGTCCAAGAAATGGGCTAGAATCATCCCAAACGGCGATTCTTGCTGACCGACACGTAAGTGCAGCTTGAGGTTTGACAACCATGGAAATTGCTTCGGGACCCCAAAACGGTGAGTAATAGTCCACGAAATGGGCCAGAATCGACAAAAACCGCGAGTGTTGATGACCGACACGTAAACGCACCCTGGGGTTCGTCAATCGTAGAAATCACTCAGGGACCCCAAAACAGTGAGTAATAGTCCAGGAAACGGGCCAGAATTGGCCAAAACCACGAGTTCTGATGACTGATACGTAAGCTCACCTTAGGGTTCAACAACTATGGAAATCGCTTCAGGACACCATAACAGTGAGTAATTGTCCACAAAACGGGCCAAAATTGGCCAAAACTGTGAGTGTTGACGACGGACACGTAAACGCACCCCAGGGATCGTCTATCGTGGAAATTGCTCTGGGACTCGAAAATGGTGAGTAATAGTGCATGAAACGAACCAGAATCGGCCAAAATTGTGAGTGTTGATGACCGACACGTAAACACACCCCGGGGTTCGTTAATCATGGAAACCACTCCGGGAGCCCAAAACAGTGAGTAATAGTCCACAAAATGGGCCAGAATCAGCCAAAACTGTGAGTGTTTATGACCCACACATAAGCGCACCTTGGTTTCGACAAACCATGGAAATCGCTTTGGGACACCAAAACTATGAGTTTGATGACCGACACGTAAACGCTCCTAGGGGTTCGACAACCATGGAAATCGCTTTGGGATCCCAAAAGGGTGAGTAATAGTCCATGAAACGGGCCAGAATCGGCCAAAACTGTGAGTTTTGCTGACCGACACATAAGCGCACCCCGGGGTTCGACAACCATGAAAATCGCTTTGGGACCCCAAAACTGTGAGTAATAGTCCATGAAACGGGTCCGAATTGGCCAAAACTGTGAGTGTTTATGACGGACACGTAAACGCACCCCGGTGTCGGTGTCAAAACCGGCGGATCTCGGGTATGGGGTCCCGATCTGTGCGTCTAAGGCTAATGGTAATAGGAGGTAAGGGACACCATGTTTACCCAGGTTCGGGCCCTCTCGATGGAGGTAAAACCCTACTTCCTGCTTGATTGATATTGATGATATGAGTGTTACAAGAGTTGATCTACCACGAGATCGTAGAGGCTAAACCCTAGAAGCTAGCCTATGATGATTATGAATGTTATGATCGTCCTCATACGGACTGAACCCTCTGGTTTGTATAGACACCTGAGGGGGCAAGGGTTTACATGGAGTCAGTTACAAAGAAGGAAATATAATATCCGAATCGCCAAGCTTGTCTTCCACGCAAAGGAGAGTCCCATCCAGACACGGGACGAAGTCTTGAGTCTTGTATCTTCATGGTCCAACAGTCCGGACAAAGTATATAGTCCGGTTGTCCGGATACCCCCTAATCCAGGACTCCCTCAGTAGGCCCTGAACCAGGCTTCAATGATGAGGAGTCCGGCGCGCAGTTTGTCTTCGGCATTGCAAGGCGGGTTCCATCTCCGAATACTCCAAAATAGATCGATGATTGTGTCTGGATTTGCGAGATAATTTCCGCACACCTTTGTAGAGAGCATAGCACTTGATAAATCTGATCTGCTGGCAATTTTTGCACGGTGTGCTCTTACGCCATGGTCTGGTCCAACACGAACCGGTTTTTCTTGGCCTGCCTCGATACGCATTGCGAGGCAGTTTTATTGGCACATCCTGTCCAAGCAGAGATCGTGCTCCTCTTATCGCGGGATTTCCCATCAATATGGGAGCGTGCAACCCCATGACGCTTGTTGGTAGGACTCCGTGTTTTTAGGCAAGTCCCGAGCGATCACGCTCAGGACGCTTGATATTCACCCCCTTGATAAAGGGGACGAGGCCTATCCCTCTTTTCCACCACCCTTGCACCTTTTCACATATCAAGCTCTAACACTCGAAACCCAGACTCAAGCACCCGGGATCCTCCATCATGTCCGGATCCAACCAAGGCCGGTGGGTGGCCTCCCCGGTGACAGAGGAGGACATTGCGAAGCTTAGGGAGGTCGGATATCTGACTGCCAACATCAAGCACAGGCTTCCTGCCCCAGGGCAGGTCATCCCTACTCCCAAGCCCAACGAGAGTGTCGTATTTTTTTCTCACTTTCTTCGCGGCTTGGGCTTCACCCTTGACCCCTTTGTGAGAGGGCTCATGTTCTACTATGGGCTAGATTTTCATGATCTAGCTCCGGACGCCATACATCAAATCTCGTCGTTCATCGTTGTGTGCGAAGCCTTCCTCCACGTCACCCCCGCACTTCGGCTTATGGCTCAAGACCTTTAATGTGAAGCCGAAGATGATTGAGGGGCGACACGCGGAATGCGGAGGTGCAGTAATAAGCAGGAACGCCGACGCTCCATGGCCAGAGGGCTCCTTCCCATAGGTATTCGATCTATGGCAGCGGAGGTGGTTTTACGTCACGGCTCGCAGAGGCACAAAGTGGGTGGCCGCCCCCGACTTCCGTTCGGGTCCTCCTTAACTGGCGTCATGGACCAATATAGGACGGGATTGGGGGCCTGCTAATGATGTACCAACACTACAGAGCCATATCCGGGAGCTTCGTGAGAGGGACATTAGCCTTGCCAGCATAATTCAGGTGATGCTAATCCGACGGATGTTGCCATGCAAACGCCGGCCTCTCCGGATGTGGGAGTTCAACCCGGAAGGTCTGCGGACTATTCTGCACTTCTTCGGCCTGACGCTCGAAGGGATGTGTAAGTTATTCTTCGGACCACAAGCAAAGTGTCCGGACACCACCGAGGATGCGGGCATGAGCTGCAATCGCCCAGATACCCAAGTAAGTAACCCAGAAACCGAACACTTCGTTTATATTTATCATAACATTATTCTGACAAATCCTCTGCGGCCAAGAATGGCGCAGCAAGGCGGAGAGAATCAGGTGTCCGGCGCCACTTCCCGAAGGCTCACCTAGTCCTGCCATAGCCTAGATGCTTGACCACGTGCTAAGCAAAGTGCCCTCGGGGAAAGACGAAGGGAAGAACAGAGAAGCAGAACTTCACACATTGCGCATCCAAACAGGGGGACTTGCTACCTCCCCAAAGGAGGATAATCGGGGAGGGGAATCTAAGGCCTCCTCCCCTCACGGGAAGAAAAGGGCCGCCTCCGAAGACTTGGAGACGGAGGTGGCCAAACAAGGGAGGAAAGCTTCACTAGGGGGCCCTGCCTCGAAGGGCGTCCTCACTGCACTATGCCTGCCAACGGGCCAGCCCTCAGCCGATCTGTAAGTTAATCGTAAATACGAAGGTACTACTTCCTTCTCCGAGAACAATAACCAAGATCTATTCTTTGCAGTCCGGCTAGCAGCTCTTCTCGACAGGGTTCGTCTTCGGGGGATCTCCTTCCGGAGATGATGGAGAGTGAGACTCCACCAAACTCTCCGCCTCATGAGGCGGGCGACCCCGAGGTGTCGTCACGGAGGAGTCCAGTCCTGTCGGAGCCAGAAGCTAATACTTTGGCCGCCCTGTGTCCAGAGCGTTCATCTCCCACGGGGGCCGATAAAAAGGGTCCGACGCAATCCAACGTCCGGCCAAACACACAGGCGGGCCTTCTAGAGCGAGCTGATCTCTCGGAGGAGCACCATTCATTAATGAGTACGGTGTTCGAGAAGATTTCATCCGCCACAAGCGGGTTGAGTGAAGCCTTTACGAGCCTGCTCAGATGCTTTGAGGTATGTAATGAAAAATACATAATTTTTGTCTGTGACGCACGCGCTAGGTGTGCTCCATATGGATAGTAGCCCTTGAAACTCGGGTTGCCCGCCTTAGGCGGCAAACGGAGAATCATATTTGTGTAAGTAATGATCGCGTTGTATTTATGCGCAGGTATCTAAGGATCCGACAGCCGAACAGTCCGTTGAAGTTGTCGAACTGAGGAGGCAAATTGGAGTTATTGATGCCGATATCACATTGGTGAACGAGCAGCTTAACGAGTCACAAGGTATGTGCTCTGCTTTCCTTATTACATATTTTTTGTAGGAAAACTGAGAGGGGCATAATGCTAATGTTATATATTTGGACTGCAGATGATGCTGCTGCCATGGAAGCCTTGAGGGCGGAACTTGCCCTGGCCAAGGAACAAGCCCGGCGAGCAATGCAGCTGCCCTAAAGGCGGATGAAGAGTTGAGAGCCGAACAGGATGCTCGTCGCCGGAGCGAAGACAAAATAGTCGAAATGGCTGTGGAGCTAGAAAATGCCGCCAACCGGTATGAGTTGCTTGAAAAAGAAAATCAAGCAAATAAGGTTGTCCTAAAGAAGGCCCTTGATGCGGCCAAGGAGACGCGTTCCGACATTAGGGATGCGCGGGAGGAGCTTCGACAGGCCAGAGAAATCGCGGCTGGAAACCCCTATTTGTTGCGGATGAAGTTTTTAGATTCGAAGTACGCTCCTCTGGATCGATGCTGGAGTCCTGCAGATGCCTATGCGGATTTGGCGAAGAGTGTGGCTGATGCAGCCAAGTTTTTTGAGGATCAAAGAGATGATGAAGTGGAGAAGCTGTTCTGGTCGTAGTTCAGTGCTCCAACACGCACATTGCCTTTGAGTGAGAGAATGGCTGCTGTGGCCGAGCTCCACAGGCTGTCCGGACTTGCAATGCGGTCTGTGATAGACCATCTATGGCCAAAGGGGCCCAAGCCGGACAGTTATTTTGGTATAGTGCAACAATTCCTTGGTGCCGTATCGCGGATTGATGCCATAAGAGGTCGGCGTGCATAGAGGGTGCACGGATGTCCCTTGCCCGCGTTAAAGCATATTGGACAGATATGGAGGCCACCATCATTGTGACCCAGAATCCGACGGGAGGCCAAGATCCGTCCGAGCACTACTTGGATCAGGTAGTAGCGCGCTCGCTTAATAGAGGCTCAGTGCTCGAAGAATGTCATGTTCGAGTGACAAATCTTATCATTGTAAAAACAATGTTATTTTAATTATGGAGCAGATATTTATACTTTTTGCCCAAAAGTATTATTGTGCCTCCCATGCGGCCGTTTTTATGTATATGTGTAATCTGAAAGTTAGCAGTCGTTGGCTTTAGCCCCCACGCACACAATGCGGGGGTGTTCGCGAAAAGTATGCATAATCACACTTGATCCAACGTCTTGGTCCATTAAGGAGGTGATCGATGGTCGAACTAGGCAACCGGACTATATAGCTGTAACACTTTCACTTAGTCGTTGGAGTTTGACGGTGGGGCTACTATGTAGCCCCTGGTACCTTTGCGTGCATCCGAATACGGGCGCGTGTGTACATGACCGGGAAATGGTCCTTCGTTAATGCGGAGGAATCCTAAAGATTCCGATAGGTCATTGAGTGGTTGAGCAGTCTCTCGCTATATCATGACAGTCGGTTTTTGGCTTTCTCTACTGAGGTGCTCATCCGGAATAACCAGGGCACAATCGCAGTAGTTCTCCTTTGGCCGCCTTAGCCGATAAGAACGGAATGTAACGCAGCGAACCCAGGAGCCTAGCAAACCCAACATTTGACCAAAGACATGATTCGGAGCTGATGCATATAAGGCCAAACTCGCGACGCCGAACACTCCCGAAGGTATTCGGACTTTTACTGGGTTGAGTAACACCCTTTATTATGAACCCTATATTCCCAGGTACGTGCATTAGTTTGTCGTGGCGAAATGCCAATAATGGCAGTATCCTTTGTGGGTGTAGTACCCATGGGATGTGTAAGCAACAAGAGACAATAAAGAAGGTTTACATAGGGGCTTAATCTAAAGAGAAACCTTTGAGCGGGGCCCTGTTGCACGTCTGCGCCTTTGTCCCCGTTGTGCCGTGGCCTGGGAGGGTGTCGCACGAATGGTGTTTGTAAAAAGAAAAACTCATGGGGAAGAGTATGACATAAGCGTGCGAAAAGTTCGCTATCACTAATGGATAGTAAATGTGTTAGACATTGGCCTGTTAATAAGGTTAGGCCGAGAATTGGGCTTTATTAATTATCTATAGCCCCTGGTGTCCTCTATGGGATTACATGTGTGGCGCCTAGATCAGGTTGATCTGGGCTACCGGACTCGTCTAACTGTGTCCGTGGTCTTAACGACCAATCATGCTTTCTGGTATTAGAGGCCGCTGAGAGTCCGGCTGCTAGAGCCGTCGTGTATTCCTCCGTGCATAAGGAACGCTCTGTACTTCCATTAACGATGATGACGCCGCGTGGACCGGGCATCTTGAGTTTAAGGTAGGCGTAGTGCGGTACTGCGTTGAAGCGGTCAAAGGCCATTCTCCCAAGCAATGCGTGATAACCACTTTGGAGGGGGTGATGGAGAAGAGTAGTTTTTCGCTTCTGAAGTTGCCTGGGGAGCCGAATATCACCTCTAGTACGAGGGAGCCCCTGCAGTGGGCTTCGACGCCTGGTATCACCCCTTCAAAGGTGGTGTTACTATGGTTGATTCTGGATGGGTCTATCCCCATCCTGCGGACAGTGTCCTGGCATATTAGATTAAGACTACTGCCGCTGTCCATGAGGACGTGAGTAAGATGGTATCCATCGATTATTGGGTCGAGCACCAAGGCAGTTGATCCTCCATGCTGCATACTAGTCGGGTAGTCCCTGTGATCGAAGGTGATCGGGCAGGCCGACCAGTGGTTAAGTTTGGGTGCAACGGGCTCTATAGCGCATATGTCTCTTAGTGCGCACTCGCGCCTTCTCGTCGATAAGTGAGTCGCATGGATCATGTTTACTGTTTTACCTCTGGTGGGATTTTTTTCTGTCCCCCAGTGTTCGACTGGCGAGGCTCATCCTCGTCTTCACTTGGTGTTTCCCTTCCCTTGTGTTCGGCATTTAATTTGCCGGCCTGATTGAAGACCCAGCATTCTCTGTGAGTGTGGTTCGCAGGTTTTTCAGGGGTGCCATGAATTTGGCACAGTCTGTCCAGGCCTTTGTTCAGGCCGGACGGTCCTTCGTTGCTGCCTTTAAGTGCCTTCTTTTGTTGACCGGGTTGAGAGCCCCTGAATCCGGCATTGACCGTGGTGTTGTCCGGACTTACTTCCTTGTTTCGACGTTTCTTTTTATCGCACCGTGGATTCCCGTTTCCATCCCTAATTTCATATGTACTTGGGTCGCTAGTGCCTCTACGGGCCAACCAGTTGTCTTCACCCGCGCAAAAGCGGGTGATAAGGCTTGTTAGGGATGCCATTGTCCTCGGCTTTTCTTGGCCGAGGTGTCTGGCGAGCCATTCCTCCCGGATACTGTGCTTGAAGTCCGCTAGGGCTTCAGCGTCCAGACAATCAACAATTTGATTCTTCTTAGTGAGGAATCTGTTCCAAAGTTTGCGGGCGGACTCTCCGGGCTGTTGATTTATGTGACTTAAATCGTCCGCGTCCGGGGGGTCGGACATAGGTCCCTTGAAAATTTGCCCTAAAAGTGTCCTCGAGTTCCTCCCAACTTACGATTAAAATTTCGGGGAGGCTTTTCAACCAGTGTCAAGCTGGTCCTTTCAACTTGAGGGGAAGATACTTGATGGCGTGGAGGTCGTCCCCACAAGCCATGTGGATATGCAGGATAAAATCCTCGATCCAGACCCCGGGGTCTGTCGTTCCGTCGTATGCCTCAATGTTCATAGGTTTAAAACCTTGTGGGAATTCGTGGTCCAGTACCTCTTTGGTGAAGCACAGAGGGTGAGCAGCCCCCCTGTTTTTGGACGTGTTATGGCGTGTCGTCGGTTGTTGATGTGTCTGATATTGATTCCGAACTGGTACCCGATCAGTCTGATCATTTTGGTGACCATAGTCCTGTGCCGGGGCGCGTCCTCTAGATCCATAGATGGACCTGGTCGCGCCAGCCTTTTTATCCAGGAGCTCACGTAAATCTTGTGCATCGTCGGTAGCTGCTCCATTATGGTTTCGAAGTGGTTTGTTCAGCCTATTGGCCATATTGTTCTTCGGTGGAACGGCCTCGTCGTCGAATTCTGGTAGCAGCTTGCGCTTTGGATAGCTCTTTGTTTGGCGATCCTCGCCGTACTTTTCTTCAGTGTGTAGCACTTTATTCCATCTGCGATTGAGCGTTTCCTGTGCGGCTTTAAGCTTTTGCTTCTGCTTCTTCAGACTTCTCGCAGTGGCCATAAGACTTTTGTGGAGGTTATCTCGTTCCAAGCGTGTCTTCGGGATGATGAATGCATCGTCATCTGGACTGTGCTCTTGTCCCGGGGCGGTTTGATTAGTTTGTTCCTCGGGATCATTGTAATCGGGCGTCTGCTCCGAGTTGTGTTCGGCGTGACCTGGTTCATCCTACTCCATCGCTGGGTCCATATGGTCGTTGTTGCCTTCAGAGTTGACTGTGGTGTCAATCTTTCTAGCGTTGTTATCGCTATTTTTACTGTTGCTGGACTTGGGGCGGCGCCTGCGGCATCGTTTTGGCTTTTGTCCGGGGGTTTTATCCTCCGGTTTGTCGCTATCGTCCTCCTTAGGCGTATCCACCATGTATATATCGTATGATGAGGTGGTAGTCCAGCGCCCGTGAGTGGTGGTTCTGAATCGTCCCCTGCGCCGACATCCATACTATCGGTGTCGTCAGAGTCGAATTCGAGCATGAATGTTACGTCGTCGACAGTGGCTATGAAGTGGGTGGTGGGTGGGCAACGAATTCCTTCGTTGCCTGCTTCCCGCTCGAGCCAGAAATTGTTCGGCCAAGAGACTCCTGACAATGATAGAGATTTTAACGAGTTTAACATGTCACCAAAGGGTGAGCACTGGAAGATATCCGCAGCGGTGAACTCCATTACAGGAGCCCACCCAGATTCAGCGGGCTCAGGAGTGCGCGGACTGGAACCTACAACCGGACACGAGTCCGGGGGTCCGGTGTCACAAGCTTCCTTGGGGGTGAAGTCTTTGTTCGACTCTACCGCCGATGGGTGTGCGGCCTCCGGGGCGGGGTCCATCCACCCGTCCACGGGCGACGCAATCTGCCCCGGATTTAGGTTTGGGGCTCCTGCAGGGGCGATATCCCGAGCATTGTTTGATAGCAGGTCTAAGCCATGCTCATCGTGACTGTCCGGCGCTCCTGGCATAGGCCCGAATCCGTTGAAGCTCAAGTGTCCGTGGATATCGGCCGTGTAGTTTAGGTTTCCGAACCTGACCTGATGGCCAGGGACGTAGCTATCAATCTGCTCCAGATGGCCAAGCGAGTTGGCCCGCAGTGCGAAGCTACCGAACACGGAGATCTATCCGGGGAGAAAAGTCTCACCCTGGACCATGTTGTCGTTGATGGTTGAATGAGCCATCGAGCCTTACAGCGACGACACAGAGGAACTCTCAATGAAAGCACCAATGTCGGTGTCAAAACCGGCGGATCTTGGGTAGGGGGTCCCGATCTGTGCGTCTAAGGATAATGGTAACAGGAGGTAAGGGACACAATGTTTACCCAGGTTCGGGCCCTCTCGATGGAGGTAAAACCCTACTTCCTGCTTGATTGATATTGATGATATGAGTGTTACAAGAGTTGATCTACCACGAGATCGTAGAGGCTAAACCCTAGAAGCTAGCCTGTGATGATTATGAATGTTCTGATCGTCCTCATACGGACTGAACCCTCCGGTTTATATAGACACCGGAGGGGGCTAGGGTTTAAATGGAGTCGGTTACAAAGAAGGAAATATAATATCTGAATCGCCAAGCTTGTCTTCCACGCAAAGGAGAGTCCCATCCGGACAAGGGACGAAGTCTTGAGTCTTGTATCTTCATAGTCCAACAGTCCGGCCAAAGTATATAGTCCGGCTGTCCGGATACCCCCTAATCCAGGACTCCCTCACCCGGGGATCGTCAATCGTGGAAATCGCTCTCGGACCCAAAAACGGTGAGTAATAGTGCACGAAACGGACTAGAATCGGCCAAAATTGTGAGTGTTGATGACCGACACATAATGCACCCCACAGTTTGTTAATCATGGAATTCACTCCGGGACCCCAAAACAGTGAGTAATAGTCCATGAAACGGGCCAGAATCAGCCAAAAATTGTGTGTGTTGATGACCGACACGTAAGCGCACCTTGGGGTTCAACAACTATGGAAATTGCACCGGGAGACCAAACCTTTGAGTAATAGACCATGAAACGGGCCAGAATCAGCCAAAAGTGTTAGTGTTGATGACCGACACGTAAGCGCACCTTGGGGTTTGACAACCAAGGAAATCGCTTTGGGACCACAAAACGGTGAGTAATAGTCCACGAAACGGTTCAGAATTGGCCAAAACTGTGAGTGTTGACGACAGACATGTAAACGCACCCCGGGGATCATCAATCTTGGAAATTGCTCTGGGACCCGAAAACGGTGAGTAATAGTGCACAAAACGGACCAGAATCGGCCAAAATTGTGAGTGTTGATGACCGACACGTAAATGCACCGGGGGTTCATTAATCATGGAAATCACTCTAGAACCCCAAAACAGTGAGTAATAGTCCATGAAAAGGGCTAGAATCGGTCAAAACTGTGAGTGTTGATTACCGACACGTAAACACATCCTCGGGTTTGTTAGTCATGGAAATCAAACCGGGACCCCAAAACAGTGAGTAATATTCCACGAAACGGGCCAGAATCGGTCAAAACTGTGAGTGTTGATTACCGACACGTAAACGCACCCCGGGGTTCAACAACCATGTCGGGACACCAAAAAGGTGAGTAATAGTCGACGAAACGGGCTAGAATCGGCCAAAACTGTGAATGTTGATTACCGACACGTAAACGCACCCCTGGGTTCGTTAATCATGGAAACCACTCCGGGACCCCAAAACTGTGAAGAATAGTCCATGAAACGGACCAGAATCGGCCAAAACTGTGAGTGTTGATGATTGACATGGAAGCGCACCTTGGGGTTCGACAACGATGGAAACCGCTTTGCGACCCCGGGGTTCATTAATCATGGAAATCACTCCGGGACCCCAAAACGGTGAGTAATAGTCCACAAACCGGCCAGAATCGGCCAAAACTGTCAGTGTTGATCACCGACATGTAAGCTCACCTTGGAGTTCAACAACTATGGAAATCGCTTCGAAACACCAAAACGGTGAGTAATAGTCCATAAAACGGGTCAGAATTGGCCAAAACTATGAGTGTTGATGACGGACACATAAACGCACCTCGTGGATCATCAATCGTGGAAATCGCTCCGGGACTCGGAAACGGTGAGTAATAGTGCACGAAACAGACCAGAATCGGCCAAAATCGTAAGTGCTCCTTGGGGTTCAACAACCATGGAACTTGCTTTGGGACCCCAAAACGGTGTGTAATAGTCCATGAAATGAGCCAGAATCGGCCAAAACTGTGAGTGTTGATGACCGACACGTAAGCGCACCCTAGGGTTCGACAACCATGGAAATTGCTTCGGGACCGCAAAACTGTGAGTAATAGTCCATGAAACGGGTCAGAATTGGCCAAAACTGTGAGTGTTGACGACGGACGCATAAACGCACCCCCGGGGATCGTCAATCGTGGGAATCGCTCTGGGAGCTGAAAACAGTGAGTATTAGTGCACGAAGCGGACCAGAATCATTCAAAATTGTGAGTGTTCATGACCGACACATAAATGCACCCAGGGTTCGTTAACCACGGAAATTACTTCAGGACCCCAAAACAGTGAGTAATAGTCCATGAAACGGGCCAGAAACGGGCTAGAATAGGCCAAAACTGTGAGTGTTGATAACCGACACGTAAGCGCACCTTGGGGTTCAACAACTATGCAAAACGCTTCGGGACACCAAAATGCTGAGTAGTAGACCACGAAACGGGTCAAAATCAGCCAAAACTGTGAGTGTTGATGACCGACACGTAAGTGCTCCTTGGGGTTTGACAACCATGGAAATCGCTTTGGGACCCCAAAACGGTGAGTAATAGTCCACGAAACGCTCCAGAAACGGCAAAAACAGTGAGTGTTGATGACCGACATGTAAATGCACCCCGAGGTTCGTTAATCTTTGAAATCACTCCGGGACCTCAAAACAGTAAGCGCACCTTGGGGTTCGACAACCATGAAAACAGTGAGTAATAGTGCATGAAACGGACCACACTCGGCCAAAACTGTGAGTGTTGATGACCGACACATAAACGCACCCCGGGGTTCGTCAATCGTGGAAACCACTCCGAGAACCCAAAACAGTGAGTAATAGTCCACGAAACAGGCCACAATCGGCCAAAACTGTGAGTGTTGATGACCAACACGTAAGTGCACCCTAGGGTTCGTCGATCGTGGAAATCACTCTTGGACCCCAAAACGGTGAGTAATAGTCCAGAAATGGGCCAGAATCGGTCCAAACTGCGATTGTTGATGACCGACACATAAGCACACCTTGCGGTTTGACAACCATGGAAAATGCTTCGGTACCCAAAACGGTGAGTAATAGTCCACGAAACGGGCCAGAATCGACAAAAACTGCGAGTGTCGATGACCAACATGTAAACGCATGTCGGGGTTCCTCAATCATGGAAATCACTCCGGGATCCCAAAATAGTGAGTAATAGTCCAAGAAACGGGCCGGAATCGGCCCAAACAACAAGTGTTGATGACCAACACGTAAACGCAACCCGGGGTTCATCAATCGTGGAAATCACTCCGGGACCCCAATACAGTGAGTAATAGTCTAAGAAACGGGCCAAAATCGGCCCAAACTGCGAGTCTTGGTGACCAACACATAAGCACACTTTGGGTTCGACAACCATGGAAATCGCTTTGGGACCACAAAATAGTGAGTAATAGTCTACGAAACGTGCCAGAATCGGCCAAAACTGTGAGTCTTGATAACCAACACGTAAACGCACCCCGGGTTCGATTAACCCGACTTGACTTTGGATGTTAAGTCGCCAGCATATTATTTGGAAGTTTTGGCTTCTAAAGATTGGGTTATCACCCTTACTGCATTGGTATTATAAGCCAACAGTATGATTCACTATCACAGGAACTGGTTTTCAAACCTATTCAAATCTTTAATAGCCAACATGGCTGGAATTTTATTATGGTTATCAATAACTAATATTGTGATGGAGGTCTTCAAAGTCGCTTCAGCGCAATGGCTATTATTTATCAATGGATATGATTTATTTTACAATGGAGGGAATAGTCCCGAGCCGCTGCAGGCTTACGACTCGACACTTGGGGGCTATATTATTCAAGTTGAGGTCACATTAAATATGCAAGTCCCATGTCACTACCAGCATGCACCATGGCACTTGGGGGCTAATGTAAAGTCATTATTTTGATCAACTTATTGAAGACCCGACTCATCCCATTGTAATGAGTCGGCCCTTGGGGGCTACCAATTGCTCCTATCAAAAATTCAAGGTAGACAAGCCTTGGTCCATTATATTGAAAGATCCACTACTCAGTTGGTAGAGTACAAAGCTCTTTTCCTTATGGACGTGGGTTCAAGCCCCATGGTGGAGATTACATCATATGATGTTATTATCAATGAATTATATACAAAGTCCTAGCCCAGTATTATCTTACTGAGCCGGGCCTTGGGGGCTACACGTTGCTGCTCAAGTCTACATGATCATATTTACAAAGTCCCTGCTCATTACTTCATAATGACCCGGCACTTGGGGGCTACAAGTGATATGAACATAATGGAGGTACATTTTCAAGTTTGATGTTAGCAACAATTATGACCCAGTGCCATCAATACTTACAAACTGGATATTTTGGCAAAGATAAACCAGCAAGTTCTACATCTTCAAGCTGGCTGAAGATCAGATGAGTATTTCATGAACAATGTTTTTGATTATGAAGCTGGCCTATTGACACGGATTTTCTAGAAGAAGGAAATACCAATGAGTTAAGGATGATCAGGTGCCGGCTTGCAAGAGTTCTTAACCCAGAGCATAATCTGTCAAAATTGTTCTTGTGTTTGTTTTATAGGATCAGTTTAACATGGATGAATCCAAATTAAACTGGGGGCTAATGTCGGGGATATACCCCGCGGTGTGACCCGGTCGGAGATATGACCTAGCTGGGACTTGGTGTTTCATTGGTGACCCGGCAGATTGTAAGCCCGCGAACACATTAAGCATTGTAAGCCGGCGGACACCATTAAGCATTGTAAGCCAGCGGACATAGTTAAGCATTGTAAGCTGGCGGACACAGTTAAGCATTGTAAGCCAGCGGACACAGTTAAGCATTGCAAGCCAGTAGACACAGTTAAGCATTGTAAGCCGGCGGACACAATTAAGCATTGTAAGCCGGGAGACAGTTAAGCCAGACAGTTAAGCCGGCAGACAGTTAAGCTATATGGTAAGCCAGATTGTAAGTCAGATTGTAAGCCGGATTGTAAGACTGGCTTACGTTAAGAAGCCCAAGACGTTAGCCCATGGTGAGAAGCCCATGGTAAGACGTCAAAATAGGTTAAGTCCTAATCCGAGTTTGATTCTACATGTAACCCGCCCCTTCAACTTATATAAGGAGGGGTGGGGCACCCCAAGAAGGAAGAGCAAGAAAATAATCGTTAAGGCTAGACACAACTAGAGGAGAGCCAGATTTATGGCGTCTCCCTCATGAGCATAATGAGACCTGCCACAAATAGCACGTAGGGCTATTACATGATGATGTTTCCCGGGGCCCGAAGCTGTCTAAATCCTTGTCTTGTGTGTTGATCCGCCTCACATCTCTCGTCCCGATCAACCCCTCTCAAGCTACCACATAGATGCGTTGGCCTCACGACTAAGTCCTCACACTAGGACATATGTCGTGACGTTTCCACGACAGAATCGGCCAAAACAGTGAGTGTTGATGACCGACACGTAAATGCACCCCGGGGTTCGATAATCTTGGAAATCACTCCGGGACCTAAAAACAGTGAGTAATAGTCCATGAAACGGGCCAGAATCGGCCAAAACTGTGAGTGTTGATAACCGACACGTCAGCACACCTTGGGGTTCGACAACCATGGAAACTGCTTTGGGACCCTGTCGGTGTCAAAACCAGCGGATCTCGGGTAGGGGGTCCCGAACTGTGCGTCTTAGGCTAAGGGTAACAGGAGGTGGGGGACACAATGTTTACCCAGGTTCGGGCCCTCTCTATGAAGGTAAGACCCTACTTCCTGCTTGATTGATCTTGATGATATGAGTATTACAAGAGTTGATCTACCACGAGATCATAGAGGCTAAGCCCTAGAAGCTAGCCTATGATTATGATTGTTGTTGTCCTACGGACTAAACCCTCCAGTTTATATAGACACCGGAGGGGGCTAGGGTTATACAGAGTCGGTTACAAGGAAGGAGAACTGCATATACGAATCACCAAGCTTGCCTTCCACGCAAAGGAGAGTCCCATCCGGACACGGGACGAAGTCTTCAATCTTGTATCTTCATAGTCCAACAGTCCGACACAAGTACATAGTCCGGCTGTCCGAGGACCCCCTAATCCAGGACTCCCTCAGTAGCCCCTGAACCAGGCTTCAATGACGATGAGTCCGGTGCGCAGATTGTCTTCGGTATTGCAAGGTGGGTTCCTTCTCCGAATATTCCATAGAAGATTTTTAACACAAGGATCGTGTCCGGCTCTGCAAAACAAATTCCACATAATACCGTAGAGAGCACAATTTTCCATAAATCAAATCTACTGACAACTTTTCATAGCGTGACATCACGCCGCGGCCTGGTTATTTATACGAACCATTTTTCTCAACCTGTTGCCGCACATCATGTGAGGCGGTTTTATTGGCACGTCTTGTCGAAGCAGAGATCGTGTTCCCCTTATCACGGGATTTTCATCAATACAGGCGTGGGTAACCCAACCGTGCCGCTAGTATGACTCCTCGGTTTTAGGCAAGTTCAAAACGGCCACGCGGAGGACGCTTGATATTCACCCTATTTATAAAGAGGTCAAGACCTGTCCTTTTCTTTCCATGTTCGATCCTTCATTTCCCCTTCCTCGAGTTCCAACACCCAAGGTTCAGGTTAAATGCTCCGGACCTTCAACCATGTCCAGATCCAACTTTCAAGGCCGGTGGATGGCCTCCTCAGTCACAGAGGAGGACATCAAGAAGCTTAGGGAGGCTAGGTATCTGAGCGCTGAAATCCCTTACCGGCTACCTGCTCAAGGGTAGGTTATCCCCACTCCCGAACCCAACGAGAGTGTTGTATTTGTTTCCCACTTCCTCCGAGGGCTAGCTTTAGTCTTGATCCCTTCGTTAGAGGGCTCATGTTCTATTACGGGCTGGATTTCCATGATCTAGCTCCCGATTCCATCCTTTGCATCTCGTCGTTTATCGCCGTGTGTGAGGCCTTCCTCCGCATTACCCCACACTTCGGGTTGTGGCTCCAAACCTTCAATGTGAAGCCGAAGATGATCGACGGGCGACACGCGGAGTGCAGAGGTGCTATAATAGGCAAAGGCACCGATGCTCCATGGCCAAAGGGTTCCTTCCCGGAGGTGTCCTACCTATGGAAATGGGAGTGGTTTTACATCACAGCTCCCCGAGGTACAAAGCGGGCAGCTGCTCCAGCCTTCTGCTTTGCCCCTCTGCCCCAACTGGCATCATGGGTCAACAAAGGGCGGGACTGGGGGCTAGCTAATGACGTGCCGACGTTGCAGAGCCGCATTCGGGATCTCCTCAAGAGGGATGTCAGTCTCGTCAAAGTAATTAAAGTAATGTTAGCTCATCGGGTCCTACCATGCCATCGTCGATCTCTCCGTATGTGGAAGTTCAATCCGGAAGGACCACGAACCATTCAACACTTCTTCGGCATGACGCTCGAAGGGATGTATCAATTATTCTTCAGATCACAAATAAAGTGTCCGGATACCACCGAGGATGCGGGTCTCAACTGCAACCGTCCAGATACCCAAGTAAGTAACTCCGCAACTGAACACACTGTCTTTTTATTTATCACAACATTATTCTGAAAAAACTGCCCTCTGCCAGGATTGGATAAGAAAGGCGGAGAGGATCACGTGTTCCGCCCCTCTTCCCGAAGGCTCGCCGGATCTTGCACTAACCAGAATGCTGGCTCGCGCACCATATCAAGTGCCATCAGGAGAAAACGAGGGGAGGAATAGGGAAGCTGAAAGCGGGCTTCATACGTTACACATCCAAACCGGGGTAATTAGTGCTTCCGTGAAGGAGGATGATCGGGGAGGTGAATCTGAAATCCCCTCCCCCCACGGGAGGAAAAGGACCACCCCTCAAGACTTGGAAATGGAGGTTCCCAAATGAGGGAAGAAACCTTCACCAGGGGGCCCTGCCCCGGAGGGCGTCCTTACTGCACAACACCGACAAGGGGGCTAGCCGTCAACCAAGCTATAAGTGGACAAAGCCATATTAGTAAATCAGCCCTGCTCTTTTCCTGAGAATAACAACCGCGACATATGTTTGCAGTCCAGCTCACAGCCCTTCTCAACAAAGTTCGTCCTCAGGTGATCTTCTTCCGGAGATGATGGAGAGCGAAATGCCTCCCCTTGCTTCCTCGCCTCATGAGGCGGACGTCCCTGAGGTGTCGTCATGAAGGGTTTCTCCTGATCCACAAAGGCCAGAAGGTAACTCTTCGGCCACCCGAAGCCCAGAGTTCCCGGCTCCTAAGGAGACCGACAGGAAAAGCCCGGGAGTGTCTGGCGTACAACCGGACATATTGATGGGTCTTCTGGAGCAAGTAGCTATCTCAGAGGCACATCGTACCTTAATGGATACGGTGGTTGAGAGGATTTCATCTGCAAAAGGCGGGTTGAATGAAGCTTTCACGAGCCTGCTAAGAGGCTTTGAGATACGCAAAATAATATGTATATTTGTAACTGTACCGCATACGCAAGGTGTGCTTTGTCTAGATAGTATCCCCTAAGACTCTGGTAGCCACCCAGACAGGGCGAGCAGAGGATCAAAGTCCCAGGTAATGATAGCGTTGCTTTCGTGCGCAGGAAGCTGCAGATCCGGCGGCTGACCGGACTGCTGAATTTGCCGAATTGAAGCGTCAACTTGACGTGGCAGATGCGGACATCTTAATAGGCGGCTTAATGATGCACAAGGTATGTATATTCGGATGGTCAGCAAGTATTAAGAAGAGCATGATGCTAGTACTTATAGTATGCTGTCACTGCGGATGGAGCTGCCGCTGTGGAGACCCTTCGGGCAGAACTTGCCCGAGCCAAGGAGCAAGCCAGGAGAAGTGATGCGGCCGCCCTAAAGGTAGCCGAAGAATTAAAAGCCGAACAGGCTGCGCATCGCCAAAGTGAGGATAAAATTGCCGACATGGCTATTGAGTTAAAAAATGCCGCCAGCCGATATGCGCTTCTCGAGAGGGAAAACCAAGCGAAAATGGCTGACCTGGAGAAGGCCTTGCAAGCAGCAAAGGAAACGCGGTCTGAAATCAGAGCGGTGCGGGAGGAGCTTCGGCAAGCTAGTGATATCGCGGCTGGGAAGCCCTTTTTATTGCGAACGAAGTTCGGCGATTCGAAATATGCCCCTCTTAATCAATTGTGGAGTTCTCCGGATGCATACTTGGATTTAGCAAAGAGTGTTGCTGATGCGACGGAGTATTTCAAGGATCGGGAAGATCATGAGGTGGAAAGATTGTTCTAGTCGCAGTTCAGTACTCCAAGGCTTCCGCTGCTGTTGAATGAGCAAATGGCCGAGTGGGCCGAGCTCCATAGGTTGTCTGGACTTGCCATGAAGGTTGTCATGGATCATTTGTGGCCGAACGAATCGAGCCAAGGTAGTTATTTTGGGTTCGTGCAACGATTTTTTCGTGTTGTGCCGCATATCAACACTGTCAAGAGGTCGGCGTGCATAGAGGGTGCGCGGATGGCTCTTGCCCGTGTCAAGACATATTGGGCGAAGATGGAGGCCACTGAAATTGCGACCAGAGGTCCGCCTGGGGGTCAGTACTCGCCCGAGCACTATTTTGAAGAAGTCCTAGAAGGTGCCCATCCAATAGAGGCTCAGTGCTCCAAGAATACCATGTTCCAGTGACATGTGCCTTGACTGTAAAAACAATGCAATTTTGACTATGAAGGCTATATTTATACTTTTGCCTGTAAAGTATTGTAGTGCCTCCTATGCGGCCATTTATGTATGTATGTATATAACCTAAAAGTTTGCAGTCGGCGACTTCAGCCCCCACGCATATAATGTGGGGGTGTTCAATAAAGCGCGTACTCACGCTTGATCCAACGTCTTGGTCCGTTAAGGGGGTGATAGTGCGGCGAACAAGGCAATCAGACAATATAGCATTAACACTTTCACTTAGCCATAGGAGTTTGACGGTGGGGCAACTATATAGCCCCTGGTATGTCCGCGTTCATCCGAATACGGGGCGCGTACATACGTGACCGAGAAACCGGTCCTTTGTTAAAGTGGAGGAATCAGGAAGATTCCGCTGAGTCATCGAGTGGTTAACCAGTCTCTCGCTTTATCATGACAGTCAGTTTTCGGCTTTCTCTACTGAGGTGCTCATCTAGATGAACCAGGGCACAATCGCAGTAGTTCTCCCGGTGCCACCTTAGCTGATAGAGCGGAACATAAGGTAGCAAAACACGGGAGCCGGGCAAACCCAACTATTGACCAAAGACATGATTCCTAGCGGATGCATATAAGGCCAAACTCGCGACGCCGAACACTCCCGAAGGTATTCGGACTTTACAACATATACTGGGCAGAGTAGCGCCCTCGATAATGAGCCCTGAATTTCTAGGTACGTGCATTAATCTGGCATGAAAAAACTTGCCAATAACGCCAGTGTCCCTCTTGGTTGTTTTAAGTATCCGGAGGGTGTGGGGCAACAAGAGACAATAAAAAAGGTTTACACAGGGTCTTAATCTAAAAAGAAACCTTTGGACGGTGCCCTGCTGCACGCCTGCGCCTTTGTCTCTATTGTGCCGTATCCTGGAAGGGTGTAGCACTATGATCATCTATAAAAAAGAAAAACCCAGGTGAAAGAATCTGGTGTGATCGTGCGAAAAGTTGGTTATTCTTAATGAACCATGAAAATTCAATCTATTGTGTATGAATAGGGTCGAGCCAAACTATGGACCCTTTTACATGCGGGCAGCCCCTTGCACCACATATGGGGGCATATCCGCCAACCAAGCTTAGGTTTATCTGGGCTGCTACAACTAGTGTTGCGCCGGACACGTCTAGCCGTGTCCGCGGTCTCGGCGACCGATCATTTATTCGGGCTGGAGAGGTCGTTCAGTGGTTCGTCTGCTAAAGCCGCCACATATTCTTCCGCACGCAAAGAACGCTCTGTATTTCCGCTGATTGTGATGACGCCACGTGGGTTGGGCATCTTAAGTTTAAGATAAGCGTAATGCGGTACTGCATTGAAATGAGCGAAGGCCGTTCTTCCCAGTAGTGCGTGATAGCCGCTTCGGAATGGAGCGATGTTGAAAAGATTAGTTCTTTGCTTCGGAAGTTGTCGGGAGAACCGAATACAACTTCTAGTGTTAGAGAGCCCGTACAGTGGGCCTCTACACCTGGTATTACTCCTTTAAAGGTCGTACTGCTTTGGCTAATTCTTGATGGGTCTATCCCCATTTTGCGGACAGTGCCCTGATATATCAGATTGAGACTACTATCGCCGTCCATTAGGACTCGGGTGAGATGGTATCCGTCAATTATTGGATCGAGCACCAAGGCAGCCGAACCTCCATCCCGGATACTAGTCGGATGATCCCTGTGATCGAAAGTGATCGGGCAGGCCGACCATGGGTTGAAATTGGGGGCGACGGTATTGCGTATACGTCTCGGAGTGCGTGTTTGCGCTTCCTCTTTGGTATGTGGGTGACGTAGATCATGTTCGCTGATTTGACCTCTGGTGGAAATTTTTTCTGTCCCCCAGTGTTCGGCTGGCGAGGTTCGTCCTCGTCTTCACTTGGCGGCTCCCTCCCCTTGTGTTCGGCGTTTCGCTTGCCGGCCTGCTTGAAGACCCAGCATTCTCTGTTGGTGTGATTTGCAGGTTTCTCGGGGGTGCCATGAATCTGACATGATCTGTCTAGAATTTTATTTAGGCTGGATGGTCCATCTCTGCTACCTTTGAATGGCTTTTTCTGTTGACCGGGTCGAGAGCCCCTGAATCTGGCGTTTACCGCCGTGTTGTCTAGGTTGTCCTCTTATTTTGACGCTTTTTTTATTGCACCGCGGCTTTCCAATGTCGTCTCTGACTTCGGATGTGCCTGGTCGCTGGTACCACTGCGGGCCAACCAACTGTCCTCGCCCGCGCAAAAGCGGGTCATAAGGCTTGTGAGGGATGCCATTGTCCTTGGTTTTTCCTGGCCAAGGTGTCTGGCGAGCCATTCGTCCTGGACACTATGTTTGAAAGCCGCTAAGGCTTCAGCATCCGGGCAATCAACAATTTGGTTCTTCTTAGTGAGAAACCTGTTCCAAAGCTTACAAGCTCACTCTCCGGGTTGTTGGATTATGTGACTTCAATCATTTACATCCAGAGGTCAGACATATGTCCCTTGAAAGTTAGCCCTGAAAGCATCCTCAAGTTCCTCCCAACTTCCAATGGAGTTTCTGGGGAGACTTTTCAACCAGTGCCGAGCTGGTCCTTTCAACTTGAGGGATAGGCATTTGATGGTGTGGAGATCGTCTCCGTGAGCCATATGGATGTGAAGAATGAAGTCCTCGATCCAGACTGCAGGATTTGTTGTTCCGTCGTATGCCTCTATGTTTACGGGTTTAAACCCCTCTGGAAATTCATGATCCAGCACCTCCCCGGTGAAGCACAGGGGGTGCGCGGCACCCCTATATTTGGATGTGTCGTGGCATGCTTCTGATGGATGTAGTGTTTGGTGTTGATTCTGAGCTGGTATTCGATCAGTATGGTCGTTTTGGTGGCTGTGATCCTGCGTGGGAGCATGCTTCCTAGATCCATAAATGGACCTGGCCATACCAGCTTTTTTGTGCAGGTGCTCTCGTAGATCGTGAGCTGACTTATGTGCGGCGTCATGAGCTGCTCTGTCTCGGCCATGGGGTGGTCCGTCCGGCAGGTCGGCTATATTGTTTTTCGGCGGGATGGTCTCTATAGCCTCGTCGTCGAATTCGGGCAGTAGCTTGCGCTTTGGGTAGCTCTTGGTGTGGCGGTGGCCACCGTGTTTTTCGTCAGTGTTGAGCACTTTGTTCCATCTGCGGTTGAGCGTATCCTGCGCGGCCTTAAGCCTTTGCTTCTGCTTCTTCAAGCTCCTCGCGGTGGCGATAAGCCTTTGTGGAGGTCTTCTTGTTCCAAGTGCTTTTTCGGGATGATGAGTGCATCGTCGTCCGGACTGTTCTCCTTTCCGGAGATAGGTTTATAAGTTTTATCTTCGGCATTGCTGTGATCGGACAGCGGCCCTGGACTATGTTCGACGTCCCCTGGCTCATCCTGCTCCATCGATGGGTCCATGGGCTCGTCGTTGTCTTTTGAGTCGACCGGGGTATTATTCTTCCTTGTGCCGTTATTGCTGTTTTTGCTGTGGCGGGATTTAGAGCGGCCCCGCTAACGTCGGCGCTTTGGTTGCTTCTCAAGAGGATTATCCTCTGTTGCTGCCTTCCGTTCCTTGCCGTTGTTTTCTTTGGATGTATCCACCATGTATATATCATATGATGAGGTGGCCATCCAGCGCCCTATGGGCGGTGGTTCCTGTTCTTATCCGGCATCGTCATTCATACCGTCGATGTCTTCAGAGTCAAAATCAAGCATGTCGGTTGAGTCGTCGACAATGGCTATTAAGTGGGTGGTGGGTGGGAAACGAATTTCTTCATTGTCCGCTTCCCACTCAAGCCGAACATAGTTCGGCTAGGAATCTCCTGACAGAGAGAGAGATTTCAACGAATTTAGCACATCACCCAAGGGCAAGTGCTGAAAGATATCCGCGAAGGTAAACTCCATGATCGGTGCCCAATCAGGGTTGATAGGCACGGATGTGCGTGGTTCGGAGCCTATGGCTGGAGACGAGTCCGAGGGTCCAATGACGCAGACCTCATGCGAGGCGAAGTGTGTGTTCGGCTCTACCGCCGATGAGTGTGCATCCTCCGTGGCGGGGTCTATCCTCCCATCCTCGGACGGCATGATCTTCTTCGGATCTAAGGCCAGGGCAGCTGCAGGTGCGTTCTCCTGAACACCGTCCGATGGTAGATCTAAGTCATGCTCATTGGGACTGTATGGTGCACCTGACATAGGCTCGAATCCGTCGAAGATCAAACTTTTGCGGATGTCGGCAGTGTAGTTCAGCTTTCCAAACCTGACCTGATGGCCACGGGCGTAGCTATCGATCTGCTCCAGATGGCCAAGCGAGTTGGCCCACGGTGCGTAGCCGCTGAATACAAAGATCTGTTTGGGGAGGAAAACCTCACCTGGCTCGCATCGTTGTAGATGATTGAAGGAGCCATCAAGCCTTATGGTGACGACACGGTGGAACTCTCAATGAAAGCACCAATGTCGGTGTCAAAACCGGCGGATCTCGGGTAGGGGGTCCTGAACTGTGCGTCTAAGGATAATGGTAACAGGAGGCGGGGGACACAATGTTTACCCAGGTCCGGGCCCTCTCTATGGAGGTAATACCCTACTTCCTGCATGATTGATCTTGATGATATGAGTATTACAAGAGTTGATCTACCACGAGATCATAGAGGCTAAACCCTAGAAGCTATCCTATGATTATGATTGTTGTTGTCCTACGGACTAAACCCTCCGGTATATATAGACATCGGAGGGGGCTAGGGTTACACAGAGTCGGTTACAGGGAAGGAGATCTGCATATCCGAATCGCCAAGCTTGCCTTCCATGCAAAGGAGAGTCCCATCCGGACACAGGACGAAGTATTCAATCTTGTATCTTCATAGTCCAACAGTCTGCCACAAGTACAAAGTCCAGCTGTCCGAGGACCCCCTAATCTAGGACTCCCTCAGACCCCAAAACGTTGAGTAATAGTCCATGAAACAGGCCAGAATCGGCCAAAACTGTGAGTGTTGATAACCAACACGTACACGCACCCTAGGGTTGTTAATCATGGAAATCACTTCGGGACCCCAAAACTGGGAGTAATATTCGACGAAACATGTCAGAATTGGCCAAAACTGTGAGTGTTGACGACAGACACGTAAATGCACCCCAGGGATCGTCAATCGTGGAAATCGCTCTCGGAGCCCAAAACGGTGAGTAATAGTACACGAAACGGACCACAATCGGCCAAAATTGTGAGTGTTGATGACCGACACGTAAATGCTCCCCGGGGTTCGTCAATTGTGGAAATCACTCCTGGACCCCAAAACAGTGAGTAATAGTCCAAGAAACGGGCCAGAATCAGCCCAAACGGCGATTCTTGCTGACCGACACGTAAGCTCACCTTGGGTTTCAACAACGATGGAAATAGTCCAGGAAACGGGCCAGAATTGGCCAAAACCACGAGTTTTGATGACCGACACGTAAGCTCACCATGGGGTTCAACAGCGATGGAAATCGCTTCATGACACCAAAACGGTGAGTAATAGTCCACGAAACGGGTCAAAATTGGCCAAAACTATGAGTGTTGACGACGAACACGTAAACGCACCCCAGAGATCGTCTATCGTGGAAATCGCTCTAGGACCCGAAAACGGTGAGTAATAGTGCACGAAACGGACCAGAATCGGCCAAAATTGTGAGTGTTGATGACCGACACATAAATGCACCCCGGGGTTCGTTAATCATGGAAACCACTCCGGGACCCCAAAACAGTGAGTAATAGTCCACGAAAGGGCCAGAATCGGCCAAAAATGTGAGTGTTGATGATCGACACGTAAGCGCACCTTGGGGTTCCACAACCATGGAAACCGATTTGGGACCTCGGGGTTCATTGATCGTGGAAATCACTCCGGGACCCCAAAACGGTGAGTAATAGTCCACAAACCGGCCAGAATCGGCCAAAACTATGAGTGTTGATCACCGACACGTAAATCGCTTCGGGACACCAAAACGGTGAGTAATAGTCCATGAAACGGGTCAGAATTGGTCAAAACTGTGAGTGTTGACGACGGACACGTAAACGCACCACGTGGATCGTCAATCATGGAAATCGCTCCGGGACCCGAAAACGGTGAGTAATAGTGCACGAACCGGAGCAGAATCGGCCAAAATGGTGAGTGTTGATAGTCGACACGTAAATGCACCCCGGGGTTCGTTAATCATGGAAATCACTCCGAGACCCCAAAACAGTGAGTATTAGTCCACGAAACGGGCCAGAATCAGCCAAAACTATGAGTGTTGATGACCGACATGTAAATGCACCCCAGGGTTCAACAACTGTGGAAATCGCTTCGGGACACCAAAATGGTGAGTAATAGTCCACGAAACGGGTCAGAATTGGCCAAAACTATGAGTGTTGATGACGGACATGTAAACGTACCTCGAGGATCGTCAATCGTGGAAATTGCTCTAGAACCTGAAAACGATGAGTAATAGTGCACGAAACAGACCAAAATCAGCCAAAATTGTGAGTGTTGATGACCGACACGTAAATGCACCCATAGGGTTCGTTAATCATGGAAATCACTCCGGGACCCCAGAACAATGAGTAATAGTCCATGAAGCAGGCCAGAATCGGCCAAAACTGTGAGTGTTGATGACCAACACGTAAGTGCACCTTGGGGTTCAACAACTATGGAAATCGCTTCAGGGCAGCAAAACGGTGAGTAATAAACCACGAAACGGGCCAGAATCAGCCAAAACTGTGAGTGTCAATGACCAACACATAAGCGCTCCTTGGGGTTTGACAACCATGGAAATCACTTTGGGACCCCAAAACGGTGAGTAATAGTCCATGAAACGGGCCAGAATCGGACAAAACTGTGAGTGTTGATTACCGACACGTAAACGCAGCCCGGGGTTTGTTAATCGTGGAAATAACTTAGGGACCCCAAAAAGGTGATTAATATTCCACGAAATGGGCTAGAATTGGCGAAAAGTGTGAGTGTTGAGACCGACACGTAAGTGCACCTTGGGTTCAACAACTATGAAAATCACTTCGGGACACAAAAACGGTGAGTAATAGTCCACGAAACGGGTCAGAATTGGCCAAAACTATGAGTGTTGACGACAGAAACATAAACGTACCCTGGGGATCGGCAATCATGGAAATTGCTCTGGGACCCCAAAATGGTGATTAATAGTGCACGAAACGGACGGACCACAATCGGCCGAAATTGTGAGTGTCGATGACCAACACGTAAACGCACCCCGGGGTTCGTCAATCGTGGAAATCAGTGCGGGACCCCAAAACTGAGTAATAGTCCAAGAAACGAGGCAGAATAGGCCCAAACTATGATTGTTGATGACCGACACGTAAGCGTAACTTGGGGTTTTACAAACAAGGAAATCTGTTCGGGACCCCAAAATGTTGAGTAATAGTCCATGAAACGGGCCAGAATCGACAAAAACTGCTAGTGTTGATGACCGACACGTAAACGCACCCCAGGGTTCACCAATCGTGGAAATCAGTCCGAGACCCCAAAACAATGAGTAATAGTCCAAGAAACGGGCCAGAATCGGCCAAAACTATGAGTGTTGATGACCGACACGTAAATGCACCTCGAGGTTCGTTAATCGTGGAAATCACTGGGACCCCGAAAAAATGAGTAATAGTCCATGAAACGCGCCGGAATTGGCTAAAACTGTGATTATTGATAACCGACACGTAAGCGCACCTTGGGGTTCAACAACTATGGAAATCGCTTCGGGGCCCCAAAACGATGAGTAATAGTCCATGATACGGGTCAGAATTGGCCAAAATTATGAGTGCTGACGAAGGACACGTAAACGCACCCCGGGCATCGTGAATTGTGGACCAGAATCATCCTAAATTGTGAGTGTTGATGACCAACACATGAACGCACCCTGGGGTTCGTCAATCGTGGAAATCACTTCGGGACCCCGAAACTAAGTAATAGTCCAAGAAACGGGCCAGAATCGACCTAAATTGCGAGCCTTGACGACCAACACGTAAGCACGCCTTGGGGTTCGACAACAATCGAAATCTCTTTGGGACCACAAAATGGTGAGTAATAGTCAACGAAACGGGCCAGAATCGACAAAACTGCGAGTGTTGATGACCGACACGTAAACGCACCCTAGGGTTCGTCAATCGTGGAAATCACTCTCGGACCCCAAAACAGTGAGTAATAGTCCAGGAAACGGGCCAGAATTGGCCAAAACCACGAGTTTTGTGACCGACATGTAAGCTCACCTTGGGGTTCAACAATGATGGAAATCGCTTAAGGACACCAAAACGGTGAGTAATAGTCCACGAAACGGGTCAAAATTGGCCAAAACTGTGAGTGTTGACGACGGACACGTAAACGCACCCCGGGGATCGTCTATCGTGGAAATCGCTATCGGACCCGAAAACGGTGAGTAATAGTGCACGAAACGGACCAGAATGGCCAAAATTGTGAGTGTTGATGACCGATACGTAAACGCACCCCGGGGTTCGTTAATCATTGAAACCACTCTGGGACCCCAAAACAGTGAGTAATAGTCCATTTAATGGGCCAGAATCGGCCAAAACTGTGAGTGTTGATGACCGACACGTAAGCGCACCTTGGGGTTCGACAACCATGGAAACCACTTTGGGACCCCGGGGTTCATTAATCGTGGAAATCACTCCGGGACCCAAAAACAGTGAGTAATAGTCCACAAACCGGGCCAGAATCAGCCAAAACTGTGAGTGTTGATCACCGACACGTAAGTTCACCTTGGGGCTCAACAACTATGAAAATCGCCTCGGGATACCAAAATGGTTAGTAATAGTCCATGAAACGGGTCAGAATTGGCCAAAACTCTGAGTGTTGACGACGGACACGTAAACGCACCCCGGGGATTGTCAATCGTGGAAATCCCGCTGGGACCCGAAAACGGTGAGTAATAGTGCATGAAACAAAGCAGAATCGGCCAAAATTGTGAGTGTTGATGGCCGACACGTGAATGCACCCCGGGGTTCGCTAAGCATGGAAATCACTCCGGGCCCCCAAAACAGTGAGTAATAGTCCATGAAACGAGCCAGAATCGGCCAAAATTGTGAGTGTTGATGACCGACACGTAAACGCACCCCGGGGTTCAACAACTGTGGAAATCGCTTTTGGACACCAAAACTGTGAGTGTTGATGACCGACACATCAGCGCTCCTTGGGGTTCGACAACCATGGAAATCGCTTTGGGACCCCAAAACGGTGAGTAATAGTCCACAAACGTGCCAGAATCGGCCAAAACTGTGAGTTTTGATGACCGACACGTAAGCGCACCCCGGGGATCGACAACCATGAAAAAAACTTTGGGACCCCAAAACTGTGAGTAATATTCCACGAAACGGGTCCTAATTGGCCAAAACTATGAGTGTTGACGACGGACACATCAACACACTCCGGGGATCGTCAATCGTGGAAATCGCTCTCGGACCCGAAAACGGTGAGTGTTGATGACCGTCACATAAATGCACCCCAGGGTTCATTAATCATGGAAATCACTCCCGGACCCCAAAACAGTGAGTAATAGTCCATGAAACGGGCCAGAATCGTCCAAAAACTGTGAGTATTGATGACCGACACGTAAGCGCACCTTGGAGTTCAACAACTATGGAAATTGCATCGGGATGCCAAAACGTTGAGTAATATACCATGAAACGGGCCAGAATCAGCCAAAAGGGTGAGTGTTGATGACCGACACGTAAGCGCTCCTTGGGGTTTGACAACCATGAAAATCGTTGTGGGACCCCAAAACGGTGAGTAATAGTCCACGAAACAGGCCAGAATCGGCGAAAACTGTAAGTGTTGATTACCGACGCGTAAACGCATCCCGGGGTTTGTTAATCATGGAAATCACTGAGGGACCCCAAAACGGTGAGTAATAATCCACGAAATGGGCCAGAGTCGGCCAAAAGTGTGAGTGTTAATGACCGACACATAAGCGCACCTTGGGGTTCAACAACTATGAAAATCGCTTTGGGACACAAAAATGGTGAGTAATAGTCCACAAAACGGGTCAGAATTGGCTAAAACTTTGAGTGTTGACGACAGACACGTAAACGCACCCCGGGGATTGTCAACCGTCAAAATTGCTCTGGGACCCCAAAACGGTGAGTAATAGTGCACTAAACAGATCACAATCGGCCAAAATTGTGAGTGTTGATGACCAACACGTAAACGCACCCCGGGTTCGTCAATCGTGGAAATCACTCCGGGACCCCAAAACTGAGTAATAGTACAAGAAACGAGGCAGAATCGGCCCAAACTGCGATTGTTGATGACCGACATGTAAGCGCACCTTGGGCTTTTACAACCAAGGAATTCACTTCGGGACCCCCAAACAGTGAGTAATAGTCCATGAAACGGGCCAGAATCGACAAAAACTGCCAGTGTTGATGACCGACACATAAACGTACCCCAGGGTACGTCAATCGTGGATCACTCCGGGACCCCAAAACAGTGAGAAATAGTCTAAGAAACAGGCCAGAATCGGCCCAAACGGCGATTGTTGCTGACCGACACATAAGCGCAGCTTGAGGTTTGACAACCATGGAAATCGCTTCGGGACCCCAAAACGGTGAGTAATAGTCCATGAAACGGGCCAGAATCGACAAAAACTACGAGTGTTGATGACCGACACATAAACGCACCCCGGGGTTCGTCAATCATGGAAATCACTCCGGGACACCAAAATAATGAGTAATAGTCCGAGAAACGGGCCAGAATCAGCCAAAACTGTGTGTGTTGATGACCGACACGTAAACGCACCCCAGGGTTCGTTAATAGTGGAAATCACTCCGAGACCCCAACATAGTGAATAATAGACCACGAAACGGGCCAGAATCGGCCAAAACAGTGTGTTGTTGACCGACACGTAAACGCATCCCAGGGTTCGTTGATCTTGGAAATCACTGTGGACCACAAAACAGTGAGTAATAGTCCATGAAAGGGCCAGAATCGGCCAAAACTGTGAGTGTTGATAACCAAGACGTAAGCGCACCTTCGGGATCGACAACCATGGAAATCGCTTTGGGACCCCAAAACAGTGAGTAATAGTCCAAGAAACGGGCTAGAATAGGCCCAAATTGCGAGCCTTGACGACCAACACGTGAGCACACCTTGGGGTTCGACAACCATGAAATCGCTTTGGGGCAACAAAATGGTGAGTAATAGTGCATGAAACGGGGCTAGAATCTACAAAAACCGCGAGTGTTGATGACCGACACGTAAACACACCCTGGGGTTCGTTAATGGTGGAAATCACTCTGCGACACCAACACTGTGTGTAATAGACCACGAAATGGTCCAGAATCGGCCAAAACAGTGAGTGTTGATGACCGACACGTAAACGCACCCCGGGGTTCGTTAATCCTGGAAATTACTCTCGGACCTCAAAACAGTGAGTAATAGTCCACGAAACGTGCCAGAATCTGTAAAAACTGTGAGTGTTGATAACCGACACGTAAGTGCACCTTGGGGTTCGACAACCATGAAACGGACAACAGCCGGCCAAAATTGTGAGTGTTGATGACCGGCACGTAAACGCACCCCGGGGTTCGTCAATCGTGAAAATCACTCCGGGACCTCAAAATAGTGAGTAGTAGTCCAAGAAACGGGCCAGAATCAGCCCAAACGGCGATTCTTGCTAACCCACACGTAAGTGCAGCTTGAGGTTTGACAACCATGGAAATCGCTTCGGGACCCCAAAACGTGAGTAATAGTCCACAAAACGGGCCAGAATCAACAAAAATCGCGAGTGTTGATGACCAACACGTAAACAGACCCTGGGGTTCGTCAATCGTCGAAATCACTCCGGGACCCCAAAACAGTGAGTAATATAGTCCAGGAAATGGGCCAGAATTGGCCAAAACCAGGAGTTTTGATGACCGACATGTAAGCTCACCATGGGGTTCAACAACGATGGAAATCGCTTCAGGACACCAAAATGGTGAGTAACAGTGCATGAAATGGGCCAGAATCGGCCAAAACTGTGAGTGTTGATGACTGACACGTAAGCGCACCTTGGGGTTCGACAACCATGGAAACCGCTTTTGGGACCCCGGGGTTCATTAATCGTGGAAATCACTCCGGGACACCAAAACGGTGTGTAATAGTCCACAAACCGGCTAGTATCGGCCAAAACTGTGAGTGTTGATCACCGACACGTAAGCTCGCCTTGGGGTTCAACAACTACGAAAATCGCCTCGGGACACCAAAACGGTGAGTAATAGTCCACGAAACGGGTCAGAATTGGCCAAAACTGTGAGTGTTGATGACAGACATGTAAACGCACCCCGAGGATCGTCAATCGTGGAAATCACTCTAGGACCCGGAAACGGTGAGTAATAGTGCACGAAACGAAGCAGAATCGACCAAAATTGTGAGTGTTGATGGCCGACACCTAAATGCACCCCGAGGATTGTTAATCATGGAAATCACTCCGGGACCCCAAAGCAGTGAGTAATAGTCCACCAAACGGGCCAGAATCGGCCAAAACTGTGAGTGTTGATGATCGACACGTAAACACACCCCGGGAATCAACAACTGTGGAAATCGCTTCAGGACACCAAAGCTGTGAGTGTTGATGACCGACACGTAAGCGCTCCTTAGGGTTCAACAACCATGGAAATTGCTTTGGGACCCCAAAACGGTGAGTAATAGTCCACGAAACAGGCTAGAAAAACTGTGAGTTTTGATGACCGACACGTAAGCGCAACCCGGGGTTCGACAACCATGAAAATCGCTTTAGGACCCCAAAACTGTGAGTAATAGTCCACGAAGCGGGTCCGAATTGGCCAAAAATGTGAGTGTTGACGACGGACACGTAAGCACACCCCGGGGATCGTCAATCGTGGAAATTGCTCTCGGACGCGAAAGCGGTGAGTAATAGTGCCCGAAACGGACCAGAATCGGCCAAAATTGTGAGTGTTGATGATCGACACGTAAATGCACCCTAGGGTTCGTTAATCATGGAAATCACTCCGGGACCCCAAACCAGTGAGTAATAGTCCACGAAACGGGCCAGAATCGGCCAAAACTGTGAGTGTTGATGACCGACACGTAAGCGCAAACCGGGGTTCATCAATCATGGAAATCACTCCAGGACCCCAAAACAGTGAGTAATAGTCCAAGAAACGGCCCAGAATTGGCCCAAACTACGAGTCTTGATGACCGACATGTAAGTACACTTTTGGGTTCCACAACCTTGGAAATCCTTTTGGGACCACAAAACGGTGAGTAATAGTCCACGAAATGCGGCACAATCGGCCAAAACTGTGAGTGTTGATGACCGACTCGTAAACGCACCCTCGGGTTCATTAATCGTGGGAATCACTCCGGGACCCCAAAACAGTGAGTAATAGTCCATGAAATCGGTCAGAATCGACAAAACCGTGAGTGTTGATGCCCAACACCTAAACGCACACTAGGGTTCGTCAATTGTGGAAATCACTCCGAGACCCCAAAAAGTGAGTAACAGTCCATGAAACGCGCCAGAATCGGCCAGAACTGTGAGTGTTGATGACCGACACGTAAATGCACCCTGGGGTTCATTAATCGTGGAAATCAATCCGGGACCCAAAAATAGTGAGTAATAGTCCACGAAACGGGCCAGAATTGGCCAAAACTGTGAGTGTTGATGACCGACACGTAAATGCACGCTAGAGTTTCTCAATCATGGAAATCACTCTGGGACCCCAAAACGGTGAGTAATAGTCCAAAAACCGGGCCAGAATCGGCCCAAACTGCGATTGTTGATAACCGACACGTAAGCACACCTTTGGGTTGGACAACCATGGAAAACGCTTTGGGACCCCAAAACGGTGAGTAACAGTCCATGAAACGGCCCAGAATCGACAAAAACCGCGAGTGTTGATGACCAACACATAAATGCAACCCGGGGTTCGTCAATCATGGAAATCACTCCGGGATCCCAAAACAGTGAGTAATAGTCCAACAAACGGGCCAGAATCGGCCAAAATTGCGAGTCTTGACGACCAGCACGTCAGCACACTTTGGGGTTCGCCAACCATGGAAATCCCTTTGGGACCACAGAACGATGAGTAATAGTTCATGAAGAGGGCCAGAATCGACAAAAACCGCGAGTGTTGATGACCGACACGTAAATGCACCCCGGGGTTCGTAATTCGTGGAAATCACCTCGGGACCCCAAAACAGTGAGTAATAGTCCATGAAACGGGCCAAAATCAGCCAAAACTGTGAGTGTTGATGACCAACACATAAATGCAACCCGGGGTTCATCAATCGTGGAAATCACTCCGGGACCCTAAAACAGTGAGTAATAGTCCTAGAATCGGGCCAGAATCGGCCCAAGCTGCGAGTCTTGACGACCTACACGTAAGCACACTTTGGGGTTCGACAACCATGGAAATCCCTTTGGGACCACAAAACGGTGAGTAATAGTCCACGAAACGCGCCAGAATCGGCCAAAACTGTGAGTGTTGATGACCGACATGTAAACTCACCCCCGGGGTTCATTAATCGTGGAATCACTCGGGACCCCCGAAAGAATGAGTAATACTCCATGAAATGGGCCAGAATTGGCAGAAACTGTGAGTGTTGATGACCGACACGTAAGCGCACCTTGGTGTTCAAATACTATGGAAATCTCTTTAGAACCCCAAAACGGTGAGTAATAGTCCACAAAATGGGTCAGAATCGACAAAAAATGCGAGTGTTGATGACCAAGACGTAAACGCACACTAGGGTTCATCAATCGTGGAAATCACTCCGGGACCGCAAAACGGTGAGTAATAGTCCATGAAGCGGGCCACAATCGGCAGAAACCGCGAGTGCTGATGACCGACACGTAAACGCACTCCGGGGTTCGTCAATCGTGGAAATCACTCCGGGACCCCAAAACATTGAGTAATAGTCCAAGAAACGGGCCAGAATCGGCCCAAACTGTGAGGCTTGACGACTAACGCATAAGCAGACTTTGGGGTTCTACAACCATGGAAATCCTTTTGGGACCACAAAACGGTAAGTAATAGTCCATGAAACGAGCCAGAATCGGCCAACACTGTGAGTGTTGATGACCGACACGTAAACGCACCCCAGGGTTCATTCATCGTGGAATTCACACCGCGCCCCCAAAACAGTGAGTAATATTCCACGAAACGGGCCAGAATTGGCCAAAACTGTGAGTGTTGATGACCGACACATAAACGCACCCCGAGGTTCGTTATTCGTGGAAATCACTTGGCACCCCGAAATAGTAAGTAATAGTCCATGAAACGGGCCAGAATCGGTCAAAACTGTGAGTGTTGATGACCGACACATAAGCGCACCTTGGGGTTTGACAACCATGGAAAACACTTCGGTACCCCAAAACGGTGAGTAATAATCCGTGAAACGGGCCAGAATTGACAAAAACCACGAGTTTAGATGACCAACACGTAAACGCACCACGGGGTTCCTCAATCGTGGTAATCACTCTCGGATCCCAAAATAGTGAGTAATATTCCAAGAAACGGGCCAGAATCGGCCCAAACCGCGAGTCTTCACGACCAACACGAAGCACACTTTGGGGTTCGACAATCATGGAAATCCCTTTGGGACCACAAAACGGTGAGTAATATTCCACGAAACGCGCCAAAATTGGACAAAACTGTGAGTGTTGATGACCGACACGTAAACGCACCTCGGGGTTCGTTAATCGTGGAAAACACAATGGGACCCCAAAACAGTGAGTAGTAGTCCATGAAACGGGCTAGAATCGGCTAAAACGGTGAGTGTTGATGATCGAGACGTAAATGCACCCTGGGGTTCGTTAATCGTGGAAATCACTCAGGACCCCGAAACGGTGAGTAATAGTCCATGAAACGGGCCAGAATCAGCCAAAACTGTGAGTGTTGATGACCGACACATAAGCGCACCTTGGGGTTCAACAACTATGGAAATCTCTTCAGGACCCCAAAACGGTGAGTAATAGTCCACGAAATGGGTCAGCATCGACAAAACCCGCAAGTGTTGATGACCAACACGTAAATGCACCCTAGGGTTTGTCAATCGTGGAAATCACTCCGGGACCCCAAAACAGTGAGTAATAATCCAAAAACGGGCCAGAATATGTCCAAACTGCGATTGTTGATGACCGACACGTAAGCGCACCTTGGGGTTTGACAACCATGGAAGATGCTTCGGTACCCCAAAACGGTGAGAAATATTCAATGAAATGGGTCAGAATCGACAAAAACCGCGAGTGTCGATGACCAACACGTAAATGCACTCCGGGGTTCCTCAATCATGGAAATCTCTCCGGGATCCCAAAACAGTGAGTAATAGTCCAAGAAATGGGCTAGAACCGACCCAAACCGCGAGTGTTGATGACCAACACGTAAACGCACACTAGGGCTCGTCAATCGTGGAAATCACTCAGGGACCACAAAACAGTGAGTACAGATGACCGACACGTAAACGCACCTCGGGGTTCATCGATCGTGGAAATCTCTTCGGGACCCCAAAACAGTGAGTGATAGTCCATGAAACGGGCCAGAATCGGCCAAAACTGTGAGTCTTGACGACCAACACGTATGCACATTGTGGGGTTCGACAACCATCGAAATACCTTTGGGACCATAAAACGGTGAGTAATAGTCCATGAAGCGGGCCAGAATCGACAAAAACCGCGAGTGCTGATGACCGACATGTAAGTGCACCCCGGGGTTCGTCAATCGTGGAAATCACCTCCAAACAGTGAGTAACAGTCCACAAAACGCGCCAGAATCGGCCAAAACTGTGAGTGTTGATGACCGACACGTAAATGCACGCCGGGGTTCGTTAATCGTGGAAATCAATTCGGGACCCCAAAACAATGAGTAATAGTCCACGAAACGGGTCAGAATCGGCCAAAATTGTGAGTGTTGATGACCGACACGTCAATGCACCCCAGGGTTCATTAATCGTGGAAATCACTCGGGACCCCGAAACAGTGAGTAATAGTCCATGAAACGGGCGAGAATCGGCCAAAACTGCGAGTGTTGATGACCGGCACGTAAGCGCAACTTGGGGTTCAATAACTATAGAAATCGCTTCAGGACTCCATAACGGTGAGTAATAGTCCATGAAATGGGTCAGAAACAACAAAAACCGTGAGTGTTGATGACCAACACGTAAAGGCACACTAGGGTTCGACAATCGTGGAAATTACTCCGGGGCCCCAAAACGGTGTGTAATAGTCCAAAAAACGGGTCAGAATTCGTCCAAACTGCGATTGTTGATGACCGACACGTAAGCGCACCTTGGGGTTTGACAACCATGGAAAACACTTCGGTACCCCAAAACGGTGAGTAATAGTCCATGAAACGGGTCAAAATCGACAAAAACCGCGAGTGTCGATGACCAACACGTAAAATCACCCCGGGGCTCCTGAATCGTGGAAATCACTCCGGGATCCCAAATAGTGAGTAATAGTCCACGAAACGGGCCAGACTCGGTCCAAACTGCGAGTCTTGACAACCAACGCGTAAGCACACTTTGGGGTTCGACAACCATGGAAATCGCTTTGGGACCAGAAAACGGTGAGTAATAGTCCATGAAACAGGCCAGAATCGACAAAAAACCGTGAGTGCTGACGTCGTAAATGCACCCCGGGATCGTCAATCGTGGAAATCGCTCTGGGACCCGAAAACGGTGAGTAATAGTGCACGAAGCGGAGCAGAATCGGTCAAAATTGTGAATGTTGATGGCCGAAACGTAAATACACCCCGGGGTTCGTTAATCATGGAAATCACTCCGGGACCCCTGAGTAATAGTCCACGAAACGGGCCAGAATCGGTCAAAACTGTGAATGTTGATGACCAACACGTAAACGCACCCCGGGGTTCGTTAATCGGGGAAACCACTCGGGACCCCGAAACAGTGAGTAATAGTCAATGAAACGGGCCAGAATCGGCCAAAACTGTCAGTGTTGATGACCAACATGTAAGCGCACCTTGGGGTTCAACAAATATGAAAATCGCTTTGGGGCCCCAAAACCGTGAGTAATAGTGCACGAAACGGGTCAGAATCAACAAAAACCGCATGTAAATACACACTAGGGTTCGTCAATCATGGAAATCACTCGGAGACCCCAAATAGTGAGTAACAGTCCATGAAACGCACCAGAATCATGGAACGCACTCCGAGGTTCATAAATCATGGAAATCAATCTGGGACCCCAAAACAATGAGTAATAGTTCACGAAACGGGCCAAAATTGGTCAAAACTGTAATTGTTGATAATCGACACGTAAACACACCCCGAGGTTCGTTAATCGTGGAAATTATTCGGGACACCGAAACAGTGAGTCTCAAGCGGTAGCAAGCGATTGCACTGATGGGCTAGCCCGATTCACTCCCTGTGGTTTGTAGAACATAACTTTGGTTAAGAATTTCAAGAACATGAATTTGAACAAAAAGTTAATATCGTATAAAAACATTATTAGCGAAGTTTAAAAAAAGTGTTGATAACTTTAAAGAACGAAATGTTTATGACACTGAAAAATTGTTCCAGTATTTTGGAAAAATGTATGCATTTAAAAAAAAAGTGTGTACAATTTAATTATCTTTTCATAAAGTAAAAGAAATGTTTCACTATGTTAAAAAATGTACATCTCATTTGATGGAAATATACCCTCGTTTGCATATGTTGTATGTTGAAATGTAAACAAATTCTTGTACACAATAAAAAATGAATGGTGACATTTTTAAGAAATATTCACGCGTTTCCCAAAAATGTCCATGATTTTTTTTAAATTGTTTGTACGATGCAAAAAAAATGACCACTTAGTATAAAAGAAATATTTGTTGCCATTTAATAATTCACAACTTGTATTTGAAAATATGTTACCACATATTCGAAAAAGTTTTTAACACACAGATATATTTTGAAAATGTACATTATGTATTTTAAAATTACTAAAGTGTATATGAAAAATGTTTTGAATTAGCCCTAAAAAAGTACATTGCATAGTCACCAAAAAAATAGATATGTGTTGAAAAAAAAGGAAACTAAGAAAGAAACAAGAAAAGGTATAACAAAGAATGAAAAACCCGAATAAATACCTGGAAAACCTGGTTAAAAAACAAAGGAAAAGAAATTATAAAGAAAGAAATACCGGAGAAAACTGGTTAAAAACAAACAAAAACCAAAGGAAAAAGTGAAAGAAAACAAAGAAAACCAGAGCGGGCAAGCAAGCCTACAAGAATCACATGCGGTAGGGAGGGATTGCACTGAGGGGCTAGCCCAATTCTAAAAAGGTCCTCGGATTAAAAAAAAGTGTTGATAAATTAAAAACTTATTCATGAGTTTAGAGAATGCTCACGACTTTCAAAAACTGTTCAAGAATTTAGACAATATTCATGAATTTCCGAAAGTGTTCATTAGTTCAAAATAATTACACAAGCTGAAATATGTTCATGGATATTTATAATATTTATGAATTTTAGAAAATGTTCATCCATTTGAACAATTGTTCATGACTTCCAAAAAATGTTCGAAAATTCAAAAAAAGTTCATTTTTATAAAAATAGCTTACAATTATTATTTGAGAATTTTCAATTTTGATAACAGAGAAGAAATGGAATAAACAGAAAAGAAAACGAATAAATAAATAAATATAAAAGAAAAGGAATAAAAAGGGAAAAAGAAAGAAAAAAAATCAGGTTCTAGAAGCTTCCCAAACCAGTGGGGGAAAACCCAAAATGGGCTTGCCCATGCAAAGGACAAGGCTCGCGGGGGGTACAGGTTTGATCTGTATTCCCCAACCTACGCGGGGAATAAGATCCGCCAACTATACTAGTATTTGGTAACCCTCAATAAAAAAACTGTACTATTTGGTGCACGAGGGCAAAATAAAATTTGCCGTATTCTTCAGGATATGAATCGTATTCGCCCTGGGTTTCAGGAACAAGCTTCAACATGATTGTTTGGAGAGCAAAAAAAACTTGCTCAAACATGAGAGTGGAAGGAGACAAGGAGTAATCACGAGGCTGATTCCGTAGCGAAGTTTGTACTATTGTCTCTATCCTGTGGCCGACATGTCTGGTTTGATCCACCGCCACCAGACAAGCTTTCTGTACCTACAAGGCTACAGCCACAAATATTACGAATGAACAGTGTCGGCTGTGCCCTTAAGGCTGGCCATAGTGGGGTAACATAAGTAGTATCACGCACTTGGGACTCGCAAACATGCTTAAATGGCAGATAATTAAAGAACAAAGAGATGGTTAGGCTGCTTCCAATGGGCACTTGGATGGGGTGCTAAGCATATTAAATAGCTTAGCAACCAAACTCCCCAATGCATAGGTGTTTAGCTTCTTGTAGCTAAGCTCCCTTTATTTAATGATTTAGCTACTAAACTATCTCATGCATTGGTGAGGTTGCTTCATTTAAATGTTTTGCCTAGGTTCGCATGCTTGGCATTTGGTCCTTCGTGGGGTCACCAAACACATCTCTCTCCTCTTAATTGTCTTGTCATATCAGATTTTTCGTCTACATGACATGCTTAGCACCCGTACAAGGTGGAGCATTGGGAGGGGTCTTATAGTGACATAGGTAGATACTACTATAACATAATAAATGTGATGCTACAATGTGTCATGCATGACAATAAATGAGACCACCTATGATAGTAATCTATAACACTATGCACTATAAAGGTAGTAACATAAACTAATAACATATGCATGTTACTAGTGTAAGTTACTCCCCACTATGACCAGCCTCACACAAAATAAATAAATCCAATCCTGTGCTTGGGTACAAGAAACTTCTTTGTCAGCACACGATCGATCGACGGCGACGGGCGTTGGAATGCATGCATGCACGGCGCTCGAGGCGGAGACCGGGAATGACACAAGGGCGGCAAGGCAACTCCGAGAAGGCAGCCGGCGCCGCGCTCGCATTTGATGATCCTGTGTGCGCGCCTGAGCCTGACACGACATGTAATGCAGCAGCGGATGCGTCGAAACAGTGGCGCCGCAGCGTATTTGCCGACGTGAAAGGGCGTCCCTTGCCTCGTCTGGTCTGAGCCAATTCTGACGGTCTGAAGCCATGGAGTAATGTACGTAGCATCTTATCATATGCTAGATTGCTACTAGATCGACAGCCCACAGCCGCTGCAAACTTGTGCAGGTCGGTCTAGCCGGATGGAGTAAAGAAAGTGGCCAACCCTTGCCGCTGCGACGCCGGCGCTCGCCGCCTCGATCGACCTGCCGGTCAGCCACGGAAGCAGAGACCGGGAGGCTTTGTGTTGTGTGTGTGTGTGTGCACCCTGCTGCATGGTGTCTCTGTTGGTATCTTGCTGCCTGAACATACTACGGATTAAGCACGTCGTAATAGTAGTCACTTGACTGTCTTAAGAATTTGGAACGGATGGAGAGCGTACAGTCAAAATCACGGCCATGCGGTTTGTGCAGTGTTGTTCATCCGGTTTCGGTCCACGGCCACGAAAGCACGCACCTCAACCGACTAAATATGTTCAGGACATTCTCGAAAGGGCTTTGGAGGCCACCTCAGAATAGCAGCTGGGTCTCATCTGACCAGTCGTCTACCACGGCAGCAATGATGGCACCTGCCTCGAGCGCGCGTGTGCTAGCGTGCTTGCATGATGCTTAATTAGACCCCTTTTTTGAGCTGATGATGCTTAATTAGACTGATGATACTAGTCGGAGTGCAACGAGCGCCCGTGTATAGTTACGTGTGCTGTTACTCTAAAATCTCGCATTCAGCTGCGTTTAGTCTAGCCCTTTTGGTAGAGGCATAATCAGCGGCGCATGATCCACGGTTCACCGACCGGTTAGCTCCATAATTAACTTTAGGGGACGATAATGCACCACGGCCTCACCAGCGTTTCAATGCAAGTTTGTTTTTCCAAGAGGCCTTAGAGTATCTACAATCGGACCTCTCAAACCCGCCTCATACGTTCGAGCGGGTCATTCGGTCACTGCTCGGTCGTGAAAATCTAACCCAGACGGACGCCTCAAACGGATCTCAAACGTCCGAACTGATCGGCACCCCACATAAGCAGCCCAAATATGAGGCGGATATGGGACTCCCGGGCAATGCCCGCCAACACCATTGCAGGTCATAGCGGCCTAACCTGCAGCGACCAAAGCTCCTCCCACTCCCACCTACAGCGACCGAAACTCCTTCACCTTTCATCGGTGCAACCAAATTTTAGTCCCACATCACAGGGCGAGGCGGCCCGGCTTAGATAGCTGCGCCAGCGAATGGTGGCAAGCTTGGTTGTTATTGTGTAGGTCTATCAATTCTCGCATGTGTGATCGAGATAAATTTGACACTAGATTGCATTTCATTGACTGATGATTGCTCATCAAGTGTCAAGTTTGTCTCGATCATATACGTTGATACCTCTACTACAATGACAGTAGATTTTTATTTATTTTTGATGCATGCACACATAGAGATTCAAAAAAGCCGACACCAATGTTCCCTATGTGAAGGCGATAGACCCTGACTATGAATCTTCTATGTGATAAAAATAGAAGATTCATAGTAAGAGTCCATATCCTTAACAAAGGATGCAGTGATATCAAAAGATTATCCCTTCAGGACGATCCTGATATTTAAACTGGTCAACTAGCTCATCAGTCGGCGAGATGGGACTAATACGGGTTTGAAAATGTTAAGTATGAGCAATTTTCGGTGCCCAGCCGGCCCAAGACGGACATGATGATCGACGTGCATGGCCTTGCATGTAACACATGTTTTCGAAATAGGATACGTGGTTGTAAATTGTAAAATTTGAGGCACGCCTGATCACTGTCCGCGGACGCGTCCGGGAGTGTTTGAGGGTCCAAATTTGCAACCTCCGGCTGTAGATGCTCTTATGAAGCTTACTAGTTACCCATACCATGCATTACATACGTATTTTCTTTCCTCCGCACCGCGGCCCGGAGGGGAATGCCCTTGGCTATGATGCTCGTGGCCTCGTGGGTTGGTGCATCTAGAAACATTAGAATGCCATCATCTTCGAGCACGCAAAACTCAGCCTTCCACGCCTACTCGATGCGATTATTTTTTGGTGAATATGCTTAGCAGCGTATCATTTCATTGATAGATAGAAAGGGATTACAGATTACAGGTTGCCCCCTCGCAGACGCACACAAACTAGCGTCTGGGAGGTTGCATGGATGAGCAGTGGAAAGGAGGATGCTCAGCCTCGAGACGCAAAGTTCAGGTTATAGGTATAATCATGGCTAATCCTTTAGCGCCCGCCTTTGCCCATAGATGGGCGTCGTCCTTGATCGAGAGTACCAGGTCGTCGGTGGAGGGACGCAGGCCCTCAAATATCACAGGATTGCGGTGCTTCCATACACTACAAGAAATATGTCAACTTGTGACCACCACTATTGGTCACTGAAAGGTCATGGTTTTTCATTTTGCGACCTTTTTGTGACCAAAAACAGAAGGTGAAAAGCTGGCAGTCGTAAACTGACTATAGCGACCTTTCTTCTGGAATGGTCATAGACGTATATGACCAAAATATGTCCACTGTGGCGTTTTGGTCAGTAGCAACCTCCCCAGGCCACGTAGGCATCCAGCGTGGCAAGCTGATGTGGCACAAGATTCAACCCGGTCCGATTCGTCGTTTTACATGGGCCGAGCCCAACAATTCAGCCTTTTTATATATTTTTTCTGTCAATTTTTTATCGGCTTCATGGGCCAAGCCCAACAATTCAGCCTTGTTAGTTTTTGAGGCCCTTGAGCTTTTTGCAGTCCGTCTCTTTTTTCTGTAAGACTTTTCATTTCATTTTTGAAATTGTTCGATGCTTGTTGGTATGTGGCCTGTTTCGGCCCAATTATTTGTCCAGTTTGGCCCAAGCAGACTTTAGCCCAATCACACACATACATCCAACATTATTTCATTCAAATTAGGAAAACTCCCAGGTTTACATAACACAAAAAGAAAATATCTCCCAGGTTTACATAACACAAAAAATCATCTCAGGAATACATTTCCTTACACAGGAATATACAATAAGAAAATGATGGCACATCTGCTACTATCATAACAGCACAATGTACTTTTTTTAACGGAACAGTACAATGGATTTTATTGCTCTCTCTTATGCAACATGCTCCAGCTGTCACAACTTGCCATCCTACAATGAGAGAGATATAACATTAGTGGAGCAAACTGTTGTCCAGGGACATTAGTTTTATGAGAAAACTGATCCATGAAGCTATCTACAATGAGGCGAACGAGTAGCTCCATCCTCAGGGAGTAGGCAAGTCGATGATCGTGCTTGGCTAAAGCTAGGTAACACAATTCAGATTAAGAAAGCAAGAAAAAAACCCTAAACTAAACAAGGTTATTCCCGTAGATCATTGACAAAGAAAACAACAATCAGCAAAGCGAGATTCAGATTTTACTCAATATCTTTTTCGTATTTTCATTATACTTGACAATCTAAAACACTAACACAAAGGGAAATAATATGACAAGGACAGTTGCATATATAACTATCAAGCATATGACAGGAGGAAGAAACAAGCTAATATGACAGGGACAGAATTATATCACAACACAAACAATTATAGTAGGCATATATATCACAAACATTTATCTCACAAGAACTTGAGCTAATACATGGACTACGAATCTGAATTTATTTCTGCAAAAAAGGGAACGCACCGGTGACAACATATACATGAACTGGAATTAAAAGACACAGGGTGAACTCACATATGAGCTAGCAAACCACTAATTCATAGATCAAATCAAACATACCAAATGTTTTCCAAAGCAACTAGACATCAACTAGTCAGAACACATAATAAGATGCACCATATTATACAAGTACGAGACTGAACAATTATCAGGTTGCAAGATCTTATCAAATCTGAATATTACATGTACTACACGTCTCAAATTTTACAGAAATTTCAGAGAAGAGAGGGAGAAAGAGAGATAGCAGCAGCAAGATTGAGGAGACAGCAGCAGCAAAGGGAGGTTGAGAGAGAGAGATTCAGCAGAAGGTGTTGAAGAAGGAGAAGCAGCAGGCAGAAAGTGAAGGAGAAGAAAGGAAGTAGAGGCATGGGGAAAGCAGCAGCAAGATTGAAGAAAGAGGAGCAGCAAGGACGTGAGGATGGGGAGCAGCAGCAGTTTTGGGGATAGAAGAAGAAGACAGCAGCAGCATATGAGAAAACTCATCCTACAATGAGAGAGAACTATCAAAGTGTTTTATTAACCTCTAGGTTAAAACAACCACATTTTTATTGTCACTTGTTAGTCGGAAAATATAGCTATCTCTCCTGTGTAAATATGTACATGTTGGCATTAAATGAAAAAAATGGGTATGAACAAGCATGCGCTGCTGCACAATAATGAATGAGAACAATCATGTACTGGCAGGGGTATATGGCTGCACCATCAGTCAATGCAGGACACTGCCAGGAGCGTAAATGCAGTAGCAACCCTTCCGACATTTGAGTGCTATAATTAACTGCATTTTCATTTTCAGCAACACTTATGGAGCACTTAGTTCTAAATAGTTGTTCCAAATATGCAGTTTCTAAATTACAAATCTCTGTTTTGATCGTCCAATAGTCAGACATGACAGCAACATGGCAGGCAGACAACATCATATATGAGACAAACTACTAGAGGATACACACGTACATCGAACAACATGTATCAATGCTCAGCAGCTGCACCTTGATACACAGAGTGAAAAAAGAGGTAAATCACCTCCACAAACACCAGCACCTTGAGAAGGAATTGTACCAAAACACGTATTTAATCATGCCTAAAATACATCACATCCACATGGCGCACCAAATTAACATAGGAAGCAGGGGAGTAGGTCGATGTACCAATCCATCACCTTGAGTAGGGGAAGAGAAGAAGCAGAGGAGGGAGGTCCATGGCGTCCCTCCCAAGCAGCAGCACAACACATCACACCTTCATCTCCCATGGTGACGTCCTAGTTCGAAAGAGAGATGAGAAGGGGGTCAGACAGAGAGCGGAAGAAGAAAAGACGAGGGGAGGAGAAAGGGATTCATACCTTTGAGCCCTGCGGTTGGAGCTACTCGTTCGCCACGGCCCATGGCCGGTGGTAGGAATCCCGAGAACAAGAACACGGACGGACGGAGCTGCTCCATGGCGCCGAGGCAGGGGAGGAAGCGGCCATCGTCCATGACGTCCCGGTGCTCGAGCGAGGACGGCATCCTAGATTTGGGAGGCAGAGACGACGAACTGAGGAAGTTAGGAATGGTTGTGAGGAGGAGATGGAGTAGATGGACGCACAGTCGTCGAAGCCACGCCGACCGAAACCCTAGCGATGGGAGCCGGTCGCGGTTGGCGCTAGAGGACGCACGCGACGGAGCTCGACGGGGAATGCCAGCCTCCCCAAGCCACGCCTACTCGATCCGGAGGAAGGGAGTGGGGGTGGGGGCGGCGGCGCCTGCTCGGTCCAGAGGCAGGGAGGTGGGAAGGAGGGATACTGCTGGATCTGGCCATGAGATGAGCGGATCTGCGCGGGGGGTGGAAGGCGAGGGTGGGGCTGGAGGTGGAGGCCGCGCGGAGGCGGGCGAGGACGGGGTGCACGCGGAGGCTGGAGGTGGAGGCCGCGTGGAGGCGGACGGCGGCGGATCTGAGGGAGGGAGAGGCGAGGCGGTAGCGATGGGGAAAAGGGAGCGGCAGCAGCGATTGGGAGAAGGGGCTAGGATTTCGTGGGTGGACGAGGATGAGAGGGATACGGGGTGATTCGGGAGAGGGTGAGAGCGACGAGGGGGGGGTGTGGGCTGCCGTTGGATCTGGGTGCATCCGACGGTGCTTAATTCATGATCCGCACGAGCTGATTTTAGACCAATCAGAACGCAGTATCCCCTTTGATGATGTTAAGACCATTTAAATTGGTCATAATCGACTAAAAAGAAGATTTTGAATCATGTCTCCTATTTGACGACCTAAGAAATTTATAAAAATAAATAGAAATCAAAAACCTTCGCATTGTGTCACCAAGTGTGACCTACTTTTCAGTAAAAATAACAAACTCTCAATAATGTAGATATCATTAAAAAAATCATTTTCCATTTTTTAGTGCTCAAAATGAGTTCTTTTTTGTAAAAGACCTACCAAATATTTGTTCAAATGATATTCTTTATATTCTTTATATTTGTTCAAAATGAGTTATTTATACTCTGCAAAAGTTTACATCTTGGAATAGTAAACAGTATCGACAAAGGGATTTTTTATATTCTTTGCACAAAAAACCATTTTCCATTTTTCGAGTGCCCCAAATGAGGTTTTTTGTGAAGGACCTACCAAATAATTATTGCAAAATTGGACCAAATCATTTTTATAAAATACTAGGCCATATTTAATGCACAATTGACCAAATGGTTGGGTGAAAAAAGTTTTGATCGACCTCTCGTGAAAAAGACAAATTTCCACCAATTCAGATGGAAGCGGGTCAAATTTGAACTGTAGCCACCTCGTAGTTTGTTCTTTATTTTTTCCAAAAATCATTTCTAGGTACATAAGTATCTATTTAATCAGAGAAACGCCAAAAAAAACCAAGATTTAACCACTAGCTAGGAACGGTCAAGCCCGCCGTTTTGACCGCATTTTGAAACGGGCATAAAAAATTCAAAAAAATATCAAAAAATTGGAAAACTTTCGCATTGTGTCATTATATGTGACCAAGTTTCCAGGAAAAATAATAAACTTGTAATACGGTAATTATTTGAAAAAAGTGTTCTCAAAAATGAGCTATCATGCGTGAAGATTCGTGGCTTTCAAGCCAAATGATCAATCTTATGGCCACATTCATGGCATAGTTTGTTCAAATGATCTCATATTGTGTACAAGGGTGCATCTTGGAATTCCAAACAATGTTGCCTAAGGAAGTTTTTATATTCTTTGCACGGAAAATTTGTTTTTCATTTTCTGAGTGCACAAAAGGAGGTTTTTTTTGTGAAGGACCTACCAAATAATTGTTGCAAAAATGGACCAAATAATTTTTATAAAATACTAGGCCATATATAATGCACAATTGACCAAATGGTTGGGTGAAAAAAGTTTTGATCCACCTCTGGTGAAAGAGACAAATTGCCGTCGATTCAGTTGGAAACGGGTCAAATTTGAACTGTAGCTGCCTCATAGTTTGCTCTTTATTTTTTCCAAAAATCATTTCTAGGTACATAAATATCTATTTAATCATAGAAACATCAAAAAAATTCCAAGATTCAACCACTAGCTAGGAACGGTCAAGCCCGCCGTTTTGATCGCATTTTGAAACGGGCATAAAAAATTCAAAAAAAATCAAAAAATTGGAAAGCCTTCGTATTGTGTCATTATATGTGACCAAGTTTCCAGCAAAAATAATAAACTTGTAATACGGTAATTATTTTAAAAAAGTGTTCTCAGAAATGAGCTATCATGCGTGAAGATTCATGGCTTTCAAGCCAAATAATCAATCTTATGGCCACATTCATGGCATAGTTTGTTCAAATCATCTCATATTTTGCACAATAGTGCATCTTGGAATTCCAAACAATGTTGCCTAAGGAAGTTTTTATTTTCTTTGCACGGAAAATTCATTTTTCATTTTCCGAGTGCCCAAAAGGAGGTTTTTTTTGTGAAGGAACTACCAAATAATTGTTGCAAAAATGGACCAAATCAATTTTATAAAATACTAGGCCATATTTATTCATAATTGACCAAATGGTTGGGTGAAAAAAATTTGATCCACCTCTGGTGAAAAAGACAAATTGCCGTCGATTCAGATGGAAACGGGTCAAATTTGAACTGTAGCTGCCTCATAGTTTGCTCTTTATTTTTTACAAAAATCATTTCTAGGTACATAAGTATCTATTTAATCAGAGAAACATCAAAAGTTTTCCAAGATTCAACCACTAGCTAGGAACGGTCAAGCCCGCCGTTTTGACCGCATTTTGAAACGGGCATAAAAAATTCAAAAAAAAACAAAAAATTGGAAAACCTTCGCATTGTGTCATTATATGTGACCAAATTTCCAGGAAAAATAATAAACTTGTAATACGGTAATTATTTGAAAAAAGTGTTCTCAGAAATGAGCTATCATGCGTGAAGATTCATGGCTTTCAAGCCAAATGATCAATCTTATGGCCACATTCATGGCATAGTTTGTTCAAATGATCTCATATTGTGCACAAGGGTGCATATTGGAATGGCAAACAATGTTGCCTAAGTAACTTTTTATTTTCTTTGGATGAAAAAACCATTTTCCATTTTCTGAGTGCTTGAAATGAGTTTTTTTTGTGAAGGACCTACCATATATTTGTTGCAAAATTGGACCTAATCAATTTTATAAAATACTAGGCCATATTCAATGCATAATTGAAAAAATGGTTGGGTGTCAAAAATTTTGATCCACCTCTGGTGAAAAAGACAAATTCCCGTCGATTCAGTTGGAAGCGGGTCAAATTTGAACTGCAGTTGCCTCATAGTTTGCTCTTTATTTTTTCCAAAAATCATTTCTAGGTAAATAAGTATCTATTTAATCAGAAATACATGGTTTGATGGCGAGACATCAAGGTTTGGACGGTGGCCGAGGGTCCCAACTCTAGAGCGCGTAAGCTCGCATGCCCGTCGCGTGGTCACCGCGTGACCGTGGCGTTGCCATGTGTTCTGGGAGGCCTAGGCATGTCTAGTGGGTTGGGCACTCCCAAGGTAGGTGCTAGGAAGAAAATCACAACATAAGATTCTCACGAGGAGACCGATCGATGCTCAAACCTGAATAGAAGCCAAGTGTTTGATTTGCGGTATGGGAAATGCACATGGCTAATGGGCGTGAGTTTCGGCTGAGGATGATCAGTTACTAAGAAGACCTTCTTCACAAATTTTCACCTCAAAAGGAGGAGCCTAGGTGGTACTTGCTTTACAAAGTACCACACTGGACATAAATATGAATGTTGAAGCTGGGCTCAAAATAATGAATGGATTGAGCTGGCATTTGGTGGAGGATGGTTATTTGGGCATAGGAAAGCACTGTAGAAAATGGATACCATTTGGACATGCCAAAGTGGTACTTCCTTCACAAAGTGTTGCTCTGAACAGAATAGGAAAATGAATATTTTCAAATTATTTTTGAACTAGGCAAGGAATGTTTTTGACATATTTGATGAAGATATGATCCAAAACATTTATGAGAATTTTTTTGGAATTTTTGGAATAACAGAAATATAGGTTGCTTCACAACCTAGGGCAAAAACTGCCACATGGACATGACACATAGGCAAAACTGATGAGATGGCGCCTAGTCATCACAACCCACCACAATCTACAAGGCTATGACCATCTATATTGGTCATTAACAACTAGAAATAAGGCAGTGGACTAGCACTGTTTGCTTTGTGACCATTTCGTGTAAGGAAATTACGACCTTGCTGACCAAAATGGTCGCAATGGTTTAGGGTTTGGAGCCCCCCGAACAGCTTTTGACCAATTGGTCTGAAATGGTCATAGATCTATGACCGATTCTTCCAGGGTCACTGACAAAGGTCACTAGTTGACATATTTCTTGTAGTGATATGGCCCAGGCGGTCAGCGCTGCGATGGAGTTAAGGCCCCTCCGTAGGCAGCTCGGAGATTCTTCGACAACCATGGACCACCACGCGAAGAAGGTAGTCTCGTTATCCATCGGTGGGGTAGTGAGTCAGCACCATGAAAAAATTTCGTGCCAGGTGATCCTAGAGAACACACATCCAGAGAGTAGATGGTCGATGGACTCGGTCCCCTGCGAGCATAGGGTGCAAGCCATGGCGTGCTCGGCGCTCCACCATCCAGCACCCGTCGAGAGATGCAAACCAGAGGAAGATCTTGTTGTTTAGCGGCGCCCAACTATTCCATAAGAAACGCCAGCATGGGGGCGAGGTAGAACCATGGAAGAGAGCAAGGTAGCACGAGCTGGCTGAGTAGACACCATTCGCAGTCCAGCGCCATATGATACGGTCCGGACCTCCCAAACACGCCTCATACGTTCAGACGGGCCGCCCGACCACTGACCGATCACATTTTTTGACCCAAACAGACGCCTCAAACGGCCTCAGACCCCCGGGCTGATCGGCACCCCCATATCCAGCGTAAATATGGGGCGGATAGGGGGCGCCCGGGCATGCCCGCCACATCGGTCTGACGGTGGGGTCCCATGCAAAAACGCCTGGAAACCTGGCGGTCCGGCGGATGCCGTGTTCGTCGCCGTAGTGTTAACGCCGTGTGGCGCCACTCCAGCTCGCCGCCCAAGACCAAATCCGGCTACTTAAGCCGGCCGACATCCCACAACCCTAACTCATCCCCCTCCCCTCTCCATGCCGCCAGTCCGAGCCCATCCACCTCCCCCCTCTCCCGCTCCGGTGCTCTGCCCACGCTCTGGCACTACGCCATGGTCCGGAGCAAGATCACCTACTACGCCATGCTGACGCCGGAGTGCCGCTATGAAATCCAGCAGGAGATCCAGGCGAGGCAAGCCGAGCGTCGCCCGCAACACTGTCGGGCTGCCTCCAGACTCGCCGGAGCCGGAGGAGGAGGAGCAGCTGGGGGAAGAGGAGGAGGAGGAGGAGGAGGAGGAGATTGCTCTGATGGAGCCGGACCAGCAGGTGCGGCCTTAAACATGGAGCGGGCGGAGGCGGAGTTCACCGTCGCCCAGTCTCACAAGATGGCGGAGCAGCGGGCCACTCTGGAGTCCATCCAGGATGAGGCCTATGTGGAGGCCAACTAGGCGTTCCTCCAGCAGGAGCAGGCGGAGTGCGACGTGTTCTTCGCCGAGCTTGACACGAAGATAGAGGTGGAGGAGGCCGGAGCGGAGCAGCCGGAGGGGCCGGAGCTGCAGCTGCCGCCCATGCTGCCGGAGTCGGGCACGGAGATCATCGTGATCTCCGACGAGGAGAAGCTATCTACATAGTACATAGGTTCTACTTCCTTTTGCATGTCTTTGTATGGATATAAGAATCTAGTATGAGATGTCCGGATGCAACAAGTGAAATTTGAGGCGTACCCGGTCACTATCGGTCGCATTCACGGGTGTTTGAGGGCCCATATTCATCATATGTGGTTGTAGATGCTCTAAGGCGGGGGCAAGGGCAATGGGCGGTGGCGGGGGTGCATGGTCTGGCAGCATTGCTTCCGGCGTCGGCCACCTCTGGTGCTAGCAGAGCTGTTACTCTATCCATACCACGGCCCAGAGAGGAACGTTCTCGACTATAATGCTCGTGGCTTGGTGCATCTAGAAGCATTGGAACGTTATCATCTTTGACCACATATAATTAACCTTGCTGGACGTGATCAAGATGGAGGCAAGGCGATGGGCGATGGCGTGTGGTCTTGATACGTCTCTAATGTATGTATAATTTTTGATTGTTCCATGTTATTGTATTATCTGTTTTGGATGTTTTATATGCATTTATATGCTATTTATTATTTTTGGGACTAACCTATTAAGCTAGATCCTAGTGCGAGTTTCTTTTTTTTTTGCATGTTTTAGAGTTTCTCAAAAAAGGAGTACCAAACGGAGTCCAAACGGAATAAAACTTTCACGGTGATCTTTCTTGGACCAGAAGCAAACCAGGAGACTTGGAGATGAAGTCAGAGGCGCAACGAGGCAGCCACGAGGGTCCAACCAGAAACGTGCTTTTGATCCAAAATTCTTGTTGCTCTGGATTGATGCACAAATTGCCCTGGTTATCCTAATTTTTCAAAATTTTAGGAGTTACAGAAGTATTCAAGAGTTACAGATTACTACAGATTGTTCAGTTTTTGATGGATTTTGTTTTTTGCGTGTTGTTTGCTTATTTTGATGATTCCGTGGGTAGTATATGGGGTATGAACCATGGAAAAGTTGGAATAAAGAATGAGTTTGCAACAGTACCTTAAAGTGGTTATTTATTTTCTTATACTAACGGAGCTCATGAGATTTTCTGTTCAATTTAGTGTTGTGAAGTTTTCAAGTTTTGGATAAGGATTTGATGGACTATGGAATAAGGAGTGGCAAGAGGCTAAGTTTGGGGATTCCCAAGGCACCCCAAGGTAATATTCAAGGACAACCAAAATCCTAAGCTTGGGGATTCCCCGGAAGGCATCCCCTCTTTCGTATTCGTCTATCGGTAACTTTACTTGAGGCTATATTTTTATTCACCATATGATATGTGTTTTGCTTGGAGCATCATGTATAATTTGAGTCTTTGCTTTTTAGTTTACCACAATCATCCTTGTTGTACACACCTTTTGGGAGAGACACACATGAATCATGATTTATTAGAATACTCTGTGTGCTTCACTTATATTTTTTGAGCTAGGCAATATTGCTCTGGTACTTCACTTATATCTTTTTAGAGCACGGTGGTGGCTTTATTTTATAGAAATTTATGAACTCTCATGCTTCACTTATATTATTTTGAGCGTATTTTAGAACAACATGGTAATTTGCTTTGGTTATAAATTAGTTCTAATATGATAGACATCCAAAAGGATATAATAAAAACTTTCATATAAAGTACATTGAATAGTATGAGAAGTTTGATTCTTTCTGATTGTTTTGAGATATGAAGATGTTGATATTAGAGTCATGCTAGTGAGTAGTTGTGAATTTGAGAGATACTTGTGTTAAAGTTTGTGATTCCCGTAGCATGCACGGATGGTGAACCGTTATGTGATGAAGTCAAAGCATGATTTATTTTTTGATTCTCTTCCTTATGAGTGGCGGTCGAGGACGAGCAATGGTCTTTTCCTACCAATCTATCCTCCTATGAGCATCCGCGTAGTACTTCCTTTCGATAACTAATAGATTTTTACAATAAGTATGTGAGTTCTTGATGACTAATGTTGAGTCCATGGATTGTACACACTCTCACCCTTCCACCATTGCTAGCTTCTCTTGTGTCGTGCAACTTTCGCCGATACCATACACACACCATATACCTTCCTCAAAACAGCCATCATACCAACCTATTATGGCATTTGCATAGTCATTCCAAGATATATTGTCATGCAACTTTCCACCGTTCTGTTTATTATGACACGCTTCATCATTGTCATATTGCTTTGCATGATCATGTAGTTGACATTGTATTTGTGGCAAAGCCACCGTTCATAATCCTTTCATACATGTCACTCTTGATTCATTGCACATCCCGATACACCATTGGAGGCATTCACATAGAGTCATATTTTGTTCCAAGTATTGAGTTGCAATTCTTGAGTTGTAAGTAAATAAAAGTGTGATGACCTTCATTATTAGAGCATTGCCCCATGTGAGGAAAGGATGATGAAGGCTACGATTCCCCCACAAGTCGGGATGAGACACTAGACGAAAAATAAAAAAATAAAAAATTAGCCACAAAATGAGAGAAGGCCCAAACAAAAAAAAGACAAAATAATATGAGAGAAAAAGAGAGAAGGGACAATGTTACTATCCTTTTTACACACTTGTGCTTCAAAGTAGCACCATGATCTTCATGATAGAGAGTCTCCTATGATATCACTTTCATATACTAGTGGGAATTTTTCATTATAGAACTTGGCTTGTATATCCAATGATGGCCTTCCTCAAATTTCCCTAGGTATTCATGTGCAAGCAAGTTGGATGCACACCCATTAGTTTCTTTTCGAGCTTTTAGACACTTATAGCTCTAGTGTATCTGTTGCATGGCAATCCCTACTCGCTCATATTGATATCTATTAATGGACATCTTCATAGCCCGTTGGTACGCCTAGTTAATGTGAGACTACCTCCCTCTTTTTGTCTTCTCCACAACCACCATATTCTACTCCACCATAGTGCTATATCCATGGCTCACGCTCATGTATTGCGTGAAAGTTGAAAAAGTTTGAGAACATCAAAAGTACGAAACAATTGCTTGGCTTGTCATCGGGGTTGTGCATGATTTAAATATTTTGTGTGATGAAGATGGAGCATAGCCAGACTATATGATTTTGTAGGGATAGCTTTCTTTGGCCATGTTATTTTGAGAAGACATGATTGCTTTATTAGTATGCTTGAAGTATTATTTTTTTATGTCAATATTAAACTTTTGTTTTGAATCTTACGGATCTGAACATTCATGCTACAATAAAGAATATTACATGGATAAATATGTTAGGTAGCATTCCACATCAAAAATTCTGTTTTTATCATTTACCTACTCAAGGACGAGCGGGAATTAAGCTTGGGGACGCTTGATACGTCTCCAACGTATCTATAATTTTTGATTGTTCCATGCTATTATATTATATGTTTTGGATGTTTTATATGGATTTATATGCTATTTTATATTACCTTTGGGACCAACCTATTAACCTAGAGCCCAGAGCCAGTTTCTTTTTTTTTTGCCTGTTTTAGAATTTCGCAAAAAAGGAATACCAAACGGAGTCCAAACGCAATAAAACTTTCGCGATGATCTTTCTTGGATAAGAAGCAAACCAGGAGACTTGGAGATGAAGTCGGAGAGGCAACGAGGCGGCCACGAGGGTGGAGGGCGCGCCCCCCTACCTCGTGGGCCCCTCGGAGCTCTCCTAACCTAATTTTTTTGCCCATATATACTCTTATACCCCAAAACCATCAGGGGAGCCTCGAAAACACTTTTCCACCTCCACAACCTTCTGTACCCGTGAGATCCCATCTAGGGGCCTTTTCCGGCGTCCTGCCTGAGGGGGATTCGATCATGGAGGGCTTCTACATCAACACAATTACCCTTCCGATGAAGCGTGAGTAGTTTACCATAGACCTACGGGTCCATAGCTATTAGTTAGATGACTTATTCTCTCTCTTTGATTCTCAATACCATGTTATCCTCGATGTTCTTGGAGATCTATTCGATGTAATATTCTTTTGCGGTGTGTTTGCCGAGATCCGATGAATTGTGGATTTATGATCAGATTATCTATGAATATTATTTGAGTCTTCTCTGAATTCTTATATGCATGATTTGATATCTTTGCAAGTCTCTTCGAATTATCGGTTTAGTTTGGCCTACTAGATTGGTTTTTCTTGCAATGGGAGAAGTACTTAGTTTTGGGTTCAATTTTGTGGTGTCCTTTCCTAGTGACAATAGAGGCAGCAAGGCACGTATTGTATTGTTGCCATCAAGGATAAAAAGATGGGGTTTTCATCATATTGCTTGAGTTAATTCCTCTCCATCATGTCATCTTACTTAATGCATTACTCTGTTCATTATGAACTTAATAATCTAGATGCAGGTAGGAGTCGATCGATCTGTGGAGTAATAGTAGTTAATGTAGAATCGTTTCGGTCTACTTGACACGGACGTGATGCCTATGTTCATGATCATTGCCTTAGATATCGTCATAACTTTGCGCTTTTCTATCAATTGCTCGGCAGTAATTTGTTCACCCACCGTATTATTTATCTTGAGAGAAGCCACTAGTGAAACCTATGGCCCCCGGGTCACTTTTCCATTATATTGAATCTCTTCTACATCTTACTAGTTTCCAATCTACTATTTTGCAATCTTTTACTTTCCGATCTATAAACCAAAAATACCAAAAATATTTACTTTATAGTTTATCTATCTCTATCAGATCTCACTTTTGCAAGTAACTGCAAAGGGATTGACAACCCCTTTATCGCGTTGGGTGCAAGTTGTTAATTGTTTGTGCAGGTATTCAGTGACTTGTGTGTTATTTCCTACTAGATTGATATCTTGGTTCTCAAACTGAGGGAAATACTTACTCTACTTTGTTGCATCACCCTTTCCTCTTCAAAGGAAAACCAACGCAAGCTCAAGAGGTAGCTGGAAGAATTTCTGGCGCCGTTGCCGGGGAGATCTACGCCAAGTCAAGACATACCAAGTACCCATCATAAACTCCCATCTCTTGCATTACATTATTCGCCATTCGCCTCTCATTTTACTCTCCCCCACTTCTAAAACTATTTTCAAAAAGATTTGCCTTTTCTTCGCCCTTCTTCCATTCGATCTTTTGTTTGCTTGTGTTACCATGTGCCTTCTTTTTGCTTGCATCTTCGCTTGCTAAAATTTTATGGATCCTCATCCACTTGCTAATCTTTTTAAGAGATCCAATTATGATGAACCAACATCTAGTGATTTGAGTGCACTAGTTTATCTTTATGGTGTTTTGCTTGAAATTCGTGAATCTAAAAATTGTGATGAAATTTATGAAGTGATTAGAATAGTTCCTTGGATGAAAAGCATGATTGCAATGGTTTTACTATAAGTTCTATTAGTGTCAGTTGTGCTAATAATATGCAAAACCCTAATATCATGTCACTTCATCGTTGTTCCTTTTTGTTCACTCTTCATGGGCAATGACCACCCTTCTGGTGGAGAATTTGTGCACTCCCTTCATGCATGCTCGACGAGTCGGAGTCTTCCTCGTCTTTATTTTCACTCCATAACGGGAAATAAACACCCTTCCAATGGGTGCTAGATGGCTCAAGGTGGGTAATGGTGTAGCTCCTTGATTTTTGACTACCTTTGGTACTCCTCAATAAGTGGTTCCGACGTCGCCCTACTATAACTCTCAATCAGCGTCCCTCGGAGTTGTCCTCTCTACTATCCCCTGGCAGGATGAGCGGCCTCGACAACCTCCTCTCTTTTTCTAGCAGATCTTGTATGTGATTATGATAAAACCCGTGTTGCATACTACCACCTAGATTTAGATGTTTAGGAAGTTGATCATTGTGTTGTGTTGTAACTATGTATGCAATATTTTTCCATGTCTAGTGTTACGTGCTTCAGCAAGATGTATTTACAACCGTCTTTTCAAACTATAAGTAGTTGCAAAACCTGTTGCATAGTCCTTTGTCAGGTAATATGATTGTTGGCCTTTTTCCGCTCTATAAAATACATTGTTACGAATTTTTTCTTCTAATAACATTATGCTAATTACACAAAAAGAAATAAAAAACTAGAGGGGGGTTCTGAATGTCGTATCGCTGGTCCATAGAAAATTAGACAAATGTGCATTACTCTCCTACCAGCTTGTTAGTAAATAAAAGAGATCAGTTGGATGTGTCCAATAGTTGATATCTCGTCCCACCTCTTCTCCTCTTCGAAAATTGATCTCCTACATCATCGTCATCGCTTTCTCCTCTGTATTTGGAAGGCATTACAGTAGATCCGCCTTTGCTATGCCACCATTCGCTAGCCCAATGCATCACCTCTAATATGTTCATTTTCTCCCCTCTTTCACTTATCCTCTAGCATACGCCATTCGTCATCTTCTATGTTGATGGCTAGTACCATTGCCATGCTCCTTCACCATTGAAAGGATCGATATAGCTGACTAGAGGGGGGGGGGTGAATAGGTAACTAACACTTTTTATACTTTTCTTTACCAAATTAAACTTTGCATCAAAGTAGGTTGTCTAGATATGCAACTAGGTGAGCAACCTATATGATGCAACAACAACTAGCACACAAGCAAGCAAGGGATACAACAGAAATAAGCTTGCACAAGTAAAGGCACGAGGTAACCAAGAGTGGAGCCGGTGGAGATGAGGATGTGTTACTGAAGTTCCTTCCTTTTGAGGGGAAGTACGTCTCCGTTAGAGCGGTGTGGAGGCACAATGCTCCCCAAGAAGCCACTAGGGCCACCGTAATCTCCTCACGCCCTCACATAATGCGAGATGTCGTGATTCCACTATTGGTGCTCTTGAAGGCGGCGACTGAACCTTTACAAACAAGGTTGGGGCAATCTCCACAACTTAATTGGAGGCTCCCAACGACACCACGAAGCTTCACCACAATGGACTATGGCTCCGTGGTGACCTCAACCGTCTAGGGTGCTCAAACACCCAAGAGTAACAAGATCCGCTAGGGATTAGTGGGGGGAATCAAATTTCTCTTGGTGGAAGTGTAGATCTGGGCCTTCTCAACCACTCACGAGCAAATCAACAAGTTTGATTGGCTAGGGAGAGAGATCGAGCGAAAATGGAGCTTGGAGCAACAATGGAGCTTTTGGGGGAGAGGTTGGTCAACTTTGGGGAAGAAGACCCCTTTATATAGTGGGGGAACAATCCAATCGTTACCCCCCCCCCAAGCAGCCCCGCAGAGAGCGGTACTACCGCTTGGGTGGGCGGTACTACCGCTGAGCCAGCGGTACTACCGCGCCACCTAGCGGTACTGCCGCTCACAAGAGGGGAGCAAGGTCCTGGTGAAGGAAATATGCCCTAGAGGCAAAAATAAAGTTATTATTTATTTCCTCATATCATGATAAATGTTTATTATTCATGCTAGAATTGTATTAACCGAAAACATGATACATGTGTGAATACATAGACAAACATAAAGTCACTAGTATGCCTCTACTTGACTAGCTCATTAATCAAAGATGGTTATGTTTCCTAACCATAGACATGTGTTGTCATTTGATTAATGGGATCACATCATTAGGATAATGATGTGATTGACATGACCCATTCCATTAGCCTAGCACTTGATCGTTTAGTATATTGCTATTGCTTTCTTCATGACTTATACAAAGTTCCTGTAACTATGAGATTGTGCAACTCCCGTGTACCGGAAGAACACTTTGTGTGCAACCAAACGTCACAACGTAACTGGGCGATTATAAAGGTGCTCTACAGGAGTTTCCGAAGGTACATGTTGAGTTAGCATAATTCGAGATTAGGTTTTGTCACTCCGATTGGCGGAGAGGTATCTCTGGGCCCTCTCGGTAATACTCATCACCTAAGCCTTGCAAGCATTGTAACTAATGAGTTAGTTATAAGATGATGTGTTACAAAACGAGTAAAGAGACTTGCCGGTAACGAGATTGAACTAGGTATTGGATACCGACGATCAAATCTCGGGCAAGTAACATACCGATGACAAAGGGAACAACGTATGTTGTTATGCGGTTTGACCGATAAAGATCTTCGTAGAATATGTAGGAGCCAATATGGGCATCCACGTCCCGCTATTGGTTATTGACCGAGAATGGTTCTAGGTCATGTCTACATAGTTCTCGAACCCATAGGGTCCGCACGCTTAACGTTATGATAACAGTTTTATTATGAGTTTATAAGTTTTGATGTACCGAAGTTTGTTCGGAGTCCCGGATGTGATCACGGACATGACGAGGAGTCTCTAAATGGTCGAGACATAAAGATTGATATATTGGAAGCCTATGTTTGGACATCGGAAAGGTTCCGGGTGAAATCGGGATTTTACCGGAACAC
>NC_041387.1:28283692-28305912 GCF_002162155.2 Triticum dicoccoides
GTTACCGGAACCCTCCCGGGGGTTAATGGGCCTTAGTGGGCCATGAGGGAGAAGAGGAGGGACGGCCAGGGCAGGCCGCGCGCCCCTCCCCCCCTAGTCCGAATAGGACAAGGAAGGGGGGGCGGCGCCCCCCTTTTCCTCTTTCCCCTCGCCCCTTTCCTTCTCCACCAAGGCAAGAGGGGGGAGTCCTACTCCCGGTGGGAGTAGGACTCCTCCAGGCGCACCCCAAGGGGGCCGGCCGCACCTCCCCCTCCCTCATTTATATACGGGGGCAGGGGGCACCCCATAACACACAAGTTGATCTACGGATCGTTCCTTAGCCGTGTGCGGTGCCCCCCTCCACCATAGTCCACCTCGGTCATATCATCGTGGAGTTTAGGCGAAGCCCTGCGCCGGTAGAACATCATCATCGTCACCACGCCGTCATGCTGACGGAACTCTTCCCTGAAGCTTTGCTGGATCGGAGCCCGGGGATCGTCATCGAGCTGAACGTGTGCTGAACTCGGAGGTGCCGTACGTTCGGTGCTTGGATCGGTCGGATCGTGAAGACGTACGACAACATCAACCGCGTTGTCATAACACTTCCGCTTACGATCTACGAGGGTACGTGGACGAACACTCTCCCCTCTCGTTGCTATGCCATCACCATGATCTTGCGTGTGCGTAGGAAATTTTTTGAAATTAATACGTTCTCCAACAGTGGCATCCGAGCCTGGTTTTATGCGTAGATATCATATGCACGAGTAAAACACAAGTGAGTTGTGGGCGATATAAGTCATACTGCTTACCAGCATGTCATACTTTGGTTCGGCGGTATTGTGAGATGAAGCGGCCCGGACCGACATTACGCGTACGCTTACGCGAGACTGGTTTCACCGCTACAAGCACTCGTTGCTTAAAGGTGACCGGCGGGTGTCTGTCTCTCTCACTTTAGCTGAATCGAGTGTGGCTACGCTCGGTCCTTGCGAAGGTTAAAACAGCACCAACTTGACAAACTAACGTTGTGGTTTTTTGATGCGTAGGTAAGAACGGTTTTTGCTAAGCCCGTAGCAGCCACGTAAAACTTGCAACAACAAAGTAGAGGACGTCTAACTTGTTTTTGCAGGGCATGTTGTGATGTGATATGGTCAAGACGTGATGCTATATTTTATTGTATGAGATGATCATGTTTTGTAACCGAAGTTATCGGCAACTGGCAGGAGCCATATGGTTGTCGCTTTATTGTATGAAATGCAAATGCCCTGTAATTGCTTTACTTTATCACTAAGTGGTAGCGATAGTCGTAGAAGCAATAGATGGCGTAAACGACAATGATGCTACGATGGAGATCAAGGTGTCGCGCCGGTGACGATGGTGATCACGACGGTGCTTCGGAGATGGAGATCACAAGCACAAGATGATGATGGCCATATCATATCACTTATATTGATTGCATGTGATGTTTATCCTTTATGCATCTTATCTTGCTTTGATTGACGGTAGCATTTTAAGATGATCTCTCACTAAAATTATCAAGAAGTGTTCTCCCTCAGTATGCACCGTTGCCAAAGTTCGTCGTGCCCAGACACCACGTGATGATCGGGTGTGATAAGCTCTACGTCCATCTACAACGGGTGCAAGACAGTTTTGCACACGCGGAATACTCAGGTTAAACTTGACGAGCCTAGCATATGCAGATATGGCCTCGGAACACGGAGACCGAAAGGTCGAGCGTGAATCATATAGTAGATATGATCAACATAGTGATGTTCACCATTGAAAACTACTCCATCTCACGTGATGATCGTTTATGGTTTAGTTGATTTGGATCACGTGATCACTTAGATGACTAGAGAGATGTCTGTCTAAGTGGGAGTTCTTAAGTAATATGATTAATTGAACCTAAATTTATCATGAACTTAGTACCTGATAGTATTTTGCTTGTCTATGTTTGTTTGTAGATAGATGGCTCGTGCTGTTGTTCCGTTGAATTTTAATGCGTTCCTTGAGAAAGCAAAGTTGAAAGATGATGGTAGCAATTACACGGACTGGGTCCATAACCTGAGGATTATCCTCATTGCTGCACAGAAAAGTTACGTCCTAGAAGCACCGCTGGGTGCCAGGCCTGCTGCTGATGCAACTGACGACGTTAAGAATGTCTGGCAGAGCAAAGCTGATGACTACTCTATAGTTCAGTGTGCCATGCTTTACGGCTTAGAACCGGGTCTTCAACGATGTTTTGAACATCATGGAGCATATGAGATGTTCCAGGAGTTGAAGTTAATATTTCAAGAAAATGCCCGGATTGAGAGATATGAAGTCTCCAATAAGTTCTACAGCTGCAAGATGGAGGAGAATAGTTCTGTTAGTGAGCATATACTCAAAATGTCTAGGTATAATAATCACTTGATTCAACTGGGAGTTAATCTTCCGGATGATAGCGTCATTGACAGAATTCTCCAATCACTGCCACCAAGCTACAAGAGCTTTGTGATGAACTATAATATGCAAGGGATGAACAAGACTATTCCCGAGCTCTTCGCAATGCTAAAAGCTGCGGAGGTAGAAATCAAGAAGGAGCATCAAGTGTTGATGGTCAATAAGACCACTAGTTTCAAGAAAAAGGGCAAAGGGAAGAAGAAGGGGAACTTCAAGAAGAACAGCAAGCAAGTTGCTGCTCAAGGGAAGAAACCCAAGTCTGGACCTAAGCCTGAAACTGAGTGCTTCTACTGCAAGCAGACTGGTCATTGGAAGCGGAACTGCCCCAAGTATTTGGCGGATAAGAAGGATGGCAAAGTGAACAAAGGTATATGTGATATAACATGTTATTGATGTGTACCTAACTAGAGCTCATAGTAGCACCTGGGTATTTGATACTGGTTCTGTTGCTAATATTTGCAACTCGAAACAGGGACTACGAAATAAGCGAGCACTGGCCAGGGACGAGGTGACGATGCGCGTGGGAAACGGTTCCAAAGTCAATGTGATCGCGGTCGGCACGCTACCTCTACATCTACCTTCGAGATTAGTTTTAGACCTGAATAATTGTTATTTGGTGCCAGCGTTAAGCATGAACATTATATCTGGATCTTGTTTGATGCGAGACGGTTATTCATTTAAATTAGAGAATAATGGTTGTTCTATTGAGTAATATCTTTTATGGTCATGCACCCTTGAAGAGTGGTCTATTTTATTAAATCTCGATAGTAGTGATACACATATTCATAGTGTTGAAACCAAAAGATGCAGAGTTAATAATGATAGTGCAACTTATTTGTGGCACTGCCGTTTGGGTCATATCGGTGTAAAGCGCATGAAGAAACTCCATACTGATGGACTTTTGGAATCATTTGATTATGAATCACTTGGTACTTGCGAACCGTGCCTTATGGGCAAGATGACTAAAACGCCGTTCTCCGGAACTATGGAGCGAGCAACTGATTTGTTGGAAATCATACATACTGATGTTTGTGGCCCAATGAATGTTGAGGCTCGCGGCGGGTATCGTTATTTTCTCACCTTCACAGATGATTTGAGCAGATATGGGTATATCTACTTGATGAAACACAAGTCTGAAACATTTGAAAAGTTCAAAGAATTTCAGAGTGAAGTGGAAAATCATCGTAACAAGAAAATAAAGTTTCTACGATATTATCATGGAGGAGAATATTTGAGTTATGAGTTTGGCCTACACTTGAAACAATGTGGAATAGTTTCGCAACTCACGCCACCTGGAACACCACAACGAAATGGTGTGTCCGAACGTCGTAATCATACTTTACTGGATATGGTGCGATCTATGATGTCTCTTACTGATTTACCGCTATCATTTTGGGGTTATGCTTTAGAGACGGCCGCATTCACGTTAAATAGGGCACCATCAAAATCCGTTGAGACGACGCCTTATGAACTATGGTTTGGCAAGAAACCAAAGTTGTCGTTTCTTAAAGTTTGGGGCTGCGATGCTTATGTGAAGAAACTTCAACCAGATAAGCTCGAACCTAAATCGGAGAAATGTGTCTTCATAGGATACCCAAAAGAAACTATTGGGTACACCTTCTATCACATATCCGAAGGCAAGACATTCGTTGCTAAGAATGGATCCTTTCTAGAGAAGGAGTTTCTCTTGAAAGAAGTGAGTGGGAGGAAAGTAGAACTTGATGAGATAACTGTATCTACTCCCTTATTGGAAAGTAGTTCATCACGAGAACCGGTTCTTGTGACAACTACACCAATTAGTGAGGAAGCTAATGATAATGATCATGAAACTTCAGATCAAGTTTCTACTGAACCTCGTAGGTCTACCAGAGTAAGATCCGCACCAGAGTGGTACGGTAATCCTATTCTGGAAGTCATGTTACTTGACCATGATGAACCTACGAACTATGAGGAAGCGATGATGAGCCCGGATTCCGCAAAATGGCTAGAAGCCATGAAATCTGAGATGGGATCCATGTATGAAAACAAAGTATGGACTTTGGTTGACTTGCCCGATGATCGGCAAGCCATTGAGAACAAATGGATCTTTAAGAAGAAGACTGACGCTGATGGTAATATAACTGTCTATAAAACTCGACTTGTTGCAAAAGGTTTTCGACAAGTTCAAGGGGTTGACTACGATGAGACTTTCTCACCCGTAGCGATGCTTAAGTCCGTCCGAATCATGTTAGCTATTGCTGCATTTCATGATTATGAAATTTGGCAAATGGATGTCAAGACTGCATTCTTGAATGGATTTCTAGAAGAAGAGTTGTATATGATGCAGCCGGAAGGTTTTGTTGATCCAAAAGGTGCTGACAAAATGTGCAAGCTCCAGCGTTCCATTTATGGACTGGTGCAAGCATCTCGGAGTTGGAATAAACGCTTTGATAGTGTGATCAAAGCATATGGTTTTATACAGACTTTTGGAGAAGCCTGTATTTACAAGAAAGTGAGTGGGAGCTCTGTAGCATTTCTAATTTTATATGTAGATGACATATTATTAATTGGAAATGATATAGAATTTCTGGATAGCATAAAAGGATACTTGAATAAAAGTTTTTCAATGAAAGACCTCGGTGAAGCTGCTTACATATTGGGCATCAAGATCTATAGAGATAGATCAAGACGCTTAATAGGACTTTCACAAAGCACATACCTTGACAAAATTTTGAAAAAGTTCAAAATGGATCAGGCAAAGAAAGGATTCTTGCCTGTGCTACAAGGTGTGAAGTTGAGTCAAACTCAATGCCCGACCACAGCAGAAGATAGAGAGAAAATGAAAAATGTTCCCTATGCTTCAGCCATAGGCTCTATCATGTATGCAATGCTGTGTACCAGACCTGACGTATGCTTAGCAATAAGCTTGGCAGGAAGGTACCAAAGTAATCCAGGAGTGGATCACTGGACAGCGGTCAAGAACATCCTGAAATACCTGAAAAGGACTAAGGATATGTTTCTCATATATGGAGGTGACAAAGAGCTAGTCGTAAACGGTTACGTCGATGCAAGCTTTGACACTGATCCGGACGATTCTAAATCGCAAACCGGATACGTGTTTTTATTAAACGGTGGAGCTATAAGTTGGTGCAGTTCTAAACAAAGCGTCGTAGCGGGATCTACATGTGAAGCGGAGTACATAGCTTCTTTGGAAGCAGCAAATGAAGGAGTCTGGATGAAGGAGCTCATTTCCGATCTAGGTGTCATACCTAGTGCATCAGGACCAATGAAGATCTTCTGTGACAATACTGGTGCAATTGCCTTGGCAAAGGAATCCAGATTTCACAAGAGGACCAAGCACATCAAGAGACGCTTCAATTCCATTCGGGACCAAGTCCAAGTGGGAGACATAGAGATTTGCAAGATACATACGGATCTGAATGTTGCAGACCCGTTGACTAAGCCTCTCTCACGAGCAAAACATGATCAACACCAAGACTCCATGGGTGTTAGAATCATTACTATGTAATCTAGATTGACTCTAGTGCAAGTGGGAGACTGAAGGAAATATGCCCTAGAGGCAATAATAAAGTTATTATTTATTTCCTCATATCATGATAAATGTTTATTATTCATGCTAGAATTGTATTAACCGGAAACATGATACATGTGTGAATACATAGACAAACATAAAGTCACTAGTATGCCTCTACTTGACTAGCTCATTAATCAAAGATGGTTATGTTTCCTAACCATAGACATGTGTTGTCATTTGATTAATGGGATCACATCATTAGGATAATGATGTGATTGACATGACCCATTCCGTTAGCCTAGCACTTGATCGTTTAGTATATTGCTATTGCTTTCTTCATGACTTATACAAAGTTCCTACAACTATGAGATTGTGCAACTCCCATGTACCGAAAGAACACTTTGTGTGCTACCAAACGTCACAACGTAACTGGGTGATTATAAAGGTGCTCTACAGGTGTTTCCGAAGGTACATGTTGAGTTGGCATAATTCGAGATTAGGTTTTGTCACTCCGATTGGCGGAGAGGTATCTCTGGGCCCTCTCGGTAATACTCATCACCTAAGCCTTGCAAGCATTGTAACTAATGAGTTAGTTATAAGATGATGTGTTACAGAACGAGTAAAGAGACTTGCCGGTAACGAGATTTAACTAGGTATTGGATACCGACGATCAAATCTCGGGCAAGTAACATACCGATGACAAAGGGAACAACGTATGTTGTTATGCGGTTTGATCGATAAAGATCTTCGTAGAATATGTAGGAGCCAATATGGGCGTCCAGGTCCCGCTATTGGTTATTGACCGAGAATGGTTCTAGGTCATGTCTACATAGTTCTCGAACCCGTAGGGTCCGCACGCTTAACGTTACGATGACAGTTTTATTATGAGTTTATAAGTTTTGATGTACCGAAGTTTGTTCAGAGTCCCGGATGTGATCACGGACATGACGAGGAGTCTCGAAATGGTCGAGACATAAAGATTGATATATTGGAAGCCTGTGTTTGGACATCGGAAAGGTTCCGGGTGAAATCGGGATTTTACCGGAACACCGGGGGGGTTACCGGAACCCTCCCGGGGGTTAATAGGCATTAGTGGGCCATGAGGGAGAAGAGGAGGGCCGGCCAGGGCAGGCCGTGCGCCCCTCCCCCCTAGTCCGAATAGGACAAGGAAGGGAGGGGGGCGGCGCCCCCCTTTTCCTCTTTCCCCTCCCCCCTTTCCTTCTCCACCAAGGCAAGAGGGGGGAGTCCTACTCCCGGTGAAAGTAGGACTCCTCCAGGCGCACCCCAAGGGGGCCGGCCGCACCTTCCCCTCCCTCCTTTATATACGGGGGCAGGGGGGCACCCCATAACACACAAGTTGATCTATGGATCGTTCCTTAGCCGTGTGCGGTGCCCCCCTCCACCATAGTCCACCTCGGTCATATCGTCGCGGAGTTTAGGCGAAGCCCTGCGCCGGTAGAACATCATCATTGTCACCACGCTGTCGTGCTGACGGAACTCTTCCCCGAAGCTTTGCTGGATCGGAGCCCGAGGATCGTCATCGAGCTGAACCTGTGCTAAACTCGGAGGTGCCGTACGTTCGGTGCTTGGATCGGTCGGATCGTGAAGACGTACGAGTACATCAACCGTGTTGTCATAACGCTTCCGCTTACGGTCTACGAGGGTACGTGGATGAACACTCTCCCCTCTCGTTGCTATGCCATCACCATGATCTTGCGTGTGCGTAGGAAATTTTTTGAAATTACTACGTTCTCCAACACCTGGACCCAGAGCGGTATTACCGCGGAGGTAAGGGAGGTACTACCGCCTCTACTGCCGCAGCTAGTGCCGCAGAACCCGACACGAGAAAACGAGGCCTCGAGTCGAGGCGGTAGTAGCCCGGAGCCACTGCGGTACTACGGTGAAAGACATCAAGCGGTACTACCGCTGAGGAGCGGTACTACATCTTGTTGTGTTTCGGCGGTACTACCGCTGCGGCCCGCGGTACTACCGCTGCGGCCCGCGGTACTACCGCTGGGGCCAGTCAGGGAAACCAGAGAAGGAAAGGAGAGCTCATTGAGGCAGGAAGGATCAGCGGGTGCAATAAGAATGTGTACGTGTTGATTCCACCCTAGCCTGACCAAAGCGGATCCCCTCTTGATAGTACGGTGACTCCTACGCAACTAGTCCACCAACAGAGAAGCGAAAGAGCTGCATCGTCTTGAATAAAACACGGAGGGGAGGGAATCGTCTCCTGCCAAAGGACGAATCTCTGAAAAACTCAACGCACACAATTAATCCGCAAAAGCATTGTCATCAATCACCAAACTACCTTGGGGATAAATATGCCCTTACAACCATACTACCCTCATGCATCATCTCCATGTCAATATGAATCCTCTGCCAATCTTTATTCCGAGACAAGGAGTGGCAGGGCGAAAATGAAACACCCACCTCGAAATTTCGGCCCTAAGCTAATTTGTCGAATCCAGGCTCTAACCATCAAGTGTATTAAATAGAAGTACACTAGTGAGGAAGACAGTCCCGAGCATGAATCACTGGAAAATGTGATATGAAGAAACAACTCTAGAATAGGCAACCCACAAAAATCTAAAATTTGAACTAGCAACACTTAAAATAATCCAGTCTATTTGACATTGTACTTGAATTTTTTTTTGCGGGAACATTGTCCTTGAAATCAAATGTACAAAATAAGCACAAGTTTGGAACATAAGACATGAACAACACAACAACAGAAAAATTGCAAGAATTGTATGTCATGGCTTGCTGATTTGTTTTGGAATCTGAAACACATGAATTGAACAACGTAGCTGTGGGGATGCTCCATAAAAATTTCACAGAAAAATGTTTCTTTAGGAGAAAGAAAAGAGGAGAGATAAAGACACATGTTGCATTAGACTTCACAAAGGAAGTGTAAATGAAGCTGAGCAAATGCTTAGAATCCTCTGAAATATGTCCAGAGGGCACCATAAGAAACATTCCTATAGAATTCATTCCTATGGCACTCATGTGCAATTCATTTGTTTCAAATGGGGTCAAAATGTGGCAGTATATTTTATATACCGGATCCGCTGAGGACAGCAAGCGGTACTACCGCTGAGGACAGGTACTACCGCCTGTTGTGTTTCGGTGGTACTACCGCTGCGGCCCGTGGTACTACCGTTGGGGCCAGTCAGGGAAACCAGAGAAGGAAAGGAGAGCTCCATTGAGGCGGGAAGGATCAGTGGGTGCAATAATAATGTGTACGTGTTGATTCCACCCTAGCCTGACCAAAGCGGATCCCCTCTTGATAGTACGGTGACTCCTACGCAACTAGTCCACCAACAGAGAAACGAAAGAGCTGCACTGTCTTAAATAAAACATCGAGGGGATGGAATCGTCTCGTGCCAAAGGATGAATCTCTGAAAAACTCAACGCACACGATTAGTCCGCAAAAGCATTGTCATCAATCACCAAAACACCTTGGGGATAAATATGCCCTTACAATCTCCCCCTTTTTGGTGGATTGATGACAATACGGGATTTGCATAAACGGGAAAAGACATAGGATATGCACAAACCCCACAACTCTAAAATGTAGATGGGCTCCCCCTAAATATGTGCTAGCTAGATAAGTGCTTTGTACTGCACGGTACACATACTAGGATCAGCACTCCCCCTACATTTTAGAGACCAACAACCTAAGCAAGATATATGAGAGCAGAGTATATATAACAGGATAAGCATGCACCTCATAAGATACCGAGGGACTAGATAGACATAGATAAAGATAATATAAGATAAGGTAGCATATGTCCCACACCGTATGTCTGGAACTTAGGTCTCACAGGCACAAAACCAAGCAAAGCAAACGGCGAGAAAACACACCACAAAGAAAACACACTCGCAAAGCACACCACAACGACACAAATCCCTAAACTCTCTCCCCCTTTGGCATCGAGACACCAAAAAGAGAGGGAGTGTTGCTACGGCCCCAGGTGATAGCACGCGAGAGTCTCAAACATCATATCCCAGCAGGATCGTCTGCATCACCGTCGTTTGTCGGGAACTGCTCGACATCAGAATCTATCCACGGGCAGTGCTGCTGAATCCAGTCCTCCTCCTCAGTAAGATGGTCCTTAGATCCACTGAGAACGGTGGCACCCAACTGACGCATGAGCTCCTTGTGACATCCTCTGGCCTTCTTCTCAGCAACATGAGTCATGTACTGACCATGAGACTCCATGCAGAACAGCTTCTTCATCTTGAGCTTGAGCTTCTTTGCCCAAGAGGGCTCTGACCCAGAAGGCTCATAGTCATCATCAGAAGTAGCATCAGCCTCCTCCTCGGTCTCCATGGCAGCAGCAGAAGATGTAGCCCCAGATCTAGGGACCTGGGTGCCCCAGTTATCCTTCTTCCTCAGACGCTTGACCTCATGAGACACCAACTCTCCAGCCTCTAGCATAACCTTGGGAGAGACCTTATCCCAGGCCTTCTCAATGAGCAGCATGATGAATGGAACATAGATCGGGCACTTGCGCTCAGAGATAGCAGATAAGAGCTCAGACCACATAACATGAGAAATGTCCAAGGACTCGCCAGTGTTTGCCTCCTTCTCATGTTGGCAGAAGAGAAGCATGTCCACAAGGTAGGAGTGAACCATATCCAGATTCCCGATACAAGGGAAGAGGGTCTCCCGGAAAACACGGTGAAGAATGTCCAGGAAGGCAGGCAGCTCATATGTTACCTTCTTTGTGTCAGGGTTGATCTTCTGAGTGCAGTAGGGCCATAGAGCTTGCTTGTGAGTGGAGGTTGTATTACTGTGAGGACGAAAGCCGACAGGAGTCTCAAGCCGTGATCTTCCACCCCAAGTAACTCCATGAATGTCTTCCACTTGACAGAAAGCAACTTGCCATTGGTCATCCAAGTCAGAGTCCTGTCCTCATTAGTCCCTAGATGCACAGTGGCATAAAATTGGGTCACAATATCAGCATCATAGTCTTTGTTGAACTACATGATTTTGAGAATGTTCAGCTGAGAACATATCTGAAGAGCTTCACCAAAGTACTCAGGATCCTTCTCCATATAGTCTGTGTCAATGGAGCGCACATCCACATAGAGATTCTTCTTGGCCTTGAGCACATCAAAGAAGATGGCAAACTGAAAGCGTTTCCAGAACGGACGGTTGACCAAAGAGGGTTCTTGTTCTTCCACATAGGGGTTGCGGCGATGCCTTGTCCAGAACTCCTTGGCATTCATTTGAGGCACAGTTTTGCCTGTTGGCTTTGACTTTACGGCATACTTCTTCTAGAGTTGAGGTGGAGGTGCAGCACTAGAGGAACCTCCTGCTGACTCAGATGTGCAGTAGCGCTTCGACGTGGCACGATCGGGGTTAACACGGCGAGCTTGATGCTCAGGATGTTCATCACCTGGAACCAAACACAAGAACACACAAAACAACCAGAAAGAACAAGCATAAGCCACCAAACACAACAAAAAGGATCACTGAAAGGTAGGAACATGATGGAACTTGGTAGGCAGCGTAGTACCGCGACCTGGAGGCGGCAGTACCGCTCCAAGCGGTAGTACCGCTCGAGGCGGGGAAACAACGGTTTCCTACTGTCGTGGTTAGATCCGGCACTATCGGCCTACCAAATTCAAAAATACTCCTACCAAGCGCTAATCCAAAACGTCTAGTTGCCTTCTCCACCCTACTCAAGCCTAGATTTAGCCAAAAATCTAGAGATGCAACCACTATTGCCCCTAAGACGCTAGATTTGAAATCTAGACAAAAAGAGAGAGGGAACGGGCGCAATACCGGCATCCATGGCAAGAGGACGAGGTGGGGATCGACTCCATCGAAGGGAATGGAGAGGGACGCCCCCGAGAAGAAGATCCGCCGGAGCCCTCCCGTGGCGAACAATTGCTGGAGAGACGAAGAGGAGCGAGGGGGCGAAGCGAATGGGTATGGGGGAGAAGAAACCTCCCCCTGACCCCACCCCGCAGCGGTAGTACCGCGCTGATGGGCGGTAGTACTGCTTATAAGCGGGTTGAGAGAAATCTTGATGGCACTTTAATTATCACACCAAAGAGGCACTTTGTCACAAATGACACCATATTCCTTTAAAGTTTGCCTCATCCATAAGAGTTGTGCACAACAACTACCGGCCGCCACATATTCCACTTTGGTGGACGAGAGAGACACACAACTTTGCTTCTTGGAAGACCAACTCACCAAAGAGCAACCAAGAAATTGGCACCCTCCGGAAGTGGACTTCCTATCCGCTTTGTCTCCCGCCCAATCGGAATCCGTATATCCTTCAAGCTTGAAGTTTGCTCCTCTTGGGTACCATAAGCCAAAGTTTGGGGTATGAGCCAAATATCGAAAGATTTGCTTGACCGCCACATAGTGGCTTTCCTTCGGTGCAGCTTGAAAACATGCACAAATTCCCACACTCAACATGATATCCGGCCTAGATACACAAAGGTAAAGCAAGGACCCAATCAGGGAGCGATATACCTTTTGATCCACCCCTTTACCATTGGGATCAATGTCAAGTTGGCACTTGGTAGGCATTGGAGTAGAAGCCGGCTTGACATCACTTAGCTTGAATCTTTTTAGAATGTCTTGAGTGTATTTGGCTTGGTTGATGAAGGTACCTTCTCTTCTTTGTTTGATATCAAAACCAAGGAAGAACTTCAACTCTCCCATCGAAGACATCTTGAACTTAGAGGTCATGAGAGTGGCACATTCCTCATTGAAAGCTTTGTTAGGGGAATCAAAGATAATATCATCAACATATAGTTGGCATACAAACAACTCCCCTTTGACCTTCTTAGTAAAAAGAGTGGGATCGATTTGCCCAACCTCAAATCCATGATCTTGTAACAACTCGGTAAGTTGGTCATACCACGCACATGGGGCTTGTTTAAGGCCATAGAGTGCCTTATCGAGTTGATACACATGATCCGGGAAGTAGGTATCCTCGAACCCGGGGGGTTGCTTGACATAAACCAACTCATTAATAGGACCATTATGAAAAGCACTTTTCACATCCTTTGTTGTAACTTAAAGTTGTGATGAGAATCATAAGAAATCAACAAACGAATGGATTCAAGGCAAGCAACGGGAGCAAAGGTTTCACCATAGTCGATACCCTCGACTTGGGAGTAGCCTTGTGCTACCAATCTTGCCTTGTTGCGAATGATGTTCCCATGAGCATCTTGCTTGTTCTTGAAAATCCACTTGGTTCCAATGGCGTTGTGGTTCCCCGACGGCCTTGGCACCAATCTCCACACCTTGTTGTACTCAAAGTTGTTGAGTTCTTCATGCATGGCATTGAGCCAATCTGAATCTTCGAGCGCCTCATAGACCTTTTGGGGTTAAACACAAGAGACAAACTCGTGATGTTCACAATAGTTTGCTAATTTTCTACGAGTGCTTACCCCCTTTCTTAGGCTTCCAACCACATTCTCCCTGAGATGGCCTTTGGTGGTGAGCTTGGAAGCAATCTTCGCAGCACGACGCTCTAATTCCTCCTCGGATGTGGAAGGAGGAGGATCAACTTGATTATCTTGAGCGCCGTCTTGAGCTTGTTCAAGATCTTGAGCTTGCTCTTGATCTTAAACTTGCTCGAGCGGGAGAACTTGACCTTGGGCATCATTCGGTGGATTTTCACCATCTTGAGGTTGATCTTGCCCTTGGTCTTGTTCACGAGGTTGAGGGCCTTCACTTTGTTCTTCGGAAGCGTGTGGGTCTTGGGTTGGTGATGGCTCCACTTGAGTGGAGCATTGACCTTCTCCTTCGGCCACAAGGGGTTCCTCAATGGGTAGGATATGACCCACACCCATTCTTCTTATGGCTTGGGGAGGAATTTCATCACCTACATCACAAGTACCACTTTGCTCCACTTGGGAGCCGTTATTTTCGTCAAACTCCACATTACACGTCTCCTCAATGAGTCCAGTGGACTTGTTGAGGACACGGTAAGCATGAGAGTTTGTAGCATAACCAACAAATATGCCCTCATAAGCTCTAGCCTCAAATTTAGACAAACGAACACCTTTCTTGAGAATGAAACACTTACACTCGAACACCCGGAAGTACTTGAGGTTGGGCTTGTTACCGGTAAGTATTTCATAAGGAGTCTTGTTCAAGCCTTTGCGGAGATAGAGCCGATTGGACGCATGACATGCAGTGTTGATGGCTTCAGCCCAAAAGTTGTATGGAGACTTGAACTCCGCCATCATGGTCCTTGCCGCATCCATCAACGTCCGGTTCTTCCTCTCCGCAACACCATTTTGTTGAGGGTATATGGAGCAGCATATTGATGCTTGATCCCCTCATCACTAAGATACTCATCCAAGGTGTAGTTCTTGAACTCGGTGTCGTTGTCACTTCTTATTGTCAAGATCTTTGCATCATGTTGACGTTGAGCTTCATTTGCAAAGTCGATGACAGTTTGTTGAGTCTCACTCTTCCTCTTGAAGAAATATACCCAAGTGTATCTTGAATAATCATCCACAATCACCAAGCAATACTTTCTACCCCCAAGACTATCAAAGGATGGAGGCCCAAAGAGGTCCATGTGAAGGAGATCCAAGGGTCTCTTCGAGTAGATGATAGTCGTGGGAGGGTGAGCCTTCTCATGGAGCTTTCCTTCAATACAAGCACTGCAAGCACGATCTTTGGCAAAACTAACATTTGTTAGTCCATGGACATGGTCCCCTTGAGAAGACTTTGCAAAGATCTCATATTGACGTGGGCTAAATGGCGATGCCAAAGCCACCCCACATCAACTTTAGCCATTAGGCATGTCGCGGTCCTAGTGGGTCGCTCCGAAAAGTTAATCACATAGAGACGTTCTCGACATGCCCAACAAAGGCTACTTTAAGAGTCTTGCTCCACAAGAGGGCCACGGTATCAATATCAAAGAAAGTGGCAAAGCCCATAAGTGCAAGTTGACGAACGGAAAGTAAATTGTACGCAAGAGACTCAACAAGCATGAATTTCTCGATCGTGAGATCATGAGAAATGACAACCTTGCCAAGACCCAATACCTTAGAAGATGAGGCATCACCCCACTCGACATTGGTGGGCATAGATGGGATGTTTTGTATGTCCACCACAAAGTCCTTGCTTCCGGGCATATGATTTGTTGCTCCACTATCGAGCAACCATGATCCCCCACTGGAAGCAAACACCTACAAGAGATCAATGCTTGGTTTTAGGTACCCATTTAGTAATGGGTCCTTTGATGTTAGTAACTAGGGTCTTAGGAACCCAAATAGACCATTCAATGTACTCATAAGGAGAACCAATAAATTTAGCATAAACATGCCCATCACTAGCACGACACAACACATAAGAAGGGTTAAAGTCGTCGGCTTTGTTGGAAGAGATGGCTTTGCCCTTTTTGGCATCACCACTCTTTGCATTGTTCTTCTTCTCCTTAGGAGCACCCTCTCCCTCCTTCACAAAAGTTTGCTTAAGAAGGGGAGGTCGTTTGGTCTTGTCATTCTTCTTCTTATCCTTGGACTTGGGTGTGAACCCAACTCCCTCCTTGGCCACAAGTTCCTTTTGATTGCTCAAAAGGTCATTGAGGTTCTTCTCACCTTGTGTGCATGACACAAGGCCTTTCTCGAGTTGTTCCTTCAACTTGGCATTCTGCTCCACAAGATGCACATGCTCACAACACGGGTTAGTAGCATTTGCGTTATCAATTAAGACCATATGAGGAAAAGTGGCTTTCTCCTTGGTTAACTTCACTTGGAGTTGAGCATGAGACTCCTTGAGGCTAGCATGAGCACCCTTCAAGGCCTTGTGTGCCTTGTCAAGTAAATCAAACTCCTCTTTGAGTCTAGCAAGATCAACCCCAAGTTTAGCCTTCTCGGAGTTTGCCACACGAGAGACAACAAGAGCATGATGAAGATCTTTCTTTAATTTAGCATGGTCATCATTGTGTGACTCCTCAAGAGTCAAACGATGCCCATGCTCTTCCTCAAGAGCATTAGAAATATCCGATATCTCATCGGCATAGTCACGACTATGCCCTTCCATCTTAGAGATGGTTTCTTCGTGACCCTCGATCATGTCATTGGCTTCACCAAGTTGTTCCAAGAGAGCAACAAAGTGCTTCTTGGATTTTCCCTTGAGTTTACTCATAAAAGACTCAAATTCATTCATCTCTTCATTAGTCCCCTCACTTTCATCAATGCAATCCGTCAAGGAAGGATTAGTAATGATGGTGGTTTTAATGTTGGGGGTTACCTTGTTGGTGGCTTTAGCCATCAGGCACTTGGCGGTGATGTTCTCGTTGGGTGAATCGAAGAGAGACATCCGGGGAGTTGTGGCAATGGCAACGGATGCCATGGCCTTTGCTTCATTATCTTCATCATCATCGTCATCCTCATGATATTCTTGTTGAACCACCAACCCTCGAGTAGGAGTCTTCTTGGTGAAGTTGTTCTTGTTGGGGAATGACTTGGCTTTGTCTTTTCGCATGAGCTTGCCACCATTGTCTTCTCGCTTCTCGTAAGGATAATCCGCAACGAAATGGCTCACATTTCCACAGTTGTAACAAGTTCTTACTCGTTTCTTGCCCTTGAAGCCACTTGAGTTTTTCTTGTTGAAATTTGGTCTTGAGTTCTTCTTGCTCCAAAATTGCCTTGAAGCAAGAGCCATGTGCTCATGATAATCATATTTTGTATCTTCGGGGTTGCTCTCCTCATCTTCCTCTTCTTCCTCTTCTTCCACAATAACCTTGGCCTTCAAGGCAAGGTTGGGCTTCTTTGCCCTTTGAGACCGGAGCACCGCGTTATCGGTGGTCTTGTCCAAGATGCTCATTGCAACGAACTCATCCAACACTTCACTTGAGGTCATGGAGTGGAAGTCCGGTCTTTGCCGAATGATGGAGGACATGGCCTTGTTGTAGGGCATCATGGCCTTGAGGAACTTTCATTTGATCCAATTGTCATCCGTTTCCTTGCTCCCATGATCTCGGAGTGAGATCGCGAGTTTGGTTACTCTCCGAAAGAGCTCACGAGGTTCTTCATCTTCCTTCATAGCAAACTCATCGGCTTCATCTTGCACCACTTCATAGTTGGAGCATTGAATGCTTGCGCTTCCCCGATAGAGAGACACAACGCAATGCCACGCGTCTTTGGCCATGGCGTAGGGTCGAAGATAAGGGAGATCTTCGGGGAGAATAACATCTTGCATGATGAAGAGAGCATTCTCATTGAATCGATTATCCACGGCTTCTCTAGGGATGAAGTTGCTTGGGTCATGTGGATAGAAACCTTCTTCAATGATTCCCCAAAGATTAGTATTCACATGATTTAAATGACGCTTGAAGCGATACACCAAGAATCAAAATCCTCATTTTTCACAATCTTAGGAGGACGACCGACATGATTTAAATGAGTAGAGGGAATCGGTCCTCCATAAGTTGGAGGTTCCACATGGGAAAAGATGCCGGTGCCATTTCTACCACTAATAGAAGGACCCTTTTCACTGTTAGCTTCCCCCTTGTCGGAGGTAGCATCCGTCACCTTGTTAGTGGGATCACCCACTTTCATCTGCGAGGTAGACAGTTTAAATCCTTCTAGGAATTTAGTAAACATGCTTTCAACCTTGGTCATCATGGAGGTTTTCAATGTGTCCAAAGCCACATTGAATTCCTCACGAGAGACCGTGGTTCCCCCATCAGCCGTAGACGAGATAGGATTCACACCGAAGTGCTCCTCCACACTGTCTGTGGTGTCAACCATACTCTTCAGACGACAAAGTCCTTAATAAAGAGACGAGGCGCTGATACCAATTGAAAGGATCGATATAGTTGACTAGAGGGGGGGTGAATAGGCAACTAACACTTTTTATACTTTTCTTTACCAAATTAAACTTTGCATCAAAGTAGGTTGTCTAGATATGCAACTAGGTGAGCAACCTATATGATGCAACAACAACTAGCACACAAGCAAGCAAGGGATACAACACAAATAAGCTTGCACAAGTAAAGGCATGAGGTAACCAAGAGTGGAGCCGGTGGAGACGAGGATGTGTTACTTAAGTTCCTTCCTTTTGAGGGCAAGTACGTCTCCGTTAGAGCGGTGTGGAGGCACAATGCTCCCCAAGAAGCCACTAGGGCCACCGTAATCTCCTCACGCCCTCACACAATGCGAGATGTCATGGTTCCACTATTGGTGCTCTTGAAGGCGGTGACCGAACCTTTACAAGCAAGGTTGGGGCAATCTCCACAACTTAATTGGAGGCTCCCAACGACACCATGAAGCTTCACCACAATGGACTATGGCTCCGCGGTGACCTCAACCGTCTAGGGTGCTCAAACACCCAAGAGTAACAAGATCCGCTAGGGATTAGTGGGGGGAATCAAATTTCTCTTGGTGGAAGTGTAGATCTGGGCCTTCTCAACCACTCCCGAGCAAATCAACAAGTTTGATTGGCTAGGGAGAGAGATCGGGCGAAAATGGAGCTTGGAGCAACAATGGAGCTTTTGGGGGAAGAGGTTGGTCAACTTTGGGGAAGAAGACCCCTTTATATAGTGGGGGAACAATCCAACCGTTATCCCCCCCCCAAGCAGCCCCGCAGAGAGCGGTACTACCGCTTGGGTGGGCAGTACTACCGCTGAGCCAGCAGTACTTGTCACGCCCAATATGCGACCCTATCCAAAAGGAACTCTAAGGTCCCACCAAGGATAGACCCGCATATTGAAACGCTTTTGCAAGGTGGATATCATTACATCAACATTACATAATAGATGGGGATACATACATAAGGCACATAATGCCACACGAATACAACATCACAATACATCAGAGCATCATCCGACTATGGATGAAACACAAACAGAAACTCAAACGACATCCACCCTGCTAGCCCAAGCTGCCGACCTGGAACCTATCCCCTGGTCGAAGAAGAAGCAGAAGAAGAACTCCAAGACAAGCAAACATCGCTCTCGCCTCAAGATCATCGCATAAACCTGTACCTGCAACTGTTGTGGTAGTAATCTGTGAGCCACGAGGACTCAGCAATCCCATTACCATGGGTATCAAGACTAGCAAAGCTCAATGGGAAAGGAAGGGGTAAAGTGGTGAGGTTGCAGCAGCGACTAAGCATATATGGTGGCTAACATACGCAAATAAGAGCGAGAAGAGAGCAAACGGAATGATCGTGAAGCTAGCAATGATCAAAAAGTGATCCTGAACTCCTACTTACGTCAAACATAACCCCAAAACCGTGTTCACTTCCCGGACTCCACCGAAAAGAGACCATCACGGCTACACACGCGGTTGATGTGTTTTAATTCGGATCTGGTGTCAAGTTATCTACAACCGGACATTAACAAATTCCCATCTGCCTATAACCGCAGGCGCGACTTTCGAAAGATTATACCCTGCAGGGGTGTCCCAACTTAGCCCATGATAAGCTCTCACGATCAATGAAGGATATACCTTCTCCCAGGAAGACCCGATCAGACTCGGAATCCCGGTTTACAAGACATTTCGACAATGGTAAAACAAGACCAGCAAGACCGCCCGATGCGCCGACAATCCCGATAGGAGCTGCACATATCTCGTTCTCAGGGCAACACCGCATAAACACTACATACAACTAAAACCAGACCTCGAGTTTCCCCGAGGTGGCGCTGCAAGTGGCTCTGGTTCGGACCAACACTTAGACAAGCATTGGCCCGGGGGGGGTTGTAATAAAGATGACCCTTGGGTTAATTACTCCCAAGGGAAATATAGGTGGTGGTGAGGCAAATGGTAAAACCAATGTTGGGCCTTGCTGGAGGAGTTTTATTCAAAGCGAACTATCAAGGGGGTCCCATAAATCACCCGACCGCGTAAGGAACGCAAAATCCGGGAACATAACACCGGTATGACGGAAACTAGGGCGGCAAGAGTGGAACAAAACACCAGGCATAAGGCCGAGCCTTCCACCCTTTACCAAGTATATAGATGCATTAATAATATAAGAGATATTGTGATAACCCAACATAATCCTGTTCACCATGGAGCGATCTTCAACTTCACCTGCAACTAGCAACGCTATAAGAGGGGCTGAGCAAAGCGGTAACATAGCCAAGCAACGGTTTGCTAGGAAGGGTGTCAAAGGTTAGAGGTTCATGGCAATTTGGGAGGCTTGAGGAGTAAAAGATAGGTAACGCAGCATAGCGATAGAACGAAGCAACTAGCATAGCAATGATAGTAGTGAGATCCATGGTAGCGGTCATCTTGCTTGAAATCCCGCTAAGAGGAAGAACGAGTCCATGAAGAAGACGAACGGATGAAGTCGAACGAATCCTCACAATTGCAACATTACCGGAACTAAGAAGCAACACCGGAAAGAAACAAACAACATGGTAAATACACAAGCATAAACATGGCATGATGCACAAACAAGTATGATGCATGACCGGTTTAATGAGGCATGGCATGGCAAAGTGCAACAAACAACACTACAAATTAAGTGGAGCTTAATATGCAACGAGTTGCATATTGACAAAACACCACATCAATTATTTAGTTCTCTCTCGGTTTTGTACCCAACAATATTAAATGCTATTAAACATGGCAATGGGTGAAGCATATGAAAACTACCTATCTAGGCAATTTAAATGAGGCCGGAACAACAAACAACAATTCTAGAAAAATCCCCATGCGCAAATTATGAATTTGGTACTGTTCTGCCCTAAACCATATTTTAATGTTGTTAAACAGTAAAACAAAGTGCACCAATTTAATCTATGCATTTTTCCACCCCATTTACATATAAAGAACATTTAATTCCGAGCTACGGTTATTTAGTTATGAAATAAATCATTTTAGCATGGCATTTATGCAAATTAATTCAAACAGCACATTTAAACATTTTAACATGGATGAAAGTGGCAAATTATTAAACTAGACAAAATATTAAGCAAGTTACATATATAACACATTTTGATATGATGCACGGTTGATGAGTTATTAAATGCATGAACTCTAGGGACTTTTCTGTAAATCTGTAATTCCCTGGTTAATTAGCAAATTCACAGATCTGGAAAAAAACGTACGTGGGCCAAATCTGGCTGGCCCGATAGTGCACAGGAGAGGCTGGGGGTTTTCTCACCATGGGCATTGGCCCAGCTGGTGGAGAGGATGCAGGCCGGCTGGCTTAGGGCTAGGCCTTGGAGGCCGCTGGAGGCGCGGTCAACGTGCGAAGCGAGATGGCCCAACCGGTCAAGATCGATGGGAGGCGATCTTCCTGTGCAATTGAAGCAGGACTTCGACGCAGAGGACGCCGGCGCACGGGCGTGCCGCAGGACGGCGGCGCGAGTCGGCGGGGTCTGGAACATCAGAAGAAGGCAACGATAGGGCTGGTGCAGGCTCTCCGATAGCTTGATCCCGTCGGGCGCGTCGGTGACCTGCAGAGAGGTGGCCATGGCGGGGAAAATTCAGAGAGAAGAAGCGGGGAGAGGAGAAAACGCAGGAAGGAGGAGGAGCGGGGGCGGCGACCTGCTGGTCGGCGCGCGCGCCGGCAAGGAACTCCGGCGACGGGGATGGAAGTGATGGAATTAATCTTGACATGTAGCTTGTGATGGTGCGTGAGCCTGGGTTAGGCTGTTGGTGATGACTGTGGGAGGCCGTTGGCGTTGTGTTGAGGGAGGCCCGAGGCGTCCGTGTGTGTGCATGCTAGTTAGTTGGCCAGTGGGCTGTTAGTGCGTGCATGCATCTGGATATGAACGTGCATGTAGTGGTTGGTTAGTGGGTGCTACGTGCGTGCGTGGCCGAGTGTGGTGGCCGGCGCTGTGTGTGCGCTGGGCTATATAAGCCGATGTATTGCAGCTTGTTCATTGAGCCGAGAGGGCTGGAAAAACAATGTAGCCACCGTATGACCACCAAGGAAGTCTCTTGGCAAAGCTTGTGTGTTCTTCCTTGGTGCATGTGTGCGTGTGTGTGTGGAGTTTCTCCTTGAGTGAGGCAAGAGGAAGAAGAAGGGCACTGCGGCGAGGAGGCGGTGCCAACAATTGGTATCATGAGCCGGTTTCATCTTGGGTGTCGCCTCTTGCCGGAGGCGTGCCGGCGGTGGCGGCGCTCGCCGGCGGCTGCGCGATGGAGCTCCGGGCCGTGTGTTGGCCCATGGAGGTGGGCGGCGCTGTGGCTCTCATGGCGCGTGGCGGATGCGGCGGGCGGTGGCGTCGTGCGTGCGGCGACCACGGAGGCCGCCGAGGCGCTGTGTGGTGGCGCGGCGGCGCAGCACGGCATGGCGGCATGGAGGCCGCGGCGGTGCAGGGCAATAAGA